>NC_088353.1:44272500-44872500 GCF_036884655.1 Musa acuminata AAA Group | reverse complement strand
ACTGAAGGAGTTTTGGGAAGAAATGACGGACCAAAATTTTGATTCTCGACTACAGATTTTTTTCGAAATGTAACCATTCTCTCAACTGTATCTGCTTTCCACACCGACCCTCATGAACTTGTTCATAATATGTTGTTTCATGTTATCAAAAATAGGTGTGACAAGAATGGTGATGGAAAGCTCTCAGAAGATGAGGTGAAGGAGGTAACTAGTCTAAATCTTTCAATCAATTCTCAATTATCCTTACATTCTGTCTGGAATGCTCTTATTTTCATAAAATGTGGATAGTGAGTAACCCCGGGATTATCGTACTCGATAGATTATCATTCTGAGTGCCGCAGCAAACAAGCTTGCGAAGTTGAAAGCACATGCGGCCACCTATGCTGCTCTCATAATGGAGGAGCTTGACCCAGACGGTCTGGGTTACATTGAGGTGAATTTTTCAGAGAAATGTGATAAGCTGGACAAATTTCTTGAATCAAGACTTACAGCTTACGTTCTCTGTTCCAGCTTTGGCAGCTTGAGACATTACTTCAAGGGATGGTTAGCTCAGACGGAGCCGAGTTAACAAAAAGTTCGCAGAGCCTTGCGAGAACAATGATACCGCTGAAATACAGAAACCCAGTCACCAGATTTTTCAGCATGACCACAGATTTTGTTCATGAGAACTGGAAGAGGATATGGTTCATTTCCTTTTGGTTAACAGTCAATCTAGTCCTAGCTGGATGGAAATTTCTCCAGTACGAAAGGAGAGCAGCATTCGAAGTGATGGGCTACTGTGTCTGCATGGCCAAGGCTGCAGCTGAGACCCTCAAATTGAACATGGCTCTAATTCTCATCCCTGTTTGTCGCAACACCCTCACGGGGCTCAGATCAACCCGTCTCAGTTCAATAATCCCATTTGACGACAACATCAACTTCCACAAGGTGAGCAAGCTTTTCCGATGGTAAGCATACCATGAAAATTTTCTTTTCTAAGTGCCCGTTTATGTTTTCTTTCACACGTATCAACATTTGCAGACCATCGCGCTGGCAATAACAATCGGAACTTTAGTGCACACAATTGCTCATGTAACATGTGATTTTCCAAGGTTGATAACATGTCCTAGTCCGACATTCATGAGAACACTGGGACCTAATTTCAACTACAAGCAACCCACTTATGCATCTCTAGTGGCAAGTGCCCCCGGGGCCACCGGGATCCTCATGATCATCATCATGGCATTTTCTTTCACACTGGCAACACATTCGTTTAGGAGGAGTGTCGTCAAGCTGCCATCGCCCCTCCACCATTTATCTGGTTTCAACGCATTTTGGTATGCCCACCATCTTCTGGCTGTCGTGTACGTCCTTCTGATAGTACACTCATACTTCCTTTTCCTCACCAAGGAATGGTACAAGAAGACAGTAAGTCCTGCTCTTTATTCGACATATAGCAATCTCTAAGTAATGATTTTCATGATATGTTTTGGCACAGCGATAGTTTAACTTTATGTGCACAGACATGGATGTATCTTACGATTCCAATCATCTTTTATACCTGTGAGAGATTAATTCGGAGGGTTCGTGAGAAAAGGTTTCATGTGAGCATCATCAAGGTAAGCTACTCATGAGTATATGCAACTTCGAGATGCGGAATTTTATCCATGCACCAGCCGATCAACAGAAGTGCAAATACAAATGATTTCAGCTTTCCCATGTATCATGCAGGCAGCAATATATCCAGGTAATGTCCTTTCGTTACATATGAAGAAACCAGCAGGTTTCAAATACAAAAGTGGAATGTACCTTTTCGTCAAATGCCCGGATGTGTCACCCTTCGAATGGTAAGTGTCGAGCTTCACATCGTGCATGACCAAGAAATGACTTCCTGTACTCGAGCTTGTATTTTTTGGTGACAGGCATCCGTTCTCAATCACTTCTGCACCAGGAGATGATTATGTGAGTGTTCACATCCGGACACTAGGGGACTGGACGTCTGAGCTTAGGAATCTGTTTGGAAAGGTTATTTTAAGAATAAAATGGTTTTTGTCACCAAAGAGAACTATGTTAGAATTTCGCAGGAATTATCTAGCAGAAATCTCTTGCTACAGGTCTGCCAGTCTCAGGTCACTTTGAAGAAGGCTAATCTAAAGAGACTTGAAACCACAGTTGTGGCAGATGTTCAATTTGAAGATACAAGGTGATCAAAACTCTGTATTAATCGAATCCTGTTAACAATTAACTCTGCACAAAAGTTTTAAATGCATCAAGATCCATTGAGTGACATAACTATTTTTCAGATTTCCAGAGGTCTTCATCGATGGACCATATGGTGCACCAGCTCAAAATTACAAGAAATACGACATTCTTTTGCTCATCGGGCTAGGAATTGGTGCAACTCCATTTATAAGTATACTGAAGGATCTCCTGAACAATATAAAGACCAATGAGGTAAATTGTATTCAAAATTATTAGCATAATTTCATGTTTAAGGAACCATTGACAGGCTCAAATCTCATGCAGGAAATGCAAAGAATACATAATGCAGATGCATCTGACACAAATGCAGATGCAAGTAACACCAAAGGAAATGGTCCAGGAAGGGCCTACTTCTATTGGGTGACAAGGGAACAAGGATCCTTTGAATGGTTCAAAAGTGTCATGAATGATGTTGCTGAGAGAGACTACAATGTACTTCCTTAAATTTATTTGCTTCCTTGAAACTTGACTCGATTTCCATTTTGCATAGTACTATAACTGATCGACAATGATTGGATATGCAGAATGTCATAGAGATGCACAACTACTTGACAAGTGTGTATGAAGAAGGCGATGCAAGGTCAGCCCTTATCGCAATGGTTCAGTCACTTCAACATGCCAAAAACGGTGTCGACATCGTATCTGGAAGTCGGGTAACTGACCTTCATCGTATAGTAAGATAAGAGAACATGACTTGCTCTTTTCTAGTTTCTAACTCATGCATGACAGATACGCACACACTTTGCAAGGCCAAACTGGAGGAAAGTGTTTACCGACTTGTCCAACACCCACAAAGCTGCTCGAATTGGTGGAACTATTTTCGAACTTTTAGTATCTCTATCTACCTCTTCAATGTCTAGATTCCTTAACTTGTGGAATTGCAGGTGTTTTCTACTGTGGACCTCCCACACTCACAAAATCACTGAAGGATCTTTCACAAGAATTCAGCCATGACACCAGCACTCGATTCCATTTCCACAAGGAGAACTTCTAGAGAAGAGACAAGATAATGTTGGTAGCCAAAACATGGTCGTATAGGAAAAGTTTTCGGGAACCATTAGAAAATTCTTGTACAGAAATTCCAGTGTTGATAGGATGAAATGTTACAACATACACAAGAGAAAAAGATTTAGAACAGGTGTGAAGTAGCGAGAAATGAATGATTCCTTCATCATTTCTGACTGTCCGGAAACGATTCAAGAATTGGGATATCTATTCCATCAGCAGAATCATGAAGAAAAAAAATCTTTCTTGCCTTGGGCTTTTTTGCTCTGGCATTTGGCTATTTCGCTTCGCCACTTTTCTATATATATTATAAAGCTCGTCGTGCAATTGCTTCCTTATTTAGATCATTTGGTGATGATTTTTTTTCAAAATTTTGGTTAAATTTCAAAAGGCCTGACCGCAATAGATCCAAAACCATACTAATATTCTCCATTTCCTGAGTAGATTTCTTTTTGGCCGATACCATTTCCTGAGCAGGTATTAGAACCGTCCGTAGTTACTGGGCATTTATAGCCTGCGGTTATGGAAGACTCGAGTCGCAAGCTTGTGTGCAGTGTAAGAACACCTTTATGGTAGTAGTACTATGTTTGTTTGTTTGTTTGTTTTTATTTTTATTTATTGCTGACAGAAAAGTATTTCCAACGAATTTTTGATCGACCCTATGATATGATTCACTTGTTTCAGATGCTTGGAGCAAACTCACAGTGTGCTTTTGCATCCTTCTCACACTCTTTACTTGAATGTAAACTCTCAGGCTCACACCTTGACGAGGTGTCCATGTCTCGTTGGTGGATCAGAAACGTGAAGTAATTCCTCCGGTTCATGCCACTCGAGATCTTCGAAGCTCACTCTCCATCAATTTGATTCACCATCTTTGCAGTATAATGCCGATCTACGAACAACCTCTGGACTTTCGCTCTTCCAGCCACTCGCTACAACAGCATCTAGGAGACGAAGATAGCAATGGACTCCAACAGCAGCAGGTTCTCCGGCCACCTGGGTTGCATGCAACAAGCTCCGTTTCTTGGTAATTGCAATTCTTTTCCATTATGATTTGCAATTGATCGATGAGCCATAACAGATCAGGTCATCAACATGGTTGCAATGGAACAGTAAGAGAGGGAGTGTGAAGAATAATGCTGAGAAGAGCATAACAAAGAAACATAAAACAAATACAAGTTGTGGAGGAGTGTCTGTCAGCTACTCGAGGTATCAGAATGTGGCCGGTCAAAGAATTTTAATGGTCATGAAGGCTCAACAGGTAGCCTTTACTCCATTGCAGTCTAATGGAGTTGCCAAGGCGTTCCTTCTGCACCCTCTTCTCTCTGTTCGACGCTGTAGAAGCACTTTAAAATCCAGTTGATTAACTGAGAGTCAAAGGATGCATGATCTGTGATGTCTACGTGCGACAACGACTCAGAAAAGAAATCTACGATTGCAATCATATATACTCTCTCTCTCTCTCTCTCTTCTTCCCTCCTGACTTGAGAAAGAATTTGGATCACCTTCTCCTTCATCCCTATCGTGCAAGCGAGTCTCCGAGTCCAGGATGGAACGATTGATTCCTGCACAATTCCTTTTGACTGTCGACAAGTATAAGCTGCAAGTTTTCGTTATGCATCAAACATGAATCTAGTGATTGCCCCCTTCTTTTAAGTCGGCTATTTCTTCGCTCTTTGGCACATGCGAACTTCATCTTCTCACAACGAATGAAGAGCGGTCCGAATGTTGCCATTTCATTATAGAAATCCATGGAGCAAGTTCAAAATTGATCGACGTTTCAAGAGAAAAAAAAGCACGATCAAACGACTTGTATATTTCCATGGGAACGACTCCCGGAAGGACGAGAAGCAGGAGGATGGAGACAGGTCACAAGATGACGGTCAAAACGCTGGAATTCCATGGGCTCCACGCGAAGACGCAAGGCTGAAACATGGTCGACAGAAGGGCCAGTGTCCTCCCATAACACGTACATGATACTGTTTCCTTTTGAACGAGATGGAGGGATCTTACTTGGAATGTCGTACCAAATGATATCAATAACATGCAGCAATGGCAGGCCACAAGAGAGAGAGAGAGAGAGAGAGGTGGCGTATGCGAAAGGAGAATGAGATGATTGCAGGCATGATGAACGACAGGTCACATCACCACCTCGTATCCTCTACATCCTTCGCTTCTGGTTGCCAACTATACCGTGCTGCATCAAAGCACTTCCGTTTTGATGAAGCATTAGTAGGGTGATCGGGAGGGAATCATAATCACGTCTTGTATGGTTCTTCATCACCCATATCGAAAGAGAGGGAATCATGATCACGTCCTGTATGGTTGGTTCATCACCCATATCGAAAGAGAGGGAGGGAGATACACAAGTCCTCCCTCACTCTCGGCATCACCTTTTCTTTACGTACATTTCCTCTTTTCTGCGCTTCAGATGGCTCTCATTACGATCGAACTGAAAAAGTTGGGGCAATGAAGGAGCATCTTAAGTTCCGCATTCAATACCGCATTAAGATCCACCCTGTGTTGGCAAGACAAGCTGTCGATCAGTAAGTAACACACATCATGTGGTTTCTCTCTCTATGAATTCGACCGGCAACACCCAGAAGAAACTTGGAGAAAAGATGCTGGTTGCAGGCATTCGATCTGATCCCCCCACGATGGATGTAGACTTTACATCCACGTCCATTTATTTATTATTGGTTTTCCTCACCACCAGCTTTTATTTCTCTGTACGACTATCGCCACTTAATTTCTCCACTGTTCCTCGAAACGCCATCCAGTGATTCCTTGTACGTCTTTTGACATCGCGCCCATGATTCCTCAAAACCCCGTGACCTTTTCTCTTCTTGGACCGGTGGTCGACGATGGCGCTGATAGACGGAGGAAACGCGCGACGTACGTTTCTCGGGTTTCAATTGTGTCACCCACTGTCTATTAGGGTTTAATTAGTTCCTTCTTATGCCGACGGAAACACTCGCGAGGTTATATATATATATATATATATGTATATATATACATATATATGTGCATAGAATGCCGTGCAATGATGCCACCGTAACAATGCAAGAGAGAGAGAGAGAGAGAGAGAGAGAGAGAGAGAACAAGAGAAGATTGGTGGTGAACAAGGAACGAGCAGGTCTCGTGCACCTAAATGAATGCCTCTCTGGGAACAACTGCATGACAGAATTCACCTTTATTTCCCCTTCTCCACCGATACTGTTCCTCTTAATGTCTCCTTCCGTCGTCCCTCATCCCTTTTGTCGCGTGTCACTGCTTCCTTCCTTCCTCTCCTTCAAATGCACCTACTTCTCTGGCTACACCCCCTATGTGTGCATATAAATGACTCATTCCTAGGGTCGGGCCGCGAGACAAAAGAGAGGCGCAGTGTGGCTAGGTGAAGTGCGCGGGGAGGGGGGGGGGTGGGGGGGAGCCGTAGAGATGTCACAGACTAATTCGACGACGAGGTGGTGCCCGACGCCGGAGCAGCTGATGATACTGGAGGAGATGTATGCGAGCGGCGTCAGGAACCCTAATGCCTCCCAGATACAGCAGATAACCGCTCATCTCTCTTTCTATGGGAAGATAGAGGGCAAGAATGTTTTCTACTGGTTCCAGAACCACAAGGCTAGGGATCGGCAGAAGCTTCGCCACAAGAACCTCCCCCACCCGTCGGAGGAGGCTTCTCCTCCCACTTCCGTTCACCATGAGAACCCATCAAACTTCTTGACTCAGGTCCTCGTTTCTTCTTCGTACGTGTTAGTTCCTCTCATCATTGCCAATCGTGAGCACTGTCATCGCATTGGTACTAATATTTTATGACTCTCTCTCCCTTGTAATTCTTTTTCTAGGGTTTTGCATCATATGCTTGATTATATTCATGCATGATTGCTCCTTCCGTTTGCTTCGTGTGAACTTGCATGATTCTTACACGTTAAGCTCCCACAACAAGTAGAGAGGAAAAAGGAAGAAAGCGCAAGAACTAATGCTTCGCGTCCTTCCTGATGATGCTCTTTGATTATAGGGCTGTTTCCAAGATGCAACGACCCAAGAAATGAATCTGGTGGGGAAACTAGAGAGTGCTGCTGGTGAACGCCAAGAAGCAGCTGTGACAGCATCAAGTTCCATGGAAGGTGATCATCCACAGTGGGCTGACGTCGGTCTCACCGTCTCTTCGTGTTTCAAGCCTCTCAAAACCCTCGATCTCTTCCCCACCAAACACGAGTGCAGCAGCAGCTCTTCCAAGTCCTCCTCGCGTTCCAAGTCCACCCATTAAGTGCAGTAGCTCGCAGTGGTGCATTTGTAGCCTCGTCTTCTTTCTGTGTGCTTCATATTATTATGTGACCATGTCTAATTCCCACTTCACTTACTTCTGATGCTGCCATGACTACTGTTGCCTGGTTTGTGTAACTTGAACATCGCACTTCTCTACATGTCTAGTCTTTGTTAGAGTTGTGAATCCTTTCTCGATTGCTTACCTTTTCTAAAATTGATCATCATACAAATAATAATGTTCAAATCATGTATCTCTCTCTCTCTCTCTCTCCGTATAACATTCATTGTATACCTTAAGATGATGATCATACGCAAAAACATCACATAAAATATATTGGTCTTCGAATCGAACAAAGTAATTTAATTTATAATATTTTAGCTATATATCTTTTTCTTGTTCCTTCGTCTGAAATCACAATTTACGTACGTTCTAGGCATAGTTAGTACACATTTGTTTACACGGTTGACCGACATATACATTATACATATTAAGCACAGATTATCATAGAGATAGTCATCCAATATTCTATACATAAATGACCTATTTAGCCATAATTTTACATAGTTACATAGCTTGTGCTTCATACCGAGTATCTGACATTTTGTACGTAATTTGCTATGCTAAAATGCTATACATATATTAATGGAATCGTATACGTAATTAACATGGATTTTGTACGTAGTTAAGGTGACAATGTATTATTTTTTGCCGCATACGGAGCACTCAGTGTACGAGCCCGCAGGTACACAATGACTTTTGCTCCCTGTGGCGGACATACACACACCATCTCACCGTTATGATGACACGGTTGACCCAAGTCATGTCCATCTCGACCGTTCATCCACGAACTCATCTATTCGTATCGTCGACATGTTCCATTGCCGATACGACCTTGCGACTTCTTATCCAGACTCGGGCGGCCGGCCGACTAGGGTTTCCTTCTCTGCCTCCCCCCCTCAGTTCTCACAGGTTGCTTGATTCCTTCTTATTTCCCGATCGAAGACTTTTAATTTGTTTCGTTTCCATTCTGCCCCTTGATGGCATGACAAAATTTTCTTTTGCATCTTGTGTTGTTAAAGTTGTATCTTCGCTCTGAGATCTCTCTGTTTCGGTCGTGTTGTTGGGTTTGATTCGAAGTATTCGGGTGTTGAGGCTTCGTCGTGATCTGATTATTACGGTCGATCTGTTGTCTTCTTGTCGTTGTAGAGATAGCCCTTGAGACATGGTAAAGATTGGTTCTTGATTCTTTGGATCTTTGATCATAGTGTTGCGGGATGTGTAGATACCTAAAAAAGGGTTTTTTTTCCTTTTGCTTCTGAAGAACTTGGTGGTACCTTTTCAAGTTTCTAAATATCCTGCAATTGTCACTCGAAACCCTAGCCTTCCGTATTTGTTTTTCCACTTTCTTTGGTGCGAGAGTGTTGATTTGAAGCGTGAACATCATCAGATATCTATCTTCTTCTGCAGCAAATTTATGTTTTGTGCGATAGAATTTAGTAGGCCGTAATATGAGGTTAAAGTTAGTTTGTCAATTGTATGAGAAGTTTCGACAATTTAATATTAATGGCAAGCGCACTGCAGATTTTTAGAGTTCTTAACGTTGCATTATTCTGTCTCATGGCTGAAGCAATATGAATATCCACATCATGATTCTTTCATCAATTTTTATTATTTTCTAGACTTCTAGTATTTGTTCATATTTTGAAGAAAAGAAGAAATAGAACCAATAGCTCAAATTCGTCTTGATTCACCCTAGATTATGACCCTCTTAATAGTTTCTTTATCTTTCTTTGCATGAAAATTAATGTCCTTGCTCTTGATTATATGACTTATCTATATACATGTACAAGTGAGACATGATAAATGTGCATTACAATGGAGAGGAGGTTTATGAAATATTTTTTTCTTTCATGCATTTGTACAATGTAAGTCAAATTACTTCAGATGTACATAAGCTAATTATAATTTTTTATGTAGCTATTCTGAGGTGCAGACCATCCGAACCCACTAGTTTAACTCCCTTTTATTTTTTGTTGTTCGTAAAAATTTTTGTACTGCTCATGCATTGTGATTAGAGAAAAGATAAAACAATGTACTTTTAGATTGACCTTTAAAATGATATAGTTGAGTCAGTGCCGTGAAATTCTTGTGCATGGTTACACCTTCATCTGTCTTGTTTCATATAAGACAAATTAAACAAGTTATTGCTAATTTTGGTTCTCTTTTTTAATTTATTGGTGCCTATTCAATCACCTGATTGTGCAAATGCTGCTGTAGCTTTTCTGGTACTTGCAGAAGACTTACAGCACCAAGAATGCCTCGCTATGATGATCGGTACGGCGGCACACGCCTATATGTTGGTCACCTATCTTCTCGTACTCGTTCACGTGATCTCGAAGACCTTTTCAGCAGATATGGCAGGTACCATAGTTGCTATCACATCTGCTTTGTTCTTTTCGTCAGGATCTGATTCTAGTGATGAGAATAATTCCTGTAGTTTTGTAGGATCAAACTTTTTTTTTTTTAAATCTCCGTTGTATGATTTTTGTTGTGTTTAAAATAAGGCAGTTTTACTGGCTTGCGAGTTATACAATTCTTTGTGTTTTTATGGTTAGTTTTTTAACGCACTGTGGCATTCATGGTTCAATGCTGTCTTTGTTTCCAAGCTATAATTTACTTGCACTATTTTACTAGATATAGGATGCTGACCATCTGGCTTTATTGTGATGGTAGCTATTCCATATTCTTTCTTCTTTTACATTTGGCTTTTGCAAGAAGTCTCATAGTCGTGGTAAATTGCCAAGGTGTTGGAGGTGCCATACTTTCCAGAGCCAGTATGTTGTTCTGAGTTTTTTGCCGTTTATTCTTATATATAATTATGTTGTGAGAAGGTTAAGTCAAAGTGAGTGTGTTTTAACTTGAATGATCTTGTTGAAGGTTGTTGGGTTTTTGCCCAGCCGGGAGGTCTGTGGTGAGAGGGTGCCCTCAGTGGAATTGGTGGCTAGTCTTGCAAACTTAATGAGAGTTTGGCGATTCTTTTGTAGTCTTATTGCGTGTGACAAAGTGGTGTTTTATTCTTCTGAGGTGCGAATTATCATATGGTCTGCTACTTGAGTTCTGATGGCCTTATTCTTTCTGGCAACCATTTCCGCAGAGTACGAGATGTGGACATGAAACATGACTATGCTTTCGTTGTATGTCAACTTCTACTCTTTATGCAATCTCTATTCTTTCTTTCCTTGTTGTTTTGGGATGCCAGTGAGCAGTCATTATATATTTGTTTTTGATATCTTTCTTACATCTGGCTTGGTCTCCCTGTTCCATATATTCGGTTTGCCTAACATTTTCAGGAATTTAGCGACCCCCGAGATGCAGATGATGCTAGATACAGCTTGAATGGGCGAGAATTTGATGGAAGCCGTATTATAGTGGAATTTGCAAAGGGGGTATGTGATTTAACTACAAAGTCGACACATTAATTTACTCGTTTATTTCTTGTTCCTTCCTACTTGAACTTTGTATTCCTTTAGGTTCCACGTGGTTCTGGTGGTTCACGTGAGTATCCTGGAAGAGGCCCTCCACCTGGTTCTGGCAGGTGCTTTAACTGTGGCATAGATGGCCATTGGGCTCGAGACTGCAAAGCTGGTGATTGGAAGAACAAGTGTTATCGCTGTGGAGAAAGAGGCCATATAGAAAGAAACTGCCATAACAGTCCTAAAAATCTCAAGTAGGATTTCCTTCGATTTTTTTCTGTTTTGGTAATTATTTCTTGGGCAATGGCTTCTCCAGCATTCTGGGTATAGCTCATTTGGAGATCATACTGGTGTTTTATGCAGGCCTGGGAGAAGTTATTCACGATCTCCATCCCCTCGCCGTGGTAGGAGCCGAAGCTACAGCAGAAGCCGTAGTTATAGGTAAGCAAACATATTAACATCTGTTTAGATTTTTTTAAAATTTTAGTTTGTTGCATCTATAACTCTACATACATGTATGTAGAAATGCATTTTCAGAGAGCTAAATTGGTATGCAATTTTGTGATGCGACTCTGTGGGTAAATGATGGTATATTATGGCCTTGGTGTAAACGAAATGTTTTCATTTACTGGAGAGGTCTTCTGAAGGCAACGCAACTATCTTTTACAGTTTTTTTTTTTGGCTTGATACTTGTTTTGCTTTTTGGTTGTTTTACTGTTAATATTTCCCTAACCGTTGACAACTCGTACAGAAATCATCACATTGCCATCCCACCATACACACACGAGTTGGATGTAGCTGTTTTTCGGTTTCTGTTTAATCTTATTTTTGGTTCACTAATTTGTACATTATGGAGGTATAGAATTATTGTTAGCGACTTGAGTGGTATCAACCATGCAATATTTGACCATATAGTACCCAGGAAAAAATGTGTTGTGAAGGACAAGGGTCTTTTTAACTTCAGTAATCATGCAGTTGTAAAGATGTCTGTAACCTTGATGTTTTCCTCACCAGCCGATCAAGGTCTCCTGCTCCAAGAAGAGATGGACGAAACAGAGAACGCGGGGACAGAAGGTCCAGAAGCCCTGGATACGACAGGAGCCCGAGGTCAAGGAGCCCACCTCCATCCAAGGGGAGGAAGCACAGCCTTTCACCTGACGGTAGCAAGAGCCCGCGTGGGTCTCGGAGCCCCTCGCCTGAGGAGCGTAGGGATGTTGAGCACAACGGATCAGACTACAACAGGAGCCCCGTGAGGGAGAACAGCAGGAGCACAATGAGCCAGGATCGTGAAAACTCGCCGGTGGGTGATACATATCGGAGTCCTGAGCCAAATGGGAGGAGCCCTAGTCCCAAGGACGACGGAGATGATGATCACCATGCTTCTCCCAGAGGTAGGGAGTCGCAAGACTGATCACAGCATTTAGTAGCGCAGCAGAACTGTGCTAGTAATTATTTCCATAACCAAGAAAAGCTTTGGTGGACCGTTGTCAATGTAGGGGACAATTTTTGTTGACTTCTGAACGTTAAATTTTGTGGTCTGTCTCTACCAATTTGCTGTGTGTTTCTTGTGACCGTGTGAATGTGCAGTTTAACTCGATCTCGTCTACTTATCATCTGTTCAAGAGAGGAATGGCGGAAAAGATGTTGGACTCTGGAAAAGGTAAGTCACGAGGCATATTGCGCTGTGTGTCCTCTTCAGGCTTGTTAATTTCAGAGTCTATCATGATCATATTCTGTTGTGATGGAATGCCAAAGTATTGTTGTCATCGTCCTCACTCCACCCTAACAAAGAGCACCATACATAATCCAAGGATAAATTAAATTGTTGTTATTCTACTTATTGTGCAAATTGGAAAGATTGCAGGGTCTTTCTTATATATATATATATATATATATATAGGATAAAATAAATTATTGTTATTCTACTTATTGTGCAAATTGGAAAGATTGCAGGGTCTTTCGTATATATATATATATATATATATATATATATATATATATAGGATTAGAGCAGTGCTTTCGACAGGAGGTTGGGCCAATATGGCCCAAACTAAGCCCAATTGTCTCTTGGGCCGGCCGAGATTCAATTAACATAGATGCGAGACATACCCCCCTCGTTTCTTTGCCATTTCTTCGGGTCTTCGGCGTCTCCCCTGACTCTTTCTCCTCCGATCGCCTCGGTCTCCTTCGTCCACGAAGGTTAAATCCCGATCTCGTAGATCTGTTTCTTTCTTCGATCGGTTGTTTGGTGCTTTTCTTGTCTCTTCGCCTGGCCTTTTATTGACCAAAATCGAGGGTTTGCGGTTTGCTGGTCTGAATCTGGTGATGTCGACCCCGATCGGTGCTTCCCAGTCGATCTAACTTGTCTACTGCTGTCTTTCTTTGAAAAAGACAGATTTTTGAATTACTTTTGAGCTGGACCTGGAGAGTGATCAGATCTAGATACTGCACGCTATGATTCATGTATATTTTTGGAGTTGGTTTTCGCTCCTCTGTTTGTGGTTTCTTTCAAACACGTTTCGTGTGTTTATGCAAAGAAATGTGTTCAATATCAGCTTTTGTTTACTTATTGTTGGATCTGACCTCTTTATTGCGTCTTTTTATGCTGGAGGAGGAACTTCATCGCTAGTTTAGTCGGAAATGTGAACTGGTTTCTTGTTCTGCCTTTTCTTTCTTCTTTTATCCTTAATAACCAGCCAAAATAGCGAAGCAACTAAGGACAGTGTTATGTTTATTTCCGATGTTGGATTAAGACACTCTTTTGCGAACCGAGTAAAAAAGGTTTGGTCATTTTATTTCATATTTACTAATTTGTAATTATACATTATAAATTCTTTTTCTCGCTAATCAATTAAATGTAGATACATGCCAGATTTAAATATAGAGTTTCGATCATGTCTTCTCATCATGGTTTTGTGTATATGGTCAAGCCTCTGTAAAGGAGGGGGGGGGGGGGGGGGGGGCATAAACTGGCTGCTCTTCTTGCAAGATTGCTTCATGTTTTGTTGGAGAACCAACATTAGATCCCTCTTCTTTATGGATGATGGGATAGAACTAGCAGGTTAATTTAACCTATCTGTGTTTTTGTGCTTAATTACTGCATATGAAGTTTTTAATCATTCTTACTTTTAGATATATTATATAGATACATGGTTATAGACAAAATGTTTTCAACAGCATTGATGATTTAAATCATTTCTACTTCTTAATTTTATTTTTGTGTATAATTCCTTGCTAGTGCTATTTATCATTATTATACATGTACTGATTACCAGTGGCACAACCCACATAATCGAAAAAAAATTATGTGTAAATGGAGAGTTTCCTCTCTTTGGTTCATTTGTCCTTTATAAATACATTTTTAAGTCGACGGTCAGTGCATGGGCTAAAATTTATGTAGCTGGTAGTATTGCTGATATCTTCACCCGTATTACTTGTTCAGATTTATAGAAAATGGCCGATGAGGATATCCAACCTCTTGTTTGTGACAATGGAACCGGCATGGTCAAGGTTAGTCAGTTTGGCATAGCCATTCTCATTCTTTGAAGTGTGCTTTTGTGCATCAATTCTGGGAACAATATCCAAATTGACTCATTCTTCTTTTGTCTTTGTCAAACAGGCCGGATTTGCTGGTGATGATGCACCCAGAGCAGTGTTTCCCAGTATTGTTGGCAGACCTCGCCACACTGGTGTTATGGTTGGGATGGGCCAAAAAGATGCTTATGTTGGTGATGAGGCCCAGTCCAAACGAGGTATCCTCACGTTGAAGTATCCAATCGAGCATGGAATTGTCAGCAACTGGGATGACATGGAAAAGATTTGGCATCATACCTTCTATAATGAGCTCCGTGTAGCTCCTGAAGAGCATCCGATACTTCTGACTGAAGCTCCTCTGAATCCCAAGGCAAATAGAGAGAAAATGACCCAAATCATGTTTGAAACTTTTAATGTGCCTGCAATGTATGTTGCAATTCAGGCAGTCCTTTCCCTCTATGCTAGTGGCCGTACCACTGGTTTGTATCAATCTGTCTGTTTGAGTAGGGAGAAGCTAAAAAAAATTTCATCCATTTGATTGGGCTATCATTTGACAGGTATTGTGCTCGACTCTGGTGATGGCGTCAGTCATACTGTTCCGATTTATGAAGGATATGCACTACCTCATGCCATTCTCCGTTTGGATCTTGCTGGTCGTGATCTCACAGATGCCCTCATGAAGATCCTTACCGAGAGAGGTTATTCATTCACCACAACTGCAGAACGGGAAATTGTGAGGGACATAAAGGAGAAGCTTGCATATGTTGCTCTCGATTATGAACAGGAGCTGGAGACTGCCAAGACTAGCTCTTCTGTGGAGAAGAGCTATGAACTCCCAGATGGGCAGGTCATTACTATTGGTGCTGAGAGATTTAGGTGCCCAGAGGTCCTCTTCCAGCCATCATTGATTGGCATGGAAGCTGCTGGAATCCATGAGACCACATATAACTCCATTATGAAATGTGATGTCGATATCAGGAAAGATTTGTATGGGAACATTGTGCTCAGTGGTGGATCAACCATGTTCCCTGGTATTGGCGATCGTATGAGCAAGGAGATTACTGCTCTTGCCCCAAGCAGCATGAAGATTAAGGTGGTTGCCCCACCTGAACGTAAATATAGTGTCTGGATCGGAGGATCCATCCTTGCCTCTCTTAGCACTTTCCAACAGGTACATCCAAATTCTGATCCACTGCTATTAGATTTTAACAGTTGTATTTGCGACGCATGTTTTTGACGCACTTCAAAATTGCAGATGTGGATTTCAAAGGGAGAGTATGAGGAGTCTGGCCCAGCAATTGTCCACCGGAAATGCTTCTGAGCTTGCGTGCTTTTACTACTTGCCTGTTCTGTAGGCAGACTTTAGGTCCTAGTCATGGCTTTTCCTTGGGTTGGTAGGTTTGCTTAAGGTCGTAAGCTTTGCTTGTGGGATGCCTGCCTGCTTTGAGTTTGGGCTAACAAAAGCCCTTTTTGTCGCATACATGATGGTAGTGAGCAAAGGCACCATCAGTATCTGCACCTGGTTCACCTGGATTTTCCACCTTTCGGCACACTCTAGACCCCATTTACTTGTAGCTTTTGGTTCTCTTTCTAGTTTGGTCTTAAGGTGGACACCAGTTCAACGCCTGTGGCTTGGTTTGTGGTGGTTTTTCTTCATTTTACTTTGGGGTATGGTATTATATGGTGCCCTTTCTTTTGAAAATTATTGTATGATGATTTTATAATCCTAAGCTTGTCGTTGAGAGGGGACTTTTGCAGATTTGTTGCCTACATGGCAATTTTTTGTTTGTTCTGTGAATTGTTGATATGTCGAAACTGTGGTACCAGTGGACATAAAAAGCTCAGGCAAATTATGATGTTGTGCTAGCTGGTTTGTATGATTTGGCTTCTTGCTTTCGGCACTTGGAACGTGACTTCTCCAACTGGATAGGATAGATGATGGGAACAACTAAAAAGAGCCCTGTTTTCTAAGATGAATTTGATGTTCCCCTTGTATCGTCTTCGTAATGATATTTCATCCTATGAATTTGAATTCGAATTGTTCCTCTTCGTCACCATCTTTCATTGCTATACTTGCTTGGTGTCTCTTCTACCTTCCAAGTGGGAAGACGGGGACATCACAGGCTATTTATTATTGCTCGTGAGGTATTATTTATTTATTATTGCTCGTTTGGTATTATCGCTCTCGTGCATCTTCGGAATTATCATGTCTCATTTGCATGCCTTTTCATAGTTTATGTGCAATTAATTGCATTTGGATTGCTTTCAACAGGTGATGAAAGCCATGGTTTTGAGGCAAACATCGCTTTCTCGAGAGACATCAGGGGATGACGAGTCATAGATGCAAATTACGCAAAGGTTGTTGCTTCTTTCGTCACAGACAAAAATTCTGCTAAAAGAAATCATTGATTACAATGCTCAACTGCGACTCCTATCCACTGTTTAAATTATACAGACCAACCATATGCCATCACAGAAGTCTGAGATTTCAGCAACCGACCATGATGCCATACCAAATGCCTCATAAAGCTCAACAACAATGCTTCTCTCTTACCACCGGACACACTGCTACATGTCGTGGGCTTGGGCATGCTCAGGCTTGTGCGTGAATTCGTAGTCGAGGTGTACAAAGGCTCGCTCTATCTCTGGCAACTGCTCTAGCTTCTCTTGCAGGGCTTCCCCGATGTCGTGTGCTTCTCTTAGGGGCATCTCTGATGGCAACACGATGTCCACCTCCACAAAGTAGTGGGAGCCAAATGTGTATGCCCGAACCGTATCGATGTGCCTTATGGCCTTGTCATGGTTCCAGCAGAGGTACGTGATCTTCTGTAGGTATTCTGGCGCTGCAGAGAGGCCGACCAAGGAGTTCACGTTCTCAAGCACAGTCACTGACCACGTTCGGATGGTATATATTGCCAGCTGAAACATTAGACATAACATCAGCAATTACCCAACTCACAAATATGGAAGAATATAAAGAACTGACTCGTTAAGTAAATGAATTTACCTTTTTACACCTACCATTTCTCAATATATACAGCAAAGACATGCAAATTAAAACCACATTTTCAAAAACCAGATGAGAAGGACAGCTCCCATAAGTTTACGGGGATTTGTTAGTGTGTATCTGTCCAATGAGCCGTCTATCAACTCATTCCAATTGATGTCCAATCCTTGATCGGAGATCTTCAAAATTGTCGTGAGATCTATTATCCAATAAAGCATCAAGCTTACATGAATATTTCCTGGAACTGTATGTTACCTAATAAGGGGTTCAACCTACAAGAATGTTCATAACATCTCAAGGAAGGTAGAACCAAGTTCAGGACATCCATTAAAGAATTTGGAAGTGTATGACATGATAACAGAATAATTATTGAAAAGCACATAAAAGTAATTAGCATGTAAAAGAGGATGATGCCACTCCTACTTACAATTATGGCTCCAATAGGATCTATCCAATTTGCGATATAGTTGGCAAGTAGTGCAGCCGCAAGGCCAATGACATTTGTAACGACATCAAAAAAGTGATCCTGTGCATAAGCCTTGACTATTTCATTAGTGAACGAACGACAGTAAACAACAAGACCAAGCTTCACCAGTGTTACTGATAGCATAATGTCAACCACCCAAGCTTCTTGCTGCTTGGTCAAGCTGAACTCTTTCTCCTGCATTTTATCACATCAACAGTATGAGGCTGTAATGCTGACTTCAGCAACCAGCACTTCTAAGGCAACTGACTATGATAAATATTAATTACACAGGATAGGTTTCAAGTTTCTATGAGAGCAAACATCTCTCCTGCACTAAGATAAGGCATGGCAAAAGTATAATTTTTTTCTATAATCTGACCGAGGGTTGTCAAAACTAATCTTATTGTCAAAGAAGTTGATGGTCAACATGGTCCTAGAAAGTTAAGAGGTGCTGCCACTTACAACAGATAGTAGAGAGCGCACTGACTCTAAGATTATCTGTAGACCCAGTGTTGCCATAACGGATGCAAAAACAAGAATGCCCTGCAAATTATAAAATCTTTTGAGTGCAACTAAGAACAGATTAAGAAGGCATACCTCTAACAAGAAGGACAAGGCTAAAGTGCCAAAAAAATAAAAGCTTTAGGTTTAAGGAAAAAATGAACTTTTACTAGTACCAATGTTGTAGACTAAATGCACACAAGATACCCGGTCTAGTACTACTTAAAACTGTTTTGTTTGCAAAGCTTTGATCACCATTCCTCAATCTATAGAAGGGAACGGAAAATAAAGCCAATCCCAAGAGGTTGTTTTCAGGAAAAAGAGAGGAGTTTGTTAACTATTACCATGATCAAACAGTAACTCAATATAAAAATTGATAAAGAGGAGAAAAAGGATGAGTTTGCTACCAGCAAAGCAATACAGTGGCTACTTTCTACAACAAAATTCACATCAAACAAAGGCTTCTCAGAGCCTTTCTTCAGCGAGATGATTATTTGCCATGCAATAAACACAAAGCCCTTTGCACATATGAAAAGTGTGCAAGAGCTCCAATAGATATCCCTAATAACTCGATCTTCCTGTACAGCCCACATAAAATGCAGCAGCTTTTGCTAATGCATGGCTAAAGCAACAGCAGCATTTTTATCATGTCATTCACCACACAAAGAAACTGTATTACTTACCAAGGTAAAAGCATACTCAGCAGTTAGAGATGAAAAACATGACAACATAGTTCCAATAATGGAATGCACAAGGAACATACTACACAACAACAATTTCAATTTAGCAAGAAATACATCAATCACCGTGCCAACAACAATAGTAAAATGGCCAAACAAATGCAAAAGTGACATTACCCACGTTGCAGTTTGTTGCTCGTAGCATAGGTATCACAAGAAAATTTTTCATAATAATTGGGGGCAAAAGGATGTAAATAAACTGTCGATCAACTGTCGTAAATCCTGCATTTGATTGACTTGAGTAATTGGAAAATAATAGCATGGAAAAAATACTTACCAACGGCTGCATGCGTCTTTTCCCAATAGGGTATTGGTAGGGATTTCTTGATTGCATTTTGAATGCAGTAAACCATAGTATAAACCCCGATAAAAGATCAAGCAGAGAATCCAGTGTAGATGCGATGATTGCCAACGAGCCACTTCTGATTGAAGCATAAACTTTTGCAGCAAAGAGAACCATGTTGGCAACATTTGATAGTCGGATGGCTATCTTCTCACTCTTTGCAACCCTTTCACGCTCTTCCTGTATTTAACATGATAATGTCAATCAACGATAACACATATGTAACTTATAGTTGCTCTAGGAAGTACTTGTCCTCTTTAAGACAAAGAAAAACTAACGAACTCATACCTTTGACATTCCTGGGAGAAAACCACGTTCTGTCAAGGCATCCATTTCATTGAAGCCTTCGAGCATTTCCACCTGCTGCTGGTAATATTCTGCCACCACATCTCCAGTGCCTACAACCATCATGTCATTCTTTTTAATGAAAAATGGCAAGCTTCATTTATTCAATGTACAGCCTCCAAAACTAATTTCCAAGAACGTATGCCATCTCAATAGATCATATAAAAGACAAATGGAAATTAGCTCTTCAACACGGTTGCTCTTTTTATGGTTATTGACAGAAATTGTGGCATCAGCTTTTCTTCTTGCAATTTTAGTAACATACTTCTGAATCGATAGTCTAGAACAGAAGGCATTCCAAACAAACGAAGTATTTTAGTAGTCCTCGGTGAGATGAATATAAATACATCCAATTTTGGACAGTTGATATAGCATTTTTTCCTCCTTTTTATACCATCAATTAACATTATCTTGCAAGGATGACCACGATCCTCAATCTGTTCTTATCCAGCATTTCAAGGAGTCCTAAATCAACACTCAGAGTGGGTACGTCGCCATCAAGGACTTGTAGGAGGATGAATCCGGATTCAGTCTTTAGCTTTCGAATCCTCCGGGCAGAAACAAGAATCGGCTACGACGTCTAGATTCATCAACTTGATGATCAAATCAAAGTTTCAAGTAAATATACCTTGAGCCAAGGAGGAGTTGTTCATCTGATCTTCCAAATAACTCAACAGAAGACGATCCTATCAAAAACTCTACTTTTCCCACACAGAAAGAACGGCACAAACAAAAAATACAATTTGATGATACGGTAGGCAGCTGTTCTAAACAAAGGCAATGGCGGAAAACAGAAGACAATAAGATAAACGCTATATTAACATATGTATATATATGTAATAAAAAGAGCACATCAAACCCAAGTGTATTATAAGGGGATAAAAAAAAGGGGAAGAAGGAACCTAAGGCGCCAAGGCAATCGTGGAGGCGGCGAGGCGGAGGCTCTTCGCGCCGCTCCGACAGCCGCAAGCCATCGAAGTTGAGCCGCCACGACCGCTCCCGGTCCCGCTCTCGCTCGCCGGATTCAACCAGGAGGAGCTCTGTTCCCTCCTCGTCCAGACCGCGCCGCATGGTCACCGTCGCAGCATCCGCCATCCGCCTCCTCCGCAGCCGTCACCCGAAACCCTAGGAGATCGAGCGCACCCCAGAATAGAGCGAAAGCGAGCATTCATTCAACACTCACACCACAGCAGAGGCGGCTGCGAAGCAATTAAAAGAGATACAGATTGACACATTTACATATTTGGGGTCGCTTCTACACACACGCACTCGCTCGTCATGATAGTAACCCGTGGATGGTCAGGATTTGATCTTTGATGGGGGAAGATAATACATCGGACGGTGGTGAAATTTTTATCACAAACTCTGATCATTCATCAATTATAAAAATAACAAAAAGCCACCACGCTACTGAAAAAACAAATAATAAATATCAAAATAGATGACTGATACAAGAATAATAATAATAATAATAATAATAAAGCAATATATATATATATATATATGGCTAACTGATCAAATCACGTTTATACTGTCACAATCATATATGTCTGTAAAGGATATTATACTGTTTACAATGGCTTAATTTATTGAAACTTCCTCTTTTTTCTCCAAAAAAAAAATAAGAACATTATAAGGAGATTTGGGTGTTCTTTACCGAATAAAATATCAAATTTTGCATCAATGTCTCGTTTGAAGTGCTTCATCGAGTCTTGTCGATATCCATTATAGAAGGGAATAATCCACTATTTTTTTTTCTATTGATGTATAAATATATATATATATAAACGGTGCCACTTAGCGAATCTGAAGCGCACAAAGCACAAGTAACTTGGCCACGTAGACTATTTGTTGCATGTTATAGGACTTAAATGATGCAGACAAAATCCCAAAAGAAGAGTTATAATAAGTATAATGCATCGATTCCAGTGCATATCGTCATCTCTAAATGGAGAAAACTTACACGAGAAGAACAATCAAACACACATTGAGACACTTATAGGGATGTCAACAGTCGAAGGCCGCAAACATAAATCTATGAGGTATTATACTTACACAAGTATATCTGGACATGTCAATAATTCCAGCGAGTCACATTCTACGGAAGAGAAATCATGGCCCAAGAAAACTCACCCTTGCCTTGAAGCTTGTAAGTTACATCCTTTGTTGGTTCAACTTTCTCTGTATCAGGTTCCTTTGACCAGTTATACTGAGCCTGTTATGAACTCATACAAAGCCCCAGTTGTTGTCTTGGCTAATCTTTGGCTGACCTGTGAGGAGACAATGCAGAATTTAGGTATCAAACAACTTCATATCAGTTTATAAAACTCGATCAGTATCCAGTGTAGCCACAGGATCTGTATCCAAATTCATGACAAGTTCGAATTTGTCATCATCAGGCTTCTTATGGTTATGGACACTGAGTTGGATAGGCAAAGGAGAGAATAAAATTAATTTACGATTCAGGAAAAAAAGGAAACAAAGGATTTTTCGAAGAGGAAATATCTTTATCTTAGTATCAGTTTTCTTCCTGAAGAAATAACCTCCTCGACGATAAGTGTAACACAATCACACCATTTTTGTTCAACCGAGAAGAAAAAAAAAAGAGCCAAAAAAAACACAACTTGCAAAATCTATAATCGTTTGACGAAGAACTTCAATTAGTGAGGTTTACCTTTTGCATCCAGTATGCTTCCGCAAGACCCTTCTCTTATAGGAAGAAAAAACAAATAGACGTGTGTAAATGCAGGTGAACATAAGATCTCAATCAGCATTAGTCATTGTAAAGTCTAAAACACAAATTTAATCCTCTTTAGTTCCTTCATGCTCTTGCTGAAAAGGAACATCAGAACTATGCAATCCATCACCATACCACCCGCAACCAAGATGAGTTAGGAAGAAGTATCTAAAAGAAAAGCCAGCGGCATTTGCCCTACTATCAGGCCAGCAAAACTCGTCATTCATGATGACGGAAAATAAAGAGAATCTGGAATCTGATATCAAAATAAATTTGTTTAAATGTTGAGCCTTCTATTATATAGAATCTGCAATAGATAATAACAGAACAAGGCAACTTACCGTGCACTAAACAGCAAAATTTTGTTTCATTCAGTTTCAGGAGAACACAATATATGCTTCCATAAGACCGGCAAATTATCCAATGCATCACATGTATATCATTGGAGGAAGACAGTATAATTGGTACAAACTTAAGGTGAAAAATAATATTAACTATTTAAGAGTAAGACTAAAGAATTACTAAGCAACGAATATTGTGATTGAAATCAAATTATATTTGAAAAAAATATGTTGATAGAAGACTACTATCACACCAAGTAAATTGTCTTACACCTCAGCTTAGTATCATTAGTATAGTATGACAAGCTAAATGATTTAACAATGCTTATTAGAAATTTCGCAGAAGTAGCAAACAATATACCAAAAGCAAATTCTAATTAATACCTTCAAGCACTAAATGTTAGACGAGAATGAAAACAAGTTCTTTGTAGAAATAACATTCCAATCCCAAAACAAAACAAATCAAATTGACTCTTAATTGACATATTAAAGATGAGAATACATACGGTGGCCCCAAAAGAAGAATGAGTGGATCGTTCAATACCTGCTACCGAAAGAAAAAACACAATTATGATAAGATGACTCCTCCAAAAAGAATAGAATGATTACTTGAGCCTCCAGATCACAACATAGTTGTGCTTGAAACCAGTGTATTTCCCCTACCTTGAGCCAATGGTTGGTTGATCCAATAGAGGGATGCTACGAACACTGAGCTAAAGTTAAACCCAACAAACAAAACACGAAGCCATGACCATGTTTTAGAACTTGCATCCAAACTTCCGTCTGATATGTGCCCTAAATTGTGTACACAGAATTTGCTGCCTGTTCATCTGAAACTCTGCAAGAGAAGAAAAACCCTATATTGGTGTCAGTCAGGCTGCTAAATGTTTGGGTGGAATGAGCAATACATTCCTGCCATTCACATAGCAATAGTACAGACATGAAGATAATGAGTAGCATTATTCAAGCCTGATGAAGTCATTGTTACAGAACTGTTCTCTATACAAAAAACTTCCCATCCATCATGAGGTTAGAAGATTCAATTATAATTTCTGTAGCAATACCTGAGATTTTTTACAATTCCCTTACAAACTTGACTTAAGAAAGAAGAGTAAAGCCCTTAGTTCAAAGAGTAACCACATCTTCTCAGATCTCTGGTGAAAAAGGGGTGTCTAAGGGCTTCTCGGGCTTTTAGACGCTGAGCCGGATCATAATGGAGAAGCCCTTGCAGAAGATCAATTAAATCACCAGCAGAGTGATCAACATGTTGCATAACCAGATTCTGCAACAAAATTTTGAAGTTAATAGCAGGGGTGATTTTTATCCCTTAGTTACATAATATCATGGGAAAGGTACCTTTTTTTGTCAAACAGAAACAAAAGGTCAAACCCCAACCAACCTGAAGGCGAGGCAATCTCCAAACTGCTCTGATGCTTTCCCTTGAGGTTGCCCCTTCGGGCCAGTCTAATCGCAATCCTCGACCTTGCCTGAAATATTTCTCCGCACGCTGGCTATTATGGACACTCAAGGAAACAAGTATAATAAGCTGTCAAATTATTTGAACTCGAATCTGGAACATCCAAATTTGAGTAATTACAATATCATTAAAAAAAGAAGAAATGTTGGACTTACTTAGCTCTAACAATCATGTGCTGTGGAAGTGGTCCTAACACCTTTTCCATCATAGCTAAATGCTCCAAATTTTCATGAGTTTGAAAGAGTGCCTCACCCTGATTTTATGGAATTAAACAATATCATGTTTTAGCTAATCCATCTTGAAACATGAACTTAGACAGGTATCATATTTACTGTTATATTCCTACATATTGATCCTTCAAAAGTAGAAATTGGCATTGATAAATTGGCATAAGAGAAATACATGCAGTTTCAATATCATCAAACTTCACGGAAAAAAAGGAAAATAAGAGGGGGAGCGGACAATACAGAACATGTACAAGCAGTAAATCAAACTGGTTTTCTCACCATTCAGATCAACTCTCAAAATCAAGGAAGCGCAAAAATTTTGGCATGGTTACCTTTCACCTGAATGTTTACTCAAAAAGAATTCAGCCAAATATTACACTTGGAATCATAATAAATTGCATCACCTGGAGTTACCTCCATCACGTATCTTTCCAGTGGTGATGTAATGCCTCTTTGTGCTGTTGTGATGTCCAGCCAACTGCCTAAAGGCTAGGAAGCCTTGACAGATCAAGGCTTGTCCAGGAACTGTTGGGTGAACCCAAACTGACCCAGACCCAACCCATTTAAGATAGCCCCTTTGTTTTGCAGTGTTGGTTCAAGGCAGGAGACCTTGACTCGGTCGGGTAGGGTTCATGCCTTGATGGCTTGGTTCGACCAGTTCAATCTGATCTGAGCCAATTTTTTGCCTATAAACAATGTAGAACATGCCATTACCTGTCAATCAGACCCAACCAACAAACTATATAGATCACATCCTGGTCAAGAAAATTTGAATTACTGATTAGTGGGTTCAGGTTCAGATCATCCTTATGTGTCCTTACCATCTATCACATCTCAACGTAACCTGACCATTCCTGCTCCCCTACCATGTTGTCCTTGCCTTTCACTTCTTACGTGCAACCACAACGATTTACTGCAAATGCAAATAAGAGTACAAGAGATGACCAGTAACTCCTAGGAACATACAGGGAAGGGAGGAGAGAAACAATAACCCCCCACTAAACTAATCATACACAGACATGTCGGTTGTTATTGAACTCAAAACTATAATACTGGCACTCAAACGCTTCCATCCTGTCCAATAATACTTGTTGAATACAGAGTAAGATGCAGATGACAAGGCAAGATCTAACATACGCTATTTACACAATAATTTAGATGCCTTGATATTAATTCCAACAATCAGTTCATGCAAGTTTGTTACAAGCCAAATTTTCATACTTGCCCAAATGAGAGGATGCGATTCAAGAGATACCCTTAATGTTACAACTCGAGCAGCCAGAGTTGAGATACAAATTCATGTGCATTGACCTCAAAGAAATCCAATCTGGGAATTCTAGCTAATATCATTGTGAAACTGACCAAGTGCACAACCCATTAGCCCAAGTTTGCAAATAGAATAACTATCCAACAAAATGCCAAGATATATGAGTCGTTAACAGAAAATTTGAGCATATGAAGCAAATGGTTACAAATCACACTTCAAGATTCCACTGCCAATCATTACAGAAGCATTCAAAAAGACACATGAAATTGACTAAAGAGGAAAGACACAGAACAATCAGATGATCAGTGAGAATGAACTCACCGAGCAAAGCTCAACAAGAATACAACCCACACTCCACATATCACAGGGATAGTTCCACCCAAGTCCTACAAAATAAGATAGTAAAGTCAACATTTAGTAGCTTATTCATTAAAAATAAAAAGACAAAAGCATAGGCAAGTATCTGACAGATGTAATACACTCTTGGGCAGAAAGTTTAACTTTTTACCAAGAATAACCTCAGGTGCACGATAATGCCTTGTTGAAACTACGTAACTGTGGTCCTGGTGTTCAAATGTCGTGCTTCCAAAGTCAATTAACTTGATAGCACTAGATTTTGGCAGATTCTTGAAAAGTGAACCATCCTTGGCTGATCGTGATAGAAACTGTGTTACCAACAATATAGAGGACCAAATCAGACTGGAAAAATATTAAAAAATTTAAATCAAGACAAATAAGTTTGTCATTGAAGGAAAAGAATGAGCAGCAGCATTGTTCCCACAAGATAAATGTTCATGGATAGTGCCTACTGGGATGCAGGAGGAAATGCAAGTATGTCCAATTTATGACCGAGTACAGTACCTTGTGATCAGGAACCTTTATATATTCAGAGGAGACGAGAAGAATATTCTCTGGCTTCAGATCAGTATGAATTAACCGCAAGTCATGCATAACTGCACCACAAGAACAAGGGGAAGAAGCTTCTTACAGAGCTGCTAAATCTACATGTCAAGTAATCCAGATGTTCTATAGAAGAAACTAAAACCCTCTATCCTCCAGATGACAACATAGCTTGAAAAATGATTGATCAACCATAATTGTCTCCTAACGCTTGATACTGAAATTGCATATACAGAAGGGCCGAAAAAGTACATGCAACAGACTCCAGAAGCTGCCCGGCAAGTTCGCGGACTAAGTCGATGGGGAAAGAGCGGTAGCTGTTTCTCCGAAGAAAGTCATATAAGCTTGGTCCAAGTTTCTCAAAGACCTGTTGAGATCACATAGATGCTTGGAAAATAAATATTTGGGCTACTCAGAAAGTTTAGTCACTGATGCAAATGTACTTACTATACATATATGGTTGCGATAGTCGAACCAATTCCGTATTTGCACACAACTGCATAAGCAGAACCACTTATACATATCCCTGATTTGTATCCTTCTTAAAGTCCTATGTTTCAAGAAATAAACTAATAAATTGAAACATGGTTGACCTACCGAGTGCCACTTCTGTCAGCTTTTGCAAGCCTTTGAAGTACATCAATCTCGATCATTGCAGCCTCACGATATTTCTGGAGAGAACGCACAATTTTGATAGCCACTGGTTCTTTATTTTCCAGGTCCCAGCATTCCAGGACTTGTCCAAATGTTCCTGCAGCATGTGATGCATAAACGGCTATCTAGGGACAAAACTCAGTTTAAAACAAAAAAAAGATCCACACTCCTTTTTCATGGTGAAACAGCATTTGTACTCATAAGCTTAAGCTCTTAGGATCAAGTAGACATTCAAGAAATCAAAGAGATCAATATGCATAGAAAATGGAACAAATATCCTTCTTGTGCATTAACTAAGGCATGCAAGATTTAAAACAAAGAACTCACCTTCACCCATTTTGTTCAGTATCCTATCTGCATAGATGAACAGAGAAGAAGTGTTAGTAGCAGAGAATACAAAATGCTTAACTTGATGGAAAGGACACAAAATGATCCAAGAGACAAAATGACCAAGGAGGAGATAAGATCGCTGTTGCCTATTCCAAATATGTAAACGCCATGCAACATAACCTTAGAAAGCGACGACAAGAGCATTTTGTGAGGTTTAAAAGGGTTAAATCTGAATATTGACCATCATGCAAAATTATGCGAAACAGAAAAAAGGAAAACTTTTAAGCCTGCCAAGGAAACTGAAAGCAAAAAATAGTTCGGGAAAAATAGGTAATTGAAAAGATGTCAGAAAGTGCTTTGAAAGGGAGATACAATCCCCAACACGAACTAAAAAGCTTCCAATGAGCACAAAAGAAGCATCCAACAACACATAAAAAGCGCATTTTAGTTTGCACTTGAATACATACATTAAAACACTAGCACGTACGTGAAACATGATGCAGCTGTTTGTGCAATTAATATACAGAAGTTACGGACGATTACATCTTGGTGTTAGATTCTCGCCGATGCCAAAAATATAATGACCATCTTTGTCGTCACCCCTCCAAGGAGGAGAACAATATCGAGGTACTCCACCGTAGTAGAATGATTGCAAGTGCTGGTTCATAGTAGCCATTTGTGCAGCTTCCATCCCACAGTATAGCGTCAGAGGAACCTACAATACGCAATTTGTTCAAACTTTCAAGGATTCTTTTCCAAGTTCGGTTATTCTGAGAACTGCACATGTAAAATCCTCAATTTTATCCTTCTTTCAAGGATAATAAATGTTTGCATTTAACCAAGTAGGTACGAACCCTAAAAATAATGAAAAAGGACAAAAAAAATGCATCTTTAAGTGCAAAAGAATTTCACAGGTATTGAAGTCGTAAGCAAAAACCAATAGTTGGCCTACCATCTATCACCCCGCTACGAAGTTCTCTTAGTAAAAATTCATAAAAATATTTCAAAAAAAATGATATCAATTAAATATGGCCTCGTAGATCCAGAATCATACAAAAAAATCAGTGACATTGGCATGGATCAGAGTCAAAACCAACGATTTCACTGGTGTCCAACATAAATTCGCATAAAATACGTTTCCTTTTTTGCGGGATCCATCATCAAATCCCTGAGTTTATGATCGAGATCCGCAATACCAACGGAAAGATTCAGCGAAAAGTTAAAAAACATAAATCGGTGCCCAGGAGACAAATCAAACAACGAAATCAGGTAGGAAGGAAGGGGCGAGGACCATGGAAGGCGGAATCGGAGGGGGCACATCCCACGCGAGCCTGGGCCTCTTCCGCGGGCGCTTGTCCGTGGCCGCGTGCGGTAGCTCGGCGATCCATTGGGTCTCCATCTTCGATCGAGTCACCAAGCCAACATTGAATCCACGAATGATAGCGGAGGCAAGAGACAGAGGTACTCTTCGTTGTCTTCTCTGCTCCACCAAACCCTAATCGGCTACCCTTCTGTTCCCAGGCTAACTATAGTTAGCAGCTCTGGTGCCCTCTTAACCATGGTTAATCGGACCTCGTTTCCCCCTTAAGCAAAGCTATCGAACCGTTTCCCCTCATTTTTGACCGCCTAATAGCGCTTTGACTGGGTTGGTCGAGGCATCATTCCCAATATATATATATATATATATATATAAGTATAAGGAAAAAAATAAATGTATCTAATTTGGACATTTGCGTGTACAAATGGTGAGGAAACTAATGTGATGAGAGAAACCTCGATGTGCGTTGCATATGCTTAAATCGAGCGTATGTGACTTGCAAGAAAACAAAGCCAGCAAATAATGTTCATTTTAGCTCCAACTTTTTGCAAGTTGAAGCATTGCAACATAAATTTGATCTGACTTCCATTTCCTATCATTATCTGATAATCATTTTCGAAAATCATCGACCACTATTGTCCCATCTTATTCGTAAATAGGACGATAAACATTATCTATGTGAATACGATATCAACTCCTATGCTCATATAATAGTCTGCTTTGAAATATGCATAAATAAAGAAGTTTAGTATTGGTATTTTTCTTTTATTCACAACCCCTTATTTCATATGATCATCTTAAAAATAATAAAATATATTTTTTAAAAAATATATAATCTCTTAATTATCAATCATATTCGACATCTTCTAGTCGATAAAGGCTCGAGACCCAAAAGATGAGGCTATTACAAAAATAACCTAGAATATCATCATTTAGGTGTGTAACCCAACATCTTAAACCCTAAAAATATTAAATCAACCTAACAAATGTAAAAAAATATTTCTTATCTCCTATTTGATTGTTTCATTTAATTATCTATTTTTTCATCATTTTATGCCACCACGGACCATGAAAGATGCCTTAATGGTTAAGAGAAGTAGAATAAGGGAAAAAAAAAAAGAAATTATATGGATGAAGTTGAAAGAGATAATTAGAATTAAGTGATAAGTGAACTCAAACTACATGAGTATTGATAAGGTCATTTAGTCCAATATTAATTGAAAAATTATGAGAACAATGGTTCATAAGTCTATCGGATCTCCCTTATTCTCATTGGTGTCTTTTAGAGCTCATGAGTTCTGAAATAATAAAATCGTATAAATATGCCCATAGTAGATAATTCCTTGCGAGCCTAGCACTAACGGTGGGCGCCATACGGTCCCTTAGTGGGTTCAAAGTATTCGAATCACCTGTTGCTATTTCATAGGTATTGGAACTCATCGATGATGGTGGAGTAAGTTACAAGATGATATATGGCACCTTAAATAATACCATTTGATTGGTGTTTGATATAGTAAGTAGAGTTTCAAGATGCACGCATGAGATTGAACGGCGAGGCATGCATGCAAGTCACTCTTTCTTGGGTTATAGATTTCTGTTTCACGGTGAATTCTCAGCAATATCGATCGATGCTAAAGCCGATAAAGATTTTGATCTGAAGCGATAGAATAACACTTCAACCCATACTTTTGTTGAGTGCAGCGCCGAAAAAATGCTTCTTAGAACAACAAAACAAGGAAACAACGTTCATAAACTTGGGGGACGTCCATGAAATTTCAATGAGAAAAAGAATTTTACAACGATAAACTTGTAACACGATGAAATGCCTCGGCCGAGTAGAGATCACAGGGAGACCGATCAGCTCTTAGACACTTGTTATTCATTGATCGTATCATAGCAAGCAAGAGAACTCTTCACGGACTCTTGGCGTCGCCTGATTCATCGGCAGTTTCTGCAGAACAAGGAAACACGACAACCAATCTTGAGCCAAGTAATTCATTCGGAGATGATGGGGTGAGAGAGCGCCACAAGGGGTACGTAAACAACGCCAACTATGACTTACTCGCGTCGCCGCCCGCCCCGAGGAAGCATCTGAGATTGCAAAACGCTTTCCAGTTGCCCGCTGCGACGCACTGGTGAAGACATGCGTTGGAGCTGGAGGAGACGGTTCCACTCGGCGGCGAGAGACCATCCGACGTTGCTGCCGGCGACATAGTATCGGACGTTGCCGGTGCTGTCAGTAGAAGCAAGCACAGGCAAGCGATCGCCAAGTAGCTGGTCTTCGCGATTGCCATGGTAATCGTCTACCTCGACTTTGGATGTCCGGCTATATAAGATTTAGTGTGCGTGCACGCACTGAACTCGTGTTGCTGTTGGAATGAGGAAGAAGATAGCGGAGGAGGTATTTGTACACCTGCAGTGGCTATTTGTGGACTTGTCGTCCTGAACGGCTGGTATCGCCTTCTATTTCTGCGGAAGGCAGAAATGGAGGAGGAGAAGACACGGAAGAGAGTTTGTTCGGAGCGTTCTCTTCACCGAAATGCTCTAAAGATAATTTGACCAGGTACCTTATGCAATATATGTATGTGAATACCCTCACTCGCGTATAAAGATGCTTACACCGAGGATGGAATGCTTGACTGCAACTCATACATAGAAGCTTCCACATTGAGGCGCAGAGCGTCAACCTTCGGATCAGATACGAGTCAACCCAAGAAATTAGCTGAAGCTTCCCAGCCGAGCTTAAGTTTCCACAAGATGTCTCCGGTTGTTTGGAAAGAATTGGCATGGCATTAGACCTGAATGCAAGAAAAAATTGCTGAGCTCGCACGTCGTCTACTACTACCTCCACAGGATGACAGGTATGCTGCTTCCTTGTTTGGTTAGTGCATTCCGGTGTTTGACCGAGACGAGACTAAAGAATTGTCTGCTTCATGTGCATATTGGATTAGGACGTGATACTTCTGAGCCTTGTTACTGGTACTTCTCAGCATCATGAGCAGCATTAAACTTGTAGCGGTAAATTTGAAGCTTAGAAGAGAAGAATATGTTAACCAATTAATAGGGCAGAACATGGGCTAAAAAACCAGTGTTTGTGCAGTCTAAGCTCCAACGACAGAGAAGAGAAACGACTTGGTTTTCGTAGTTGATGAGAAGCTAGAGAAGATTTGACAGAGCAGATAACATTTTTATTGCAATCAAAATCTGTCTACACGTATGGAGTTTCTAAGATATAATCACACGGTCTTCTAAACGAACAACTGAAGCAGCTGAGAGTGGGAACTACTCCTGCGGACCACCTCAGACAGGTTGAACTCCAGAGGAGCCATGTCCGTGTCGGGCTTCTTCTTCTGATCGCTCTGCTTCGGCTCCTTATCACCCATGGCCTTGTGTCGCCGCATATGACCGCCCAAAGCTCGCCCCATGGCGAAACCCGCGCCGCAGAGAAAGCACCGGTGCACGCTGCAAGGGCGCTTGTGGCTAGTCCGGTGGCCGCCGAGCGCTTGGAACGTCGGGAACTGGCGACCGCAGGTCTTGCACTGGAAGACGCCGTCGGCCGCCTTCGTCCTCCGGCGTTTCTTCCCGGGCTCAACGCCCAGTGAGAGTGACAGCAACTGCTCAGCATTTTCCGAATCCATTCCACGCTTCATCGAGCAGCCCGATGCCTCGACACCTTTCACTTAACGCCTTGCACCGAGATATGTTTCTACACTTACCAAGAACGTAGAAGATTAGTTGAGTGGCTCTGCTATTAATACATTGCAGAACTTATCCACACGGCCGCGTAAAACGCCGGAAACTTTCAGAAAAATCCAGAGGGAACAACTTCGAGTGTGTTCTAGGTTCAGACTGCTGCAGCTTCTCGGAAGGTTCTCCCATGACTTGGTGCTTATTCGTTATCGCTTCGCACCGTAGGAGGAAACATTGTGGAAGGACGCGAGTCCAAAATCATCTGTCGCTTTTCTTCTTAGACCACGCGGAGCTGGTTTGACTTGAATCTCCTTCCTAGTAAACGCTACATGCGGCGATGGTACGTAGCAGACGGACACTGCGAGTGCTAACAGTGGATGGCCTCAACAAATAATCTGATCTTCTTCATCCATCACCAAAACGATGATATGAAACTCGATTCGTTGATGACCACGACGTTGATCGCATAAGCTATAGAGTCAACAATATAACATAAAAGATTGACGGATGCAGGAAAAATAACCTTGCTTCCTGGAGATGTAGTAGCTGACTCGGCCTTCTTATCTCGGCTTCACGTAACTTGTTGCATCATCGTTCTTCGTCATCTCTGTGTCAGCAGATCGGAAAGATTCGTTAGCTCACACGAATAAAGAACTCCGATGCCACGACCGGGGTGGGCTGAAAAGGTGACACGGGCATCTTCCGCTGGAGTTGTGCAGAAAACCAGCGAAAACAAGTCAGAAACCACTAACAGCAGATAATTAAACTACCAAGAACTTTTCGGAGAAGCACACACTTTAAAATGCACTTATGAAAAAGATTAGAACGCCAGAGATACTGATGTGGAAGTTGCACACACTGGACCACATCGACATGGAGAGATCGCTGTCTCCAGAAGCCACGGACGGTGCAGCCACTGTAATTAATCAAGGGCGTAAGTTGACCGAGTCAGCGAGCAATTAATCCAGGGCCATACGAACTCGTATCGTGGGATTACATAGACATGGCGACGAAGGTACGTTGACCTGCTCGGGTCCACGGTAACAGGGAAACAAATGCGTCCATCTTGGGCGGTGGATAAGGTTTGCTCTCAACGTTGGAGCCGATGACGGGGTCCTACAACATCCTTACAGCCACAGGCTTGTTAAGTTTAATGTTGTTGCGTTTTTTTGATGAAATGGGAACATAATTCCTCATCTGCACCGATGTTTTAATTGATATGCTAATTAGATTATTAATCAATCATCTCCCTCGTACTTCATGCGGTCAAACGAGCCGATTAGAGCGCCTGGAAGTCGGAATCAAGGGATGGAGCCCAGCGAGGGCGGCTATTCCGGTGGATCGCTGTGCTGCTGCCCAACACGGAACACGGAGAACGGCGAGTCGTCAGCTGACACCAGATCGAAATGCTGGGCTTCGTGACATCCTCGCGGTGCCACGCGTACAACGTGTCGACCGGTGGATCACGATCCCCAGCCGTGGTGGCCAACGGTGTGGTAAGCGTGACCCTTGTGTTTATGTTACGCATGCGACATGGGTGCTATAATCGGCATTGCCCCCCAACGTTGTAAGGATCTGAATCCATTCTTATTACCACTGATAGTAGTTATGAATGACATGGAGAGATCATCAACATCGACGTTGTGAATACGAATATTATGAAATCATGATGATGGTGATGCCACAACGAAGTCCGCATAGTACATACATCACTTGTATGTAATGGGGGCATTTCTGGCATCGCAAGTGCTATAGACTAAAAGCCCGCAGTCCAAATCTGAGCCACCCTGGTCAACCAACCAACCAACCCTATGCCCGTCGCAGACGATCCCCATTTCCCAAATCTAGGCAGCCGATGGATGGATCCAATTGCATGCCCGAGGGAGGAGGGTGCAATCTCATCAATACTTGTCTTTCCATGTTTTCTAAGAAAGGAAGTCTTTGACACTGTTACCAATTCATGATGACCTACCTAGATATAAAAGATGAACCCCATCATGTACATTGTACCAGAGATTCAAACCCTGGTTACAAAACAGTGATCATGATCCAGCCGAGGAATGGAGGAGGTGGTCTGGCCCAAGATCTCCGAGTCCAAGCCAAGACCTTGACAACATGGGACAACCAGTGCAAAGGAGTCCCTCCTCCCCTATTTGCCGGCTGCACTGCCCATATGGAGTAACTCTCTCTCTCTCTCTCTCTCATACACACACGATGAAGGGTCCTCATTAGATACTGATTTGCTTTGCTTGCTGTCTCAATCCTTTTCGTACCCACTCATCCATGGAACCATGGTGGTGTTGTGCATGCTATAGAAGCAGCAGCAGCACCACCACCACCACCACCAGTCCCCAACCATAACATTCGCTCTCCCACCAACCTTTTCCTCTTCCTCCCTCCTCCTTTCCTGCTCCATAACTGGCCTTGCATGCCTCCTCCAGCCACACTTGGTCGCTGTCCACATCCTGTCCCCACTGATCTCCTTTATATTCTTCCCCTGCTCTTCGCTCGTCTTAAAGGAAGCAGCTTGCGGACCTGTTCGTCTCCGTCTCTCCCTTCTTCTAATTCGATTTCTTTGGTGTCGTTCGATCCTTTCTGGACCCTGTCGGTGGGGTTTGCGGAGCTTCCGTGTCGAGTTCTTGGTGGAAGAGCCGTGATCATGGGCCCGGTGAGAGGGCTCAAGAAGAGGAAGAGGGCAGAGAAGAACGCCGCGGCCAGGGTCACGGCTGCGGCGCCGGGAAGTGGTGACTGGTGGGACGACTTCTCGAGAAGGATTACAGGTTCCTCTCTTTCGTCGATCTTGTTCTTGTTTGCTCTCGTTCGTTATCTTTTCTTCCATCTCGTGGGATCAGCGACCTCGAGTGGGCAAGTGTGTGTTGTAATAGTTCGATTACAGTCGATGGGTATCATGTACTTTGGCTTGTTGGATTGGGTTTCTCGAGTTCTTTCGGTAATGCATATGGGTATCAATTAGAAACTTAATTCTCAGTTAATTGTTTCTTATCCATCGATATCATCGTGCCTAAACTTGGTATTTGTTAACATCTAGCATGAGAACTTTTAATTGGGGTAGCCGCATGTCAATGACTAAAAGTTATGTTCTTGAAGTGCTTGCATATATCCTTAGAAACAGTTTCGACTCTCAATGTTATGAATCAAGCATTTGATGCTGTAATCAGCTGTATAACATCGCTGGTAGATTCATCTCTTTATTTTGCCATCCCAAATGGAGTTTGGTTAAATCAAAGAGCACGGTCTATGTTCTGCCCAAATTTTGGGTGGATCATGTAACGAAAATCGTTGCTACTATAGATTTTCTTAACGTAGGAAATGATAATGCTCGAAAGGTCACGAACATATTGGCATCTCAAATCTTACAAGTGGATGCTTAATTGGTCCAATGAGAAGGAATAACTTCTTTTGCTTGTGTTTCTAGCAACACCTAAATCAGATGTCAGTCTTTAGAACTTTATGATTATGTCACTGTATGGAAGCTATGATCTCTAAGAAGCATGTACATTTTTGGTTGGAGTTACTTTGCTTATCATTAATGGACTATTTTGACATGATGAAATCCTAAACATATATAGTACAAGCCGAAAGTAAATGAAGGGAAGTCTAGGAAGAAGTTGAGGGCCTTAAAAGTTTTATTTTCTTAAATTTGTCTACACCGAGTTATCGCCACAAGTTGCCATCGAATGGGTTACTAGGATCTTTGATTAATAGCCACGCTGTTATGTTATCAGCAATAGTAGAATTGGATCTTGGAGATCCATCAATGTGTCTATTTCACATGCTTTTTGCATGATTTTCTGTAGCACTCTTAAGCCTCCTGAACCATACATAATCAGGATATAACTGATTTATGTCTCTAAATTTTCAGCTCTTGCTTAGGTTTTCAGATGTGCTAAATTAAATTAAAAGTACGTGTAACATAATAAGCTTCCTCTGAAATTAACTGTTCTACTATTTACCATCCGGAATGTGCCAATAAGTGCTTAAAGGCATATTCCTTATATTTCTAAGAATTGCATTCCATGAAATAGGATAAAATGTATGCATTTTGATTCATGTGTTCCTTATCTATGCTCCCATTCACTTTCCAAAGGAATGATCTTCTCAAAGAATTAACTAAATTATCAAACATACCGAGATTATCGAAGACCAGAAGTGCCTACTTAGCAGCACCCTCAGCCCTCAGATGCTATCCGAAGATTTTTCTTGATCATACTTCCAGTGCTTTTCCTACTAACAGAATTTTGAAAATTTTGCTAATGTTCTTATTGCCAAGTCGTGAATTTTCTCTGGTTGTTTGGGACTTGTCATCAATAGGATGTGAAATTTTTTTAAACCATTGTCAAAATAATAACATGTGGCTTTTCGGCGGAAGAAAGCCTCATGCATGAGGCTGTTGACACTATATAAGAAAGGTTCACTAGGCTCATTCATTCACCTTTCAAAATCTCAACCTTCATTTAAGCCCAGTTCCATCCACTCCAAAAGATTATGCACTTAACATGGCCCTCAATACCCTATTAGCTGGTTATAGCCTGTTAATCAACGTTGCGATTTTTCCAAAATCATCTGTCAGTTAATTTGCTTAAAATTCCATATTGGTACTTGTTAAAGTACCATATATCAGAAATATCAAGACTAATTATGTTTGCTCAATCAACAAGTCATTGGAAAGAATTTGGACAGACAAATGGGATTCATATTTCATGATTTTTGTGGAGACACTTTAAAGGGTGTAGATCAACTTCAACAATGAGATTTCAGGCTTCTCATTGATCTTTTCATTTTGCTTGACTGGATAGTACCATCTCAAATTGAAATATCTTTGATCTTTTCATTTTGCTTGACTGAAACTTCTCTTGGTTGGCTTTTTGAAATTCAGTTAGATGAAATTATGCCATAGAAGAGAGATATTCTATGATGTCTCTGCACATGCTTCAGGTATCGACGTTCAGATGTTCAAGGAGGATGTTATAAAGACACCAGATGGTGTCCAAAAAAGGTTCCATAGGTGAATTATACTGTTATATTACAAATACATGTCAAGTGAATGTGTTCACAGGCTTACACATAAAACATATCCTGAAGTCATCAGAACTCAAATTTGGTTATATACCAACCTGATGAAAAACATACTAAATTGAGAACCCATTTCACTTGGATTCATCAAGGCTATGAGCTATAAAGTTTACCGGAACAAACTAGAATTGTCTCATCTAAGCGATAAACAATAGAGAAATAAGAGAAGTGGTCTTTTAGTTTGCAATTAGAGGAGCAAATATATAGTGTTCCAATGATAAATCAGGATGAACACAGTTTATGTTGGCCAAAAGTTGATTGTTGCAGTGGCACTTTTGGTTTCCTGGCACATGTTGGATTACCATGCTCTCTGTGATAGCCAAAAGCCATTTTGGAATTCCCTTGTCCCAATACTCTATGCTGCTAATTTGTTTGACACTGTACATGTCAACCGACAAGGTTCTTATGACCATGTGCAGCCCTCACTGGCGTGTGTAATCCTTGGTGATAGACTGACTGTGATGTTGCTTATCTTGTGGATTGTCGTTATTCATTTGTGTTCTTGAGTTTCACTTGAGGTTTCGTTGTTGCATAAGACATATGAGACCTTCTTACTTGTGTGAGCCCTCATAAAAAGGTTGCATATGCATTTCCCTCCTTCCTGATTCTTTCTTTCTTTTATCTGCACATGACAAAATTGCGTTAAATGCTTAGCTATTTCTTACTACCTATTCATATAATCCCATAGATTTTCGTATGACCATAGCTTCTCATTGTAAATTGAAGTTGTCATGATTTGCAACTAATGTTAACTGTATTTTTTTCTTAATGGCAATAATTTCTTTAAGTATAAAGTTGACATAAATGCATATGCATATGTGAAAATATGTTGCGGTAGCCTGCTTGCAGACATTACCTTGTGCAACATGTTCTGTTTTCTTTTGTTTTCTCCCAAAATGTCTTCATGGGTGATCCTTTTGTTTTATCTCTACATTTCATGAGCAAAAAGGTGGGCTTTCAGCTATACTTACAAAGAACTATGAAAAAATGAATGATCCTTTCTTTCAATAACTTATGAACATGGCATATTACTTACAAGAAAAATAAAAAGAGAAGTTTGACAACAAAAACAGTGTTCAAAACTTCAAATACTTCCAACACAATCACCAAAGTATTCTTTGAATAAACACTTTAGGAAGATATGTAAATGCCACACATTTGGACACTCACAGAAATCAGAGTTCCTGGAGTGTTTGTGTTTTTTTATGAACAAGCACATTAAAAGGTGACACTTGTCAGAATTCCTGAAAAATGAAGTTTACATGTAGCAAATAGTCACCGCAGAAGTCCTACATCTTTGACTGTAAAGCATAAAGTTTATTATTGAGTTTCATCTATCAGGCAGTTTGTTCAATACTTCAAGGTTCTCTGTTGTAGTACATAGCTTGGTCTCTGCCACTGCACATTTTGGTTTTCATAGTTTTTCTTTCTAATAATTTACTGGCCCAGTGACTGACAATTATCAGACAGTAAAGTCACATTGATGTCAAAAATCATTCTCATTTCAAGTTCATGGTATCAACTTTTCATATGAAGTTCTGAATATTACGATGATACTAAAACAAAACTCTTGACTTCCCTTGGGTGTCAGTGTTTGCACCCTGAGATATTCTAACTGAAAAGAAAGCCAAATGCATGAGGCTCCGCAAATACGGAATCTGAGGAGAGTTGACGTATGTAAATTTAACTATGCAAGTACAAAGATTACTTTTATGGTTCAAACTTTTAACTCTCAAGTCACAGAGGGGCAATCTAACGATGGCACTATTGCTCACACTTGAGTTCTTTAACCAATGAGCATCAAATAAATACTATGTTAGCTATGCATCTTTACCTTTTAATTAAGTAAACTAATGTTTTCTCTGATTACACTCAGTTGGCCAATCTTCCCTGCAAATGAATGTCCAAACTATTTATATGAACTTGCAGCTATAGGCTTCATAATCGAGGGACTTTCTGTTGCATAACTGTTGCAGAATTTCTAAATTATCTATTGAGATAATTTTTTAATGACATTTCAGATATTTCAGATTGAATATTTGGGATCAAATCGAAGACCTTTTTCTAATTAGACTAGAAAACTTCTCGTTATTGTTAGCTGATGTTAGCAAGTACAAGTTTGCCTTATAAGCTGTATACTCTCAGTAAAATGTTTTCTTTTAATATTGGCTTTACGTGTTATGTCTAGAACCATTATTTCTACTTCTTCCAGTTAGCTTACTTGTCATAGTGTTTTGAGTGAAATTGACAATCATTTGAATTATGGCATAGCATTTTTTGCATTGTTTTAACTTACTATTACTTTGCATATGCAAGATTGCGGTAGCTTCTTGCAGCCATTTCCGTTGGTTTAGGATTTTCTTAGTGGTTATAGTAGTCTCCATTTGGACGTCAACAATTGATCTGGCTCATCAGGAGGAAAATTCCAGACAGGAAAAATGGATTATCCTCTTGATTCATTTCATTGGAAATTTCATAACTGGTCTTATTGGGAATATATGGTGTGTTAACAATCAAGACAGGGCAACCTAGAATAGAAAATAAATTATTTGACATAAACTTTTTTGTCGGTCTAAATTATTGATTTGATAATCACAAGAAAATAGTTAAGATAAAATTTACTATAAATAATTCCTTGTATATCTCAATTATCAGGAACAAAAATAACGCTTTTGTTCATTACATCATTGTACTGAGACCTTTCATTTTGGATAATAATCAGTCCAATTATGATCCATCCAGAGTGTATTTGGCCTATATGAGCTATTTGAGCCTTATGTCATACAAATTCAATCTAGTTAAACTCATAGCATCAATCTTCAAGACTTTACGGGTGTCATCTACATCCCCCCATGGAGCTTGTTAGGCTCGTTATGTTTGGTTTTTTCTTGTTTGTTCACATTAGTTGCCTTGTGTTGGATGTAAAACATTGATGAATCAACTACTACAGGAGTTAATTCCTCAGCCTATCATTGTTTTTCTATCATCAAAACCATGATAAGAGATGGCGGGTTTAACATGAAAATTCGCCTTTATGCAATAGTTGATGTGGTTGTGAGTCTTGTGACAAACAAAGTATAGTTTCAAATACCAGTAGGCATGCAACATATCAACCATCTTTTACTGGTCCGAGCATAGACTGGTACAAGATCATTCTATTATGGTCTCTAACTATATTTATGTAACAAGTGACCAATAACTAGTTTACGAAATTCTGTATTGAGTTTTATGGAGCAAACTGCCTCCGGTCTCTGGTTGTAGGTATTTGGTGTGGATTAGGTAAGGTGATAGTGCCGTCTTTGTCATGTTAATCGCAAAATTCATGCATAAGCAATCTGCTTAACTCTTGACCGTGTTTTTTGTGGTCAACATGTATCATCTCTGGTTTGTGATAGTCCTCCTTCACAATGTATGGACATGTATGTGTTGATGAAATTTCAATTAGTCGGTCTACCATGCTCTTATGATGATTCAAGCATATGGTGACCTTCTTCCCTCGATGCTTCCAGGACACTTATCCAAAGAACCGAGAAAGTTTGAATCGATCTTCAAGATATCAAGGAAGACTTTCAACTACATATGCTCATTGGTCAGGGATGACTTGATGGCGAGAACATCAAATTTTGCTTTCACAGATGGCAAAATCCTCTCCCTAGAAGATCAAGTAGCTATTGCTTTGAGAAGATTAAGCTCTGGTGAATCGCTATTGAATATTGGAGTGTCATTTGGGATGAACCACTCAACTGTTTCTCAGGTAACTTGGCGGTTTGTGGAAGCTATGGAAGAGAGAGGTATCTACCATCTGAAATGGCCAACGTCTCCGGAGATGGAAGATATTAAGTCCAAGTTTGAAGAGATTCAAGGTTTGCCAAACTGTTGCGGTGCCATTGACACCACTCATATCATGATGTGCCTGCCTTCGGTGGATGCTTCTAACAAGGTGTGGGTTGATTATGAGAAGAAACACAGCATGGTATTGCAAGCTGTTGTTGACCCCGATTTGAGATTCCGAGACATAATCACAGGTTGGCCTGGGAGCATGAACGAAGTACCAGTGTTACAAAGCTCAGGCTTCTTCAAAATGTGCGAGAAAGGTACGAGGCTGAACGGAGAGAAAGTGGAGCTTCCTGAAAAATTAGAAGTGAGAGAGTACGTAATTGGTGATTCAGGCTTCCCACTTCTTCCATGGCTTCTCACTCCTTACCAAGGGAAGGACCTCGCAGATGGCAAAATCGAGTTCAACAAAAGACTTTCCGCAACAAGGATGGTGGCCCAGAGGGCACTGGCAAGGCTGAAAGGAATGTGGAAGATCATTCAGGGTGAAATGTGGAGGCCTGACAAGCATAGACTGCCAAGAATAATTTACGTTTGCTGCTTGCTGCACAACATAGCAATCGACTTGGAAGATGAAGTCAGAGACGTGATGCCCTCGTCGTCCGACGAACATGACACGAGTTACAAGCAACAATTCTGTGACATAACAGATGACAATGGAAGCATACTACGAGATAAGTTGTCTCGCTACCTGTCTGGTAGATTGCCACCCTGAAATGGTTTGGGAACTGCTTTCTTCCTCTATTCCTGGATGCCGAAAGATGGGTATCGAGAGACATCGAATTAGGTTCAATTTTTCTATCGTCAGATTTGATGGCCAAGAGGTGGTTTATTTCTGCAATTGCATGCATTGAATGCCTCTTCCAACACAAAACTCCTGGGGTGAGCTAGAGTTACATTCGCAATGTGTCGAAACAACATCATGCAAAACTGCACTAGATTTTGTAAAAGTAGATGCCGAGAATAAGATCAATTGGCAATTGACAATTGACAATTGGCAGGAGCAGCAGTTGTCTATTTATAAAAGGAACAAATAGCTCGTTTATTGTTCTCTGTTTTTTTATATGGATCATTTATATTTGCTAATGAAATCGTTGCCCTGTGGTCCTTTGCATGAAATCTATGATCCATATGCTTGTAGATTGCCCATGGTAGAACTGGTGACAGTTAAACGTAGCTAAATGGTGCTTGCTCTGGGGTGGAACTCGTGAACGGAGGTTGATCACACCTGTCTTATACCCCCCTTGTGGTCTTTGTGTCAGAAAAAGTTTCAGAAACAAGAAATGGTGTTTGCGGCGCGCTGTTGGAATTGGAATTCTGAGGGTAGACCGACAAACATCCGACACGGTCTGAGAGAGTAGCCTCAGTCAACTTGGCTTCCGAGAAACGAAGAGTTGACCAAACCCACGTCTCTCCTCTGTGTTCTTGCAGCAGTTTATTCCCTCTTGTTTGCTCGATGACTCGAACGCAAAAGCTGAAATCCATTAAATCAAAAGAAATTGATGGTAGATGGATTCGTGTGCAAGCAAAGGCTTAGCTTTGGTGCTTGGAGTTCCCCAGCAAGATGGATGATTCGCTACAGAACGTCCTTACGTTGATCTCAAGGCATTATTACGTATCATGTCACACACCTTCTCATTCGGCTATTATAATTTCGCTTAGACTTTCGCGAGTCTAAGAGCCCATCGTTTTCTTGCTGACCTCCTCATCAACATAACTCCAAGTTTCATCCTCTCCTCTTAGTAAACGGAAGCCGAAATTGGCCTTTGCTTTCCACGAGAAGCAGTCTGATGCATTTTAAGATTGCTGCGCTACGGAAGCCATGACGAGAACACGCAGCCTGACATTAAACAATGGATTCCCCACCTCATTGACTCCGCATTATTATAGTACGCACAAAAGTCAAACACGATCCACCTACATGTCTTCCACCTAAAAGTTCCATTGCAACCAGTAACAATCTAAGACATGAAGCTGCAACTCGAGTTAGTTCTCGTGGATCCAACGTGATGATCATACATACATGTCTCCTTCCTCGGCTAAGAACGTAACTGTATGCGGGTAAGGAGACTAGTGAGGGAAGAATCTGATAAGCGAAGCTCATGCTGACTTCAAAGGGCGATGCAGGCGAGCTAATATTATTACAGTGTAAAAGTAATTTGCAGCATGCATGCAGGCTCCTCTGATCACACGGACGGTCGTCTTTAGAAGCAAGTTTCATGCGATATCACATTTTTGTGTTGATCCGTTGGGTTCCTTCTTGAGGGGGGCAACCACGTACTTCACGTTTAGCAGCTGCCATTAACGTGTCCACCAGATCGTCCTCCGATGTGCAGCTTAGTCAAGCCACAAAAGAACAGCCTGCATTAAATATCAGTCTCGAGTCGTTCGCTTCATCCTTTGCATCACCTTCGCTTCTCTCTGTAAACCCTTTTGGTTCTCGAGTGAGACATGAAGAGATGCAGATTTGGAGGAGGAGAGGGAGAGAAACAAGTGGCCTGCATCAACATGGCCAACGTCTTGTTGCTTCTTTCACGAGGACGCAGCGGCGGCGGAACAGAAGAGAGCGATTACTTGGTGCAGTCGTCGTCGGAACGGGTGTTCGAGTGCAGAACATGCAACCGGCAGTTCCCTTCGTTCCAAGCGCTCGGCGGTCACCGAGCGAGCCACAAGAAGCCGAGGCTGGACGGCCACGGCCACGGTCAAACGCAAGCCGGGGCGGCCGCCAAGCGAAGGGTGCACGAGTGCTCCATCTGCGGTGTCGAGTTCGCCATAGGGCAGGCCCTGGGAGGCCACATGAGGCGGCACAGAGCCACAACAACCGTCGGCTCCGGCCTCATCCTAGCGGCGGAGAAGCCGGTGGAGCGGAGAGAGAGGCTTTTGGACTTGAACTTGCCGCCTTTGGAGAATGATATCAAGCTCGGTCCGGGATCGGAAGTCATGGACGAGATTCCGATGGTGGATTGCTGGCATTGATGAAACATTTCTTTCATTTTTGTTGCCATTTTGTTCAATTTTCGTCGTTATATTTGCGTTCCTGAGGTCTGCACATTCCTCGTCATGGTTGGTAGTGTCGAGATTTATGGACGACTACGTATTCATATCGATGTACAGATTCAATAAATATTTTTGGTATTTTTTTTGTCCTTTTCGAGGAGAACGTAAAGAACAAGAAATGATCTCTCTTTCTTTTTCGGTATTTGTAACCCATCCAGCATTTTGTCATCTGCAAAAAAGAAAAGAAAATTATTGTATGAGCAGAAAGATCGCTTACTGTTATTCGATTCCCCATTTAATACCATTGGATCCGTCCGACACGTGAAGACTAATTGACTCTCACATTGAGGTGTGGAGTTCTTCGAAGCATTTACTTCCCCTAAGATCCATACATACATCACTCTTCCATTTGTAGCATCAATGTTTTTTCTCTCTCTCTCTCGATCTACTTCATTGTGGCATCGATGTTTCCTCCTCTTCCATCAGGTGGCGATTGGACCAAGTACATTTCACCCATGTTCATAATATGGTTCAGATTTCCACCAAGGAAAACAAAATACAGTGTTTGCTTCTCGGTAATCTACCCACCTTTTCTCTCGAGCTCAGGGCATTCATGTAACTTCATGGCGGCGGATAAGACATCGTCTTCTCCCATATATATATATATATTATATATATATATATATGACTCTCTTCTGGCGTCGCCATGTTCGTTCCTCTCATTTAATGCGAGGGTTTGGTCAATGTCCGAACGACATTAAAGCTGCTTTGATAGCTCTGCTTACTTATACTTGAACCTCCGCCTCCTGCTGCCTTGCTCCCTTCTACTATTTCCTGTGTCTCCCACGGAAGGATGTCCGAAAGGCCAAGTCGTCACCAGAGGAGGGCATCGCAGACCGTCTTCGCTCTGCCGGAGAGCTTAACCAGCTTTGAGGCTCCTCCAATGGAGGGTGGTGAGAAGAAGGCTGCAGCCAGGTCGGGCAAGACATCATCAACGGAAGAAGCTGCAGATCCTTCACCTCCGTCGTCGGCTTTGGCTGCTCAGGAGCTCAAGCAAGGTGTCCCCAAGAAGCATTAAGAAGACCCTGGTTCTACTCTCTTTTACGAATGCTTAGTAGAGTTATGTCGGTAGTAGTCAGCGGTGTTGCCTTGGTTTCAGCAGTCTTAGCTTGTTTCACTGTCATTACTATCTATGTAAACTACACATCGGCTGGTCGGTGTGGTGGAAAATAAATGTTGGGAGTATGCACTGCTTTGAGGTATGTCCAGCTTTTGGTAGAATCTCCCACTGGATCTGCAAGTTTTGTTGTTCCTGTTTCTGCAATGGGCGGCAGAGAACGAAGAAAGGAAGGGGAAGAAACATGAAGAGGAGCGATGTTACTTGTCCAAGATCAAGGTAAAGGTAAAAGTAAAAGCTGAGATGCAGCAAGAGAGAGAAACTGCTCTGGATGGAGGAGCATTGCACCCCGGGCATGAAAAGGAGGCCGCCTGTCATCTTGTCCAACCAAATATGTGGTGATAATTTGTACAGAGCGGAGCAGAGCAGAGCAGAGACCACAGCAACAAGGAAGAAGATATGCTCGAGACATCATCATCTACACTCTACTCCCAAGAAGGTGCACGGACTTGGTAATAAACTCGAGACCAATCCTGACTGCAACATTTGGGGGATCAAAACTTCCCCAAGCTCTCCATTGTTTGTATCTTTCATGGTAATTGGAACTCAGATTGCTGGTAACAATAATGATCCACCTCGACTACGAATAGGTATCATCGAGGATCAGAAAAAAAAGGATGGACGCCAAATGTGGTCCACCATAGTAAGTATCAGTTCGACTTGATGTGGCCATATCCATGAAAGTCCAACAGACACAGGTGGAGGTGTTACAATTGCCACTCCATAGTATTTATGATATCCCATTTTTCCTCCTGGTTTGTACATGGGAGGGAGGAGGCAATGCAGACTGCTGCTAAAGCACAGCTGCCCCGCTGCTGCAGCGTCCTCTCTGCTTGCCATCATCATCACCCTGGTTTTGTTCTTTAGCGATTGAAGCCACCCCGACTTTATTGTTTGGGTGGGAGGGAGGGAGGGTATCTAATGCTTGTTGCCGTGTCTAATGCTTGGTACAACAAGACCACAACTAAATGTCACTTGCTTAAAGATCAACCAAATATCTTCATCATCTGACGCATAGACTTGAAATCCAATAACAGCATCCTCATGAACAAACATAAACAGGAGCAACTTTATTGTAAACACAGACTGCACAATGGACTATTTAATGTACATCACACATGAACTAGTTTATTAACCTGTATACTTAAATATGATGGGGGGCCCTTGTACCCTTTCAGTCATGCTAAGGTTGTAGGGATAAAACAAAGGATTTGTAGCAATCCACAAAGAAGACCTGCCTATAGCTCTACCTATAGACAAAGCGATAACTTAAAGATCCCACAGAGTGGCACTACCAACTGGAGACAAGAAATTTAATGGCACCATACCATAGAGATCCAAGTAATAACGCAACATCAAGGTGGTGATGCAAGGGATTCAGGATCATACATACCAGCGAGAAATGCAACTAAAACACACAGCATGAGGAAGGCTATGATTGCAGCCCTCAGGACATGGTCACAGTTACCACTGAAAGCAAGTTCATGAGTTGGATAATCATCACCAGCTGACTCATCTTCTGAGACATTCCCACAAGATTGAATTCTAGTTTCAGCCATTCGACTTGATGGCCAGTCAGCAACAAGGTTCTCACAGTGTGAACAAGTGCAATTCCCTCGTAGAAAAGCAGGCACATTTTGAAGGAATTCAGATAAGACCTTCTGGTAAGATTCTCCCTCGATACGTAACTTCTGCCGAGTTATTGGCTTTAGAACCTATTACACCAAAGACTGCAAATTAGCTAAATCATATGCATGTCTCAAAGAAGAAATTAACAAAGAAACACAAATGTAGGCCTAGAAGCATAGAAATTGTATGATCGAACAAGTTACAGATGCACTCGAGGCAAATACAATAATAAATGATTCACCTATTTTATTGCATTACCAATATTCCAGCTCAAAAGTAGATAAAAGAAGCTTTTTTTTATTTCAGAGCATTATTTACTGGACAAGCTCAACAGTGAAGGATCCTGCAGTATAACATAATAGAGATATAAGGAAGAACCTTCAAGCATTAAACTTAGCATTGTGCTCATGCTTAAGTCACCATTCTTATAGTTGCTTGGGAAAAAGCTGAAAGTAGCAATCTTAGCTTCCAGCCAAGTTGCCACCTTAACCTATCTTTCTCTTGGGAACATATGACAAAAAATAAAGTTTTGGATAATAATTTATTAGAATTTGTCTTAACTTTGGTCCCCAGCTATGCTGCTATTATAGCTATTAAATATTTGTTGCTTCAACTTATTCACCTAGTGACACTATCACAATATTCTTGTAACTTCTAAATGTAATGAAGTTTAGCAAGCAAGTATTGGCCCTTGCTCAGACCAGTAAATACTGGTCAATATGCTGATTCGCTCGTACCAACAGGCATTTGAAACTTTGAGACCAAGGCACACCCTAAAAATTAAAATCTTACTGATGTACAAAATTAAACATAACAAGTTAATTCAAATGCAAAAGGTGCTGAAATGACTGGACTCTTGATAATCAATCTATAAGAAAACCAGTAGAAATTAATTTTTTTTCTATAGAGAAAATCATCAGCCTTAACAGGAAATGAGCATAAATACAAACTTAGTAATACTGCAGTGATTGACAAATGAAGTTTAACTAAGAACAGAAACTAGTTCCATCTACTAGTGATAGACATCCGCAAATTTCAATAAGAAATTGAAATATGAAGAATATCGAACAACAACGATGATAAATACAATAATTACTTGAATAATTGTCTGAGCAAGAACTCGAACAACTGGAGGAAGACGTAAAACAAATAAGCAACCAAGTCGATTTGGATAGTGATCTTGTACAAGAGAGGAACAAGATCTCATCATTTGCATCGGGAATTTGAATGGAGAGATCCCTTCGCAGTCCATTAGAACAGTGACACGAGGATCTTCTTCATTGATCAAATGCAGGATTCCATGTTCTAATTGAGAAACTGCAGCAATTCAAAAAATCACAATAATGTAATTGAGATGTTAGCTAAAAGCCAGACATTCCTGAAACCTAGCTGCTAATGACAAACAAGATTTATTTCTCATATTTATCAGATTATAGACTTGACACGTTAATGTTCTTGCCAAGTAGGTTAGCATCAATCAGGAGTCATGGATCAGGAGTCCTGCACATGATGTGAACTATTCACACAACAGGTCTACTGAAATCTCATTTGTAATTGACTACAGTATAACTTCAGAACTCATCTAATAGAAAAAAGCATCTAACAAAGAAGTACTCTAGTGAGAGAAGAAGAAACAAAAGCTGAAAAGATAGTTCAAATTCTTACTTTGATTTGATTGGAAAATACTGGACAAAATAACACACAACGAATAGTTCCTTAACAAGCACATACAGCTAAAAATTTTGACAATTAATAAATAATAAATGAATTGACATGTCCAAAGATTTCCAAAACTTTTGATGTGAATAGTAGCTATAGCAGTAGTGCTGTATACTGCTCATGTGAAATGTGAGTAGTAACAATACATACCCAGACAACCATTGCACGAAATTGAGCTCTTCAACATTTATTGATAAGAGATTAGAAAATTTATGTCTGTGAGCTTGAATGCAAGGGTAGATAAAGAAAACAGCAGTAGCAACTGCAACAATATAAGAGAATAAGTTTGCTGCTGATCCTCTGATCACTCATAGTAAGGGTCAACATCAATGGTGGTCTAGCAACTTTAGCTTCTCTAAGAGAAAAATTGTGGAATAGCATGCTTACACCTTCTATGCTTCTTTCTTGGTGAAAGAAAGGAAAGTGGAGGATATCCCGCATTCCCGCTATTACAAAAAAGCACCAGCCGTTGATCCAATGCTCAACTTCATCCTGCTCTTACTTTGGGTTCTTGCCTAATAGAATGAGGCATTCCTTCTATCAGCCAACTAAAGTGCTACATTTGGAATAACTAAAAAGGGGACAAACCCGGCGGATGAGGCACACACCAATGTGGGATTGGGGAAAATCAATGTGCATAGACGTAACTCTACATATAAATATATTAATTCCATAACCTGAATGGAGACCACCTCTCTGTGGAAAATGTAATGATGATTGATGTTGATTCACGGGGTATGAGAAATCTAATTAATTAGATGGAATCAGTGTTGTATAAGACAAAGGCTCCCAAAATGCAAATAAATCTTACTGAAGACAAAGGGGTGGAAATTCAAGTGGTACAGAGAAAGATTTGGATAGAAGCAGAACAAAGGATTTAGGAAAAAAGTCCATGTTGAGAAGATTCATTGCTTTAGTAATGAGTAACGCAGGGAGTGGAGGAGGCAGTTCAAGAGGCTCTTGTCAATGCAGGGTCAAAGAAGGGTCAATGCACCGATATGATTATTTTCTCCAAAATAAATGAGTAACATGAGGACAAGTTCAAGAGCGGGTCAAATATTGCCAAAATTTTGAGTTTCATATCAGAATCTATGCAGCTAAGATGTAATCTAGAACATACACAAATGCAACCAAAGTTTAATCAACAACATATACGAATGCTACTACTTGGAACATTCAAGTAATATATTACTAGAAACTTAGATGACAACAAAAAAAGGAGACATACCGACAGCTTGAGTAAATCGTGGCCTTTCATGAGGCACCAATCTAGAACATGCAAGTCCAAGACGAATAACAAGGCAAGGTCGAAGCATCACATCAAATCCATGCCAGAAAACCAAGTGTGACCACTTTTCAAGTTCCTGCAAAGAAAGGATACTGTATGTTTCCCTCCAACGAATTGTTTTCTTGAGTGATGAGAGCAAGCATGAAAGGTCACCATTTGCTGCATCATAAAATCTTTGAAGCTCATCCTCATTTATCCTGCAGAAAATTGTGACACCATCCATTCACTCTAAAAAGGTCTTAGAATACTTTGCTATAAATGAAACCAGGTATCTTCCATGAAATAGTTTATCGTAGTATTAAATTTACTACGCATAAAATCAAATATGTAAATGGAAGTGCAATTGAAATTTCATGACTTATACTAATCATGATAAATTTAAATAATTTACATTTCTGCTAATCAAAGTCATCATTTGATCAGTAAAATAGGCTTGTTCAAACACAGGATTATTTCAATCAAACGATATGTTTGTGAGAGTCGGATTTCCAAAATGTAAAAGATAACATCAACAGTGTCCACTTTTTGTCAAGTTTAGATTCTTAACTTTACCCTGTAATTTTTATGAGGCCAAACGAGAAATTTTGCTCAATAGTATTAAATACTTAAGTTATAAAACCAATGGAATATGCCACCAGTTTGTTCTCATGTAAAAGAATTAGTCAAAAAGATTCTCATACTAACTCCCCCAACTGATGAACACAAGGGAGCAACTATAAAAAATAGTTTCAATGGCTAAAATGAAAATTTTGATCCATCACTTAAAGGCTCTTTAAGTAGAACCACAACCGAACAAAACTGCCACCAAAGTATGTCCAAACATACTGATCAACTTCAAAGTGATTATTAATGAACGTTAATTGTTTAATAAATTTACCTGCAGTAATAAAAAAAATCCGAGGATCGAATTAAAAAATTTTCAGCTAAAAAAAGAGCACCCAAACAAATAGAGTCCATACATTTCAAAGAACATGCCTTGTCGAGATACTATAACTTCAGGTCTCAAGCTAGAATAGCACAATTGTTGTGAATAGATTCATAAGAGAGGTAACAAGCAGGAAAATGAAAAATCAAACTTATTATATATTAATAAATGTATGGACTAACAGTGACCTCCAATTTGAATATTGGAAATTTATTTGACATAATAAAACTAAAATCAGTTTCTGATGAAGGGTAAATTTATTGAACTCTCTGTCCAACACTGAGGTCCATTCGAAGAACTTTTATGATAACATCAGCATCCATGTTGTGGCTGCGAAGTGTGAATAACTGAAGCCAACGTATTAAATAATGAACTCAACTAATAAAAAGAAAGATCAGAGAGGGATGAAGCGAACAGCTTGACCTGATGGTGGATATAGATTATATCAATGTTTGCTCCAAATTTATATGTAAAATGAAAATGCTAATAATGTCATGAATCATAACTAATTGCAGTTGCAAAAATTGATTAATGTCAATGGAGAATAGGATATACAATGCATGGTTCAACACATGTTATTTAAACAAAGATCAATTCCAAAGATTTTTCTTGTTAACACAAAATTCCCAAGGATGAATTAACCTTATCTATTTCTGTAACGTATCAGTTTGTCAACTTTTAATGAAGAAAGCTCTTTGGTAGAAACTTGAGCTATCTTTTGCTGAGAATTATCTTTAAAACGAGAGAATGTTAGATTGTGAATAACTTCAGAATGCGAGTGTATTCTTTTACTGTTTTTCTCTCACACTCTACCATGTAAGTTCACAGTGATCTAGTATGATTATTTAAATAGCAAAAAATGTCACTTGGGAGATGGCATCCCATATAAACTTATTTCCTAAATTTTTAGCGCTTCAACATCTTTGACACACATCACATGCTGACCCTAAAATGACATCTTGGAATCAAGTTACTGAATCAAGGAAAAGAAAGGCTAGCTCAGTCCATGAGGCTCCACCAATGCAGTGATGCCAATCACACAGGCAATTTGCAAAAGTGGAGATGTAATTTGACATCTATAATTGGGACCATTTAGTTTTTCTTTAATGTGGAACAGCCATCTATGTTTCTGATGTTTCATGCTTAAAACATAAAGAGATGAAAGCACCTAATGTGTTGCTTTACAAATTGCAAGAAGAAAATAAACAGGTCACTGGATTTTTTAACTGTAACATCAACAAAGTACCTGTCAGGTAACGTAATACCCTTTTTTTCCAGCTCTGCAATGAGTTCAAGCATCCAGTTTCTGGAGTCCTCCTTGACGAAATCACTGCTGCTACTGCAGAAGATGTTTTGGTGAAACAAGCATTGAAATATTCATATAAATCAAGCATAAAAAACTCCCAGAAAACTTTTCAAGTTCTAATTGACTAACACGATGCTTTTACAAACAACATTCAGCTCTGCAATGCTACCCATAATTTTTCATATAAATAGAGAAATGTACTTGTAGTACATCACATATTTCATCAGATGATACAATTCCCCTCTGCAATATTGAATATCTTGAAGATACCATGTAAGGACAAACATTACCAAGAATCAAAATTTTGATCCTACAAAAAAGTTGCATCACAATATTCCTCTGCTGAAATTCGATACACACCTTAAGATTTTATAACTAATATTGCTTGATCATATGCAGCTATAGTAAACCATCATATACTTCAATGTCTCATTTTCTCTCAGAAGCAAAAGCAAAGACTTGTGATATTGCCATGATGTCGTTCTTATTGTGCTGATGATTGGGAAACATGTTCCAGTAGGTCAGAAAAGGCATCTAAATTAATCATAATATGGGATTCTAGTGTATCTTATCACAGGTAAACTATGCTCGCACTCCTAGAGCACTAAGAAGCAGTAGTAACAAAAATGAAATACTTCTTTAAAATCCTTTACCCACCTGACGTCAGAAGCCGATGATATTCTAGGTAAGTCAGAATTCGGTTGAGGATCATCCACACAATGAACTTGACTCTTACAATTTGCAGAATAATCAGAGAACGCTGTTGCAATTGAGAGAACTAATAGTGGTCTCGATATTTTCTGTCAATTTGCATAAGTTATGGAGATTTTAGAATCAGTGGATTTTGAAAACAGGAAAGATTCACATTCTCACTAAGAAACCAAAATTAACATTAAGAGCAAGACTTCAGATGGCCACTGATATAGAATCACTTTTCTGTAGAGCAAGAGTTCATAAATTTCTTTTCTATTTCTTTTATTTTTCTTGAGAAGCTAGAAGCAGCATTCTATTAGTGAAAACAGGTACAGAATTCGACTTCACCACCCTACAATTTAAAGATTTGACAAACCTGGATGCCTTCAACCATCATCCCAAATGGCGTCCATCTGCGAATCCACTTGAATGGTGGATAGCAAAGAACCTGCAATGCTTGAATGGTCTTCCACACAAATGGACACCTTGCTCTGGAGAACCTCCGTACTGTTTCTAAAGCAGCAACTTTCAGCAAGAACAAAGCTATCTGGCCAGTTGGTCCTCTTTGCTGACTTGAAAACTTGTAAGACACCAGATTTTTGAAAGCCTTAGGCGAGATGTTGCTGGGAAAGGATGCGACTAATGCCTTTCTTGGCATATTTTCAGAAGACAGTGTGTTCAATGATTGGGACTTGCTGCTTGAATCAGACATAGATGAAGAGCAGAATAGACAATCTAATGAAGCTCCAGCACATTTGTATCGGCCGATAAGATAGTTAATTCCCCTACCATGTGGCAACTCACATGGTTATGATGACATCTAGCAAAACTCACCTTGTTAGCCTCACAGCAAACAGTTGATGTCGCCTTTCTGAATAAGCAAAAACTGACAAACACAAAGTTTGTGAACCATAGCCTGTAAAAAGGACCAAAATCAGGATTTGTTTAGTAATTTAATCTGTGTAACTACTATTCAACTCGCTTCTACTTTAGAAACACTAAAAACTGAAATATCATTTTTCACAAAATAAAACCATAGAAATCGATGTAAAAGCACAAATAGCAGCAATGTACATGCGGCAACAATTATCCCAGCTATTTGTGGCCGGCTACGTGGATCTTTTTTCTGCTATTGGAGCAACACACGTATCAACTAAAAATATTCATAGATATTAGAACAATTCAGAAATTATCTTGCAACAACATGGACATTTTTTGCATCTCTCTGTAGTAATATTGGTACTCCTCTATGTAGTATCATAATCTTATCTGCACGACTGGCATCCAATATAGATATTATAATGTATATTGTATCAAGTTAGTCATTTTGATCAATTCTCCTATGAAACAGTTCCGATCAATTTAGGAATTCTCTGACTCCAAAAAATCCATCTTAGCGAATGACAATTGCAAGTCACAAACTCTCACGAGCATTAGATGGATCAAACTCAGAGCACCTTTGATAATTTCCTGCACTATAGAAACACAGCAATTGCACCTCACATGCTTTTTAAGTAACACTCTATATTGACCATGTCAATCGCACACGCAGATTATCTTAGTTGTCTAAAAACTTAACTAGAAAGTTAAAAAAGCCTTACAGCATATGCAGCTTATGCCTCAATACAATGATATGAGATCTACACACTAAATCGGAATTAACTAAGTCTACTCCATCTGCTTTCAACCAAGTATTTACATACAAGAACCACGTTCATTTACGTATCAATTTATGTTCCCAAACCTCGATCTGATTCCAACTGTGCCCTTCGAGATCCTTAACATCCATGACAAGGTACATACATCCTTAAATACGTAGCAAGAACCGTACCCAATGGAGAGGCAACGAGATACCATGACAAGTCGCTATACGAAACAACAATTCCTCATCATGTCCTTCACACTAATGGAATGGCATCATAGTTCGTCATTTCTGGACGACAGGTAGTTATCAAGACAACAATAATCATCTAAGACGTGATAAGACGGCCGGAGACGAAACCTACAATTCAAGAAACGAAATCAAGAAGGGTTCCACGATGAGGCAATCCGAATTCTTATCGTGCGAACTCCGGAGTTTGAAAAACAAATCCACGAAGTAGCGATCGAGAGACAGACAGAATCATCTAAATTTTAGTGCCGAAATGGGGCGATTCATCGTCAAAATCACGGGAAATAAGGTTAATATTCTGCTTACTTCAAGAGATCAAGGTAATGATACTTCAAGAACCCTTCAAGATCTCGCTACCGGAAAGGAGGAATCCAAAAAGAAGGAAGAAAAAGGGGAAGCTCGACGAATCAATCTTTAGCCGCTCGAGGGAGGGAGGGAGGGAGGGAGAAGGAGCGTGAGAGACGGGTAGGGATTAAAGAACAGGGCGTGAAGCACGTGATGGGGATGGCGACGGCCACCGAACATCCCACCAAAGGGAGAGCGGGACCCACCCGATTCTGGGTTGCCGTGAAGAATACGGGCTCTAAATGGGCCTCCGTTTGGACCCAAGAGGCCCACGTAAAAATCATCGACCGAGGCATGTATCGCGCGACTTGCGCGGCCGGCGAAGTGGAGGCCACCTGCCTCGGGCACGCGTCATACTGAACAGAATCGATGGCACTTGGATTAAAACTAAGATTTCTAGTTTAATTATAACTCTTAAGATAATTTCCTTTCTAATCACAAAATTCAATTTAATCTTCTCACGATCTTGTGAGATAAATAAGCTGTATTCGGCTGTCTATGTTCGGAGAGAATAGACCTCAACATGGAGCGTAACTTTGGAACGTGTTGAGAGCTGCCGGAGATGCAACACAGATAATAATATTTATTCCCACATAATATGGAATCGATCATTTGACTGTGGTGATGAGTAGGTCACGCCTTTGTCTTCGAGGACGACTTTTAGAGCTACCGGAGATGCAACGCAGATACATCACTTCATCGATTAGCAGATCGAAATTACCATAATCTGCACCTTCGTAAAAGTAAACAATATAAACTTCACCGAACACGATCTGATCCCATGAAGACTGCCGTGTTCTGCCATGCAACTTACGTATAATAAGTCAGAATAAGAAGAAGGAACTATTCAGGAGTCGTGTCCATATATTGACAAGAAGAAGAAGTAGAACAATCCCCACTAACCATTAGAGGCCGCTAACTAGAAAGTCATGAAACTACTACTAAAACAAAAGCATGAATCACCTAAAAGCTACTATTCTTCGTGATCTTGTCAGTTATTGACATGATGAAAGATACTACTGCTGCTTATTATTAGTAGCAGACGTAGGAAACAACTCCGACGATTGCGAGCGCGACGGTGATGGAGATCGATGGAGGAGGAGGAGCAGCAGCAGCAGCGGTTCCCGAAGGAGATGGCGAAGGCGCCTTGGAGATCGACGGCGGCGGAGACGAAGAAGGTGACTGCGATGGAGGTGGAAGATCGTGGGCCGGAGACGGAGCATTCACGGGAGGGTGGGACGGCTTGCGGACGGATGGAGCAGGAGACAACACCGGAGGGGAGTGCTTCTGTGGTTCGGAGACGGCGCCGGAGAAGGCGAACGACGCCGCAACCATCACTGACAGGAAGACAAGCTTTGCCGGAGAAGCCATTGGAAACTACAGCACGAACTGTAAAGCTATGAAGGACGGGAGTAGAATAGGGAGGTGGGAGGGGGTCGGGCACCATATATAGAGGTTGGAGGCGCAATTAGAGGGGAGTTAACGTCGCTGATCACGGATAGTTCATCTGATTAGATTCACGGAATCTGTTTACGGAGGCAATTAGCGTTAATTGATTGATTTCACGAGAGCTGGCAAGAATGGAAGGTTAGACGCTGCTTCCGAGGAAGAATATATATATATTGCACGGTTCCAATTTCATGCACCGCAATTATGGTTGGAGATTCGAAATAGTTGGTAAGAGATATATCATATCATTGGGTGTCAGAGGCTTTTTGATTATAAGAAATTACGATTTTAATTTCTTTCCATTTCGTGAATTCCGATTGGGATAAATCGGACTGGGCGGATTTATTTATTTATTTATTTATTTATTTTAATTGAAAGCATAATTATCAGAACTAACTTCGGTTGGATCGTTTACTTAATTAAAAATCTTTCTAAATTATATAACAATTAAGTAAAATTATATGAAATATAAGAATTATTTTAAAAATCGAAAATGTTGTAAACTAAATGGATATCGAACAATTTTCGACATTACAGTGGTCGAAAGTATTGCCTTGGATTGGAGTGGAAAACGAGTTGAGTTGATTTAGCATGGTAAGGATAAATGACTATGATATCAGCTAAGAGAAGACGGGAGGGAGGGAGGCAGGAGAGTGATCCAAGGAAGAGAAGTAGATAGATGGAAGCAATGGAGAGAGATGAGAATCGAAGGGAAGATGAAGAAGAGGAATGACGAGAGAACGACGACACTGATTGAGCGCCTCCACGTAAGTGCTCACTTCTTCTTCCCTCCACCTTCTTATGATATTAATATAAATAGCCTGAATAACAAATAATATAAAAGATTTATGAGTACATTAATTTTCTTTTTCCGGCTCATGCAGGTTATGCAGAAACCATCTAAATCAATGGGTTAACCACTAACATGTCATTAAGCACCAGTGTAACATGTCATTAATTTTCTTACTTAGATGTCATGAATTTTATGTATCAAATAGAATTTTGATCGTCATAATTGACCGACCGCATGACACTACAGGAGGCCTAATAATCGCTTCGAACAAGGAGGGCCAACAAGTGCATGAAAAAGGAGTGAAATACAAAAAGCTTTCAAGCCAGACAGATTTTATGAGGCAGCACAAAATACCAGACAGCGATGCAATTATTGTGTAGCAATTTTACAGAATTAACTACAGTTCTCAGCTCATGTAAGGCACAGGATATGAACTCACATTTTTCTTAGATTGTCCAACCTTGCTTGTAATTCATCATCGATTCCGCCATCTTCGGTTCCAGCTGCTTCTGCTTGGGCAACCTTTTTGGTTGCCTCTGTCTTAGCCACCGCGGTTGAAGGTGCCTTGACAAGCTGCAAGCAAAGGTGTGCCAATCAGTCCACGGACTTATTTCAATGCAATAAACAAAAGGAATCCCTCTATATGAGCCAGAGAGGAACGTAAAATTAATATTTAGGTGCACCTCTGCGTTAATGTCGATTCCAATTTCATCGAGGACTTGGTTCACAAGCTCCTCAGTTTCTTCCTCTTCCTCATCTCCTTCCAAAGCGTCATCTATGGCATCTCCCATAACCTCGCTGACCATTTCCATCCTCTCATTTTGTCGCTCGAACTCTTGCATTATCTTCTGTAGCGCAGGCAGGTTCATTTGCCTGTTCATCTGTCCCATAGCCTTTGTAACACCTTTCATTGCTTCTCCCATTGCTTGGGTCGATTTCAGCGTCTGGAGAATCACAAAAAAGGCATTTCTCCCATAATCACCCAATTTCTTTGCTTTCAAACAAAAAACAACAATCATGCATCTTTGTCCTCAGAAGCAACTGTTTCTTGGTTGATTATGTTACACATTTACCTTTGAGCAATTTACATATCTAGCAGGATAATAAGGAGAAAAGCTATGCAATCTCAACGAATGGCAAGCAATAGATGTAATAAGATGACATTTGTTTACCTGGATTCTGAGGGATACACCTTGAAGCTGTGATTTGAGAGCATAAAATTTAGTAATTTGATGTCTCGTTCGGATGAGGTCCTTTGCCATGACCTTCACTGCTCCCTGTCACAAGTAATATCTAACAAGAATAGGCAATTCATACAGCAAAAAAGCTAGCACTAATCTCAAATGTGCACAGAAATTAAACAGTTTTGATATCAAGCATCTACCAGATGACATCCATAGATAATGGCCAACCAACACAGAAAGTTAAAACATAGTCACAGCAAAAAGAAGTACCAGGATTTGTAGATTATCAGGATGTTAGAAAATAACCAAGGAAAACATGAAGAATGTGTGAAGCATATACTAGAAATGTGCCACTCACAGAGAAAACTCAAATCACAGGATCAGTGACATATAACTCTATAAAATGTGAGAAAATCATAGTCTACATTAACAGAGTGACACCACTCTTTTTCTTCGACACAAGAGAGGCATACTATCCTATACAGAAATGCAGCTTAGTCAATAAAGATCAAGAAGGGGAACTCATGAATTTTGTATAACGAAAAATGAATTTACATTCTACAAATCTTCAAAGAAGTGGCATCTATTAGAAAGACATTAACAGCTTTCCGCTTCACCATTCTCACAGGGCGTGTAGGCCTAGTCCATAGATACGGGGTCAACTTGTGCAGTCCTAGTCTACAGATAAAGTTCAGCTAACATCTACGCAATGAACCGGCTAACTTTTACAAGCATGTAAACGACTACTTTCCCTCTCTTTTGGATTCCAACTCCTTTTCTCCTCCTTGACTTCTAGAAATATTTCTCATTTCATTCTAATTCTTGGTGTCAACTGGTATGAGTTCATACCATTATAATCTCAATGTAAATCCCGTATAAAGAACTTTCTAATAAGACACGGAACCATCTTCTATGGTCAATTCAGAGTTTTGGTGCATCAACTAATTAGAAATTCGGATCGTGATCAAGCAAACATGCGACAGAAAACAATCTTTGCAGACAAATACTCATGATCGGATATATAAAATGTATAGTAGTTGCAAAAAGGAAATATACCATTTGCCCCTCCTTAGCGGTTTTCTTGATCTCCACAATAAGCTTTTTCTCCTGTGCTTGAAGCCCTTGCCTCTCCCTTTCTATTTCCCTGATTGATTTGTCCAACATTCTCTTATTCTCCCTCAGCAATTCTGCCGACAAAATTATGATTAACCATAAGGCTTCAAATCCAAATCAACTTTCTTCTCAGGGAACCGACGAATTACATCACTCAAATAACATTCTATTCTCGCTTGAAAAATCAAAAGAAAAGCTTGGAACCCTAAATCCTGATATCAAAAGAAAACTACTTGTTTTACGGAGATAACCGATCAGACGTACAGCAATTCCCTGTTTCCCATGAAATAATGACACAAGATCAACCAAATGAAGAAGATCTGAGATCGGGAAGCGTACCTGCGGGGGTTTTCCGCTTCCCGAAGATAAAACTCATCGTGAGAGATTGGTCAACAGGTTTCAAATCTCTTCCACCCTTTCCGTTGCGTTAATTGATCGAGTCGGTGTGCGAATCGGAGGAAATAGGAGTTCTGACGGTCTTCCCCTTTTGCTTCGATCCGTGAGATTGCTTCGCTCGAACAACCGGCCTCTCGCGGACGAGACAATTGGGTCGTGGATTGGTTGCGGATTCGCTGGAATCCTATAGTCTCTAATCTTATTGAACACGATTCCTTTCTACCCTGAGGAACTGACATTCATACCGGACTTGTGATTGGAGACTATAAAGGCCACTCACGTGGGACCCACTTCCAACAACAGCCTTTCTCGCAAGTCAAGTGGGTATCGCTAAAAGGTATACCGACAGGTTATATCCTCATTGGGCCCGTAAGACACATATAGGAAGGCCCAAATCTTACATGACTTAGGGGCTTTGGATTCGGTCCAAATCTTCCTCTCTCTCTCTCTGATGAAGACAGTTGCTAGCATATGGAGCGACACACAATGCTGCCGAAGCAGAAGAGAGCAGCATCCTTTGTGGCCCATCAAACTGTGTGTTCTTTCATTCAGGGCTCAGAGCAGCTGATCAAAAAGTTTAATTTGCATGCAGGTGATTGGAATGCTCATAATTCTAGTTGGGCAGATTCTATCCCAGGCTTCAGATGGATTCATGCTGATTCAGAATTTAACATGGTATGAGAGCGAAGGCTGCATTACAATGTTGTCGCATCTATGAGTCAAAGCTTTTAGATAAGGTTGGCAGTGGACAAAATGTAGCATTGGAAGAAGACAGAGCGAGACGGAAGAGACTTCTGGTTCATGGCTTCTAGGAATTGTTTGCAGGTTGAACAATGTCCGGTTTGACAGAGATTAGCTGGACATGGAAATAAGGAAAACAGCAAGAGTACTGGACCGGATCGAGCTTTAAGGCGGATAAGGATCGAGACTCGTGACCGAAGATGGACCCCTTCACCGATGAGATGTCCTGATCCAAACATGGGTGTCGGAATGTAATCTCCGTGGCCATGGTTGATGGATGCAGTTGTTTACGATTCCATTGGCGTTAAGTAGAGAAGGTGGTGATCATTAGGAAGCTCCCAGATGAATACTAGTTCCTGGGCATGCTATTTTCTTGTCTGGGGTTGCCTGTTCTTGGATCTTGTTGCAGAGGTGTGCTACCTGTTTGTTTCTTCACCAAACTTCTGCTGGAGGAAGGCATCGTCCAAGTAAATGCAGCTTCAACTTACTCTGATGAGGGATGAACAGCAAAGCAAACACCTCCTTCCAGGTCCAATCGGAGGAGAGGAAACGACGGAGGCACAGATGGTGAGGCTTCGTGGCCATGAAGGCCCCCGAAGACTTGTTGATCGGAAGCAAGATGCATGGTTTCCGACGAAGTATATAAGCAAGATTCTCGTTCTCGGGGAGGTTCAAACTTGGACAGGTCTGTACGTATTGACGAGGGGATCGTTCTCCATGTCACTTCCAAGAATCATTAGTCTACAGCAGAAAGGTTTAAGACGGTTTGTGCCACAGGATGCGAAACTATTGTTAGGTCCAACACCGGTACATGTCGTTGGTCTACGAACTGTCCTTTTCCTGTACGAGAGGTCGATTTCCACGTGGACTCCATATCCATCCCAGTTGCGTTTCTGGATCAACTGGTGGATGAGAAGACTTGGATGGAGTTGTTGCAGAAGCAGCGTCGTCATAACCCCTTCCGCCAAGCTTCTGTGGAGCTGAAGTGTCTACATCTTGTCTTTGCTTTGCAACTTTTGCATGAATGCTTTCTGCCATGAATTTGCAGGTGCAGACCAACCTTTGTAAAATGCAATGCTTGTCCTAAGCATCCGCCCGTCCGACGGGGTCACCGGCCAAAAGAAAAGCAAAGCAAAGCAAAGCGTACACAGGAAAAGAAAGCGCATGGGGTTATAATGGCTCAACCCTCATTCAAAATAGCAGGAACGGAGACTCTCGGGGCCATTCTCCTTGTTCCATTTTTACGCCCTAAAGAAGATGAGTCACATCGGAGACAAAAGTCCAAGGGAATCCCAGGCCATGTTTTATTCCCCCTCCTCTACCTTTTGCTTTAACCCAAACACCCGGTGGCGGTGCACGAAACAGCACTTACGGCCCATGCAGTAAGCACCAGTAAAGCTTGCATGCGCCTTCTTCTCTCAGATCGCTGGTTTAGCCTTCAAGATTTGTGCATTGTTTTGATATTGTATCATCTGATGCCAAAATTTCTATCACTCTTTATCTTCCCGGATAGGATAATTTTTCTTACAAGACTTTGTTCTCGGTGCTTTTGGTTAATTATGCTAACTACCATAATTGATGCCCGCTTTGTGAGACTTTAATACTAGTATATTACGCATGGTGCTGTGCTCAAACGTCGTATAGATTAGTCAGGGCAGCCTGTAGAAAATATTCCTTCATTTGATTAAGCTGTACGTGAGGATGGAAAGGTGGAAGAAGAGAGGTGGTCCAACTTATCTTTGCTATGATGTACTCCAAAGAGACCATTCAAGCTTTTCAGAAATATTTCCAACGAAGATGCATGAAAGACATTGGCAAATATATTTTCGGATAAGAAACATAATATGTATTTACCATTTATTATGATCTAATAAAAATATAAAACTTCATGTTCATAACATTATAATTATATAGCATATATCTTCACATGATGTGTAATCTAAATCCAAGCATCGCAATATCATAATAAAGATGAACGCCATGTACATAAGGAGTTTCCACAGATTGACTTCGCTTGCAGCAATAATAAAACAAAACGGTGACCTCATGTCGTTCAACGGAATATGTTTCGGTCGTCCGAAGAAGCTTCTGCATGTTGATTTCAATGAGAAATCATTCCACCAAACCATCTTTATCTCCTTTCCTCAGCTGTCAAGTTTGATCTATGAAGCTGTTCTGCTCAGGGAACTGAGCATATCTCTCGAGGTTTGAACGGTACCTCCTCTTGAGCTACGGGTGGTCAATAACTAGAAACGTTCTGCAGACTACAAAAGCACACGGCTGCGCAGTGCTCCAATCCCACCAACCTCCATGTCCGGTAATCGAGCAAGATAATTCAAACACTAAAAGCAGCTAAGTAGGATTCGGAATCAAGACCATTGCCGAACAAAAATATGCGATCTTGACATGCTATGAGCTGCCATTGGTTCACCGAAACGACGATGCCAACAAGAAGTAATGCCCATCCTTCTCCGTCGAGTTTGATGGCGACAATTAAATGACACGTTGACGGAAGAAGCTCGAAGCTTTTGATGGTCATTCTCTCGGCGAGTCTCATCAGATTCTCTCTCTCTCTCTCTCTCTCTCTCTCTCTCTCTCACACACACACACACACGCAAATTGGATTTCTTTTCTTTTGGCTTAATTTTGTACGCTGAGAATTCATAGGACAACAGTAAAGGTGAAGGGACGAATAAAAAATCGTCAAGATTATGGTGATGGCGGCGAGATTAGTCGACAAACCACAATTCCGTGATTCCACACAGCATTCAAATCTGTGATTCCACCTAAATTGGCTATATAGAGTCAGGCGTGGCCAAGGCATGCAGATTGTCAGCTTAAACTCCAAGTTCTGACTCAGATGTTTCTGTTGTCACCTTCTGATGACAAGATCTGTGACTGATTCACGAATTAGAAGTCGAGGTTCACGCACAGCAGCATATATGGATGTGTTCTACTTCGTCCGACAAAGATAGTATCTTTTGGTGGGCTCGAATAGAACGAAATAACATTATTATTGTGCTTCTGCAGAAAAGGTGTGTTTATCTATAGAGAAAGAGAGAGAGAGAGAGAGAGAGATGTGATAACTAAAGAAAAAGGCACTTAATTGTCTTTAAAGCATCGTGTTAATTACAATTTATCACTGACATTGCCAGTAAAGTGAGTAATGTAACTTTCCTAAATATGCCTACTGAAACACATCAGTTGTTTTAGAACATTATGTTAGAGCTAGCCCCAGGATATTTACCAAAGGGTAATTTTGGCAACACAACAAAGACAATAAAGCGGAAATAATAAAAGCGACAAGAACAAATAAAACACCAGAACACCAGATATACGTGGTTCGGTCAAATGACTTTGACCTACATCCACGGAAGAAAGAGGAGCAAATTACTACTATAAAAGAGGGACACTTACAAATGCCTTAGGAAATGTTCCTAGGCCATAAAACACCTTCAGCTTCCTAAACAAGAAGACTTCAAACCATAAGCAGGTTTTCTTGTGATGCCTGCTGTACTTCTTGTGGTGTCTGTGGTACTTCTCGTGGTGTATCTAACATCAAAGCTCAGGCCCTTATTTATAGTTCCAAGACGAGACAACAAGTCTGATTTTCCCGATGTGGGACTATGGGACTTGCCAAACTAACAAATCTCCACCTTGGCATGTCCCAACAAAACTTGCTCCACCTTCTTCACAAAAGCCCCAACGGGCAATCACCAACAATGAACACCAACCAAGTCCAAGCACTGCTTGAACTTGTAAACCGGAAGAGGCTTCGTAAACATATCAGCTGGATTGTCCTTCGTATGAATTTTCTGAACAATGACTTTTCCTTCAGCAATGATATCCCGAATAAAATGAAACTTCACATCGATGTGTTTTGTCCTCTCATGATACATCTGGTCTTTAGTTAAATGAATAGCACTTTGACTATCACAGTAAATTGTAGTAACACTTTGATGCAGACATAATTCGCTGAACAATCCTCTTAACCATAAAACTTCTTTGATCGCCTCTGTCACTGCCATATATTCTGCCTCTGTAGTAGATAAAGCTACGACAGGTTGTAAGGAAGCTTTCCAACTAACTGCACAACCGCCAACGCAAAATACATAGCCTGTCAAAGATCTTCGTTTATCAAGATCCGCAGCATAATCAGAGTCGACGAAACCAACCAAAGTGTCACGATTTTTTCCAAACTCCAAACAAGCATCTGAATAGGAAGTAGGCTCACCAACTTCACTTGTTTCTTCTGCAACAGACAAAGCATATGCAACCAAATTTGCATACCTTTGTGGTGGTCGAATATTTCTCATATGACGCATATGCCATAATTTGGTGATGTCAGAATCAGACAATGATGATGACGAAACTGCAACTGAACCTGTGACAGTAGTTCCCTGCAGAATATACAAGCTACCAGACCTACAAGCTTTCATAACAATAAGGGCACTTCTAGAAACTTTCATAACTCCACCTTCAGCTGTGTATTTACACCCAAGGGCCTCTAAGGTGCCTAAAGAGATGAGATTCTTTTTCAAATCAGGAACATGTCTAACATTAGTGAGCGTCCTCACAATACCATCATGCATTTTAATTCGGATTGTTCCTCTACCAACAACATCACATGCAGCATTATTGCCCATCAAAATAATTCCACCATTACAAGATTCATATGTGGAAAACAAATCCCTATTGGGACACATGTGATAAGAACAACCTGAATCTAAAATCCATTCATTTTTAGACTTTGTCCTGTCATCAGTAGCAAAGAAAATATTTCCAAAATTCTCATCAGAAGCTACACTAGCTTCAGCGGACTCAGTAGTTTTCTCAACAATTTTTTCCTTTTGCTTTAATTTATTTTTCAATTTAAAGCAATCAGATTTAATGTGCCCCATTTTATGACAATATCTGCATTCCAAATTTCTATGTCTGGATTTAGATCTAGATTTAGATCTACTACTGTCAAATTCTCTTTTATCCATTTTATCCCTGACAACCAGACCCTCAGCCTGATTTCCTCTACTTTCCCCAGTGATATCTCTGTCTATCTGCTCCTTAGATTTTAGTGCAGATTTAATTTCCTGATACGAAACTGTTTCTTTTCCATAAATCAAAGTATCACGGAAATGCTTAAAAGATTGGGGAAGAGAACACAAGAGTAACAAAGCCTTATCCTCATCATCAATTTTTGCATCTATATTCTCCAAATCCATAACCAAAGAATCAAACTTATCAAGATGCGAGAGTATAGATGTACCTTCAACCATCCGAAGCATATACAGACTCTGCTTCAAGTAGAGACGATTCTCCACTGTCCTCTTCATGTACAAGGCTTTAAGTTTGTCCCACATGCTCTTAGCCGTAGTCTCCGTAGCTACCTCCCGTAAAACCTCGTCAGAGAGGTTTAGAATGATGCTGGATCGGGCCTTCTTATCCATACCCGCAAGATCTTCCTTTGACGTACCATCTGGAATGTTCTCAGCACCCTGAAGTGCCAAATCAACTCCGTCTTGAACCAGAATGGCCTCCATCTTGAGTTGCCACATGCCGAAGTTGACATTTCTGTCGAATTTCTCGACAACGATCTTTGATATTGTCATTGTTGCCAAAAGATCCCAGAACCAGGCTCTGATACCAGTTTGTTAGAGCTAGCCCCAGGATATTTACCAAAGGGTAATTTTGGCAACACAACAAAGACAATAAAGCGGAAATAATAAAAGCGACAAGAACAAATAAAACACCAGAACACCAGATATACGTGGTTCGGTCAAATGACTTTGACCTACATCCACGGAAGAAAGAGGAGCAAATTACTACTATAAAAGAGGGACACTTACAAATACCTTAGGAAATGTTCCTAGGCCATAAAACACCTTCAGCTTCCTAAACAAGAAGACTTCAAACCATAAGCAGGTTTTCTTGTGATGCCTGCTGTACTTCTTGTGGTGTCTGTGGTACTTCTCGTGGTGTATCTAACATCAAAGCTCAGGCCCTTATTTATAGTTCCAAGACGAGACAACAAGTCTGATTTTCCCGATGTGGGACTATGGGACTTGCCAAACTAACACATTAGATGGAATAATAGCCACAAGAGAATCACTGATGAAGAAGCAATTGCAATTTTCTTTTCTTTTGCCCATCAAGCTGGATGTCATATACGCTGGCACTCATTCTCTCAACCTAGCTTTGCTTCTAGTCTAGAAGTTAATTCAAGCAGATCATATATGGACCATCTGAACAATGTGCTATGCTACTGATGCCATCAAATCACTTAATATTGAATGTTTGGGGGTGCTGTTGATTAATCAAATCATATATGCACATTCAGTTTGGTGAAAAGTGGTGAACGATTTTAGATAATAGATATTTTCTCTGTTGATGAGAACTTTTCATCATACTATTTTATAATCCACAGTGAAGTTTTTCTTCACATTGTAAATGCATGCATGTACGTATAAAGCTCTGGTTTACCAACTTGATTATACATGTGATTGATCTGCACTGCATAGGTGTCACTCACTATGCAACATTTACTAACAATATTGCATCTATGTAAATCACGTCTCTAGCAAAGTCACAGTGTGTTTGAGAGTGAGAGAGAGAGAGCGAGAGCGAGAGAGAGAGAGAGAGAGAGAGAGAGAGGTGCTATGACGATTTTACACCACTAAAGCCAAACTTTTCCATGTCTTTCGTTGTCACCAGAGTTTAATATCTCTCTTCCAAATTATCATGCCATGCCATTAGGGTTTCCACACTCTTCTTCTTCCTATACAATTCTTACACCCCTGCTAGCCTAATGTGGTGTTCCTCTCATTAACACTGAGATCCTTAAAGCCCAAGAAACTCTGCCTCCGTCCCCATCTCTCTTCGGCCAAGCCTACCTATAAAATATAAAAGGCACCACAAAGAAAAGGAATCCATCGCCTCCTTTTCCCCTCCACTCCTCTACTCCTCTTGCTGTCTCTACCGCCCGCCCCCCACCCCTCGCCTTTCCTCTCTTTGCCTGCTACTGCTCGTAGATCTTTGATTCTCCATCTTCTTCTTCTTTAAGAAAGATGTATTAGAAAGAAGAAGAAGAAGAAGAAGAAGAAGAAGAAGAAGAAGAAGAGAAGAAATAAAGATGGTGTTCCCTTCTGTTCCAGTCTATCTGGATCCACCCAACTGGAACCAGGTGCGTCTTACTGCCTTCCCTCTTCCTCCCTTCCATCTGTGGTTCTATTTCTTTTGACCTCTTGATCAAAAAAGCAAATAAAAGGAGAAGATATTCATGTCCCTTTCCTTAGCTCTTCTTGAATATACTGTCTAGTATACCTTAGATCTTTTTCTCTCTATTGGCATGTTCAGCAACAGCAGCTTCAGCTTCCGGATGCTGCAGGTGGAGGTGGTGAGATCCCTCAGCTCCTTCCGGGGTTGGCCGCACAGCGACCGGAAGCTGGCATGGCAGCTGCAGGCTCGCCCAGGCCTATGTCTATGACCGAACGAGCCCGCCTCGCCAAGATCCCGCAGCCGGATCAACCTCTCAAGTGCCCGCGGTGCGACTCCACCAACACCAAGTTCTGCTACTTCAACAACTACTCCCTGTCGCAGCCTCGCCACTTCTGCAAGACCTGCCGCCGCTACTGGACCCGAGGCGGCGCACTTCGAAATGTTCCCGTGGGCGGGGGCTGCCGTCGCAACAAGCGGAATAAGCCTTCGGGGAGCTCGTCAAAGTCGACGGCCGCCGACCGCCAGGCTGGCGCATCATCCTCGCCTTCGACCGCCGCGGGTGGCGGCGGTCCAATTCCACCTAGCATACCCCAGCCAGGCCATTTTCCCTTCCTGGCCTCCACCATGCACGCTTTGGCCGACTATGGTGCCTCGAATCTCGGCCTGAACTTTACCGGAATTCCAACCATCGATGCGGTGGACTATCAGGCGGGAAGCAGCTCGAGTCTGGGGCTCCAGCAGTGGAGGTTGCCGCACATCCAGCAATTCCCTTTCTTGGGAGGACTGGAGTCAGCACAGGCGCCTTCGGTGCAACCGGTGTCCGGGTTGCACCATTTCAACGGTGACAGCGGGAACAACCGCATCACGAGTCGAGTACTTCCCACGGTTTCTGGATCTTCGCTGATCTCGCAGTTGGCTTCGGTGAAGATGGAAGACAACTCACAGGGACTCAATTTGGCGAGGCAGTACCCGGGTCTTCCCGGGAACGAGCACTACTGGATCAGTGGTGAAGGTGGCAGCACCGGCAGCGGGGGTTGGGCCACAGATCTCTCGGGCTTCAACTCTTCCTCATCTGGCAACATCTTATAATTTTCTGTTCATGGCCTCGCCACAAGCCATGGAAGCTCAAATTTAGCCGCGGCTCAGAGAACCAGCAACTAGCTCGAGTCTGCTCAAGCAGAAGAAGAAAGTATTCCATCTTCGTTGAGGAACAAGAAGAGAACCATGGCTGCCGAAGAACTTAGTGATGGTAGGTCAGTGTCTCATTTTGAATCTACCTTGTGGTGGTCGTTTGCTATCATATATTTAGTGGTTTTTAAGGTATGCTTAAAGGAATCGGGTGCATGGACTCTTGGAGGATCGTAATCTCTGAAACGAGGTTGGTTGTGGTCAATGAATCACAGTAATTTCATTCATTGGCTCAAGTAGAAATCTACTTGCTTCTGAGTCCTCTCAGCACTGCCGTCCCACACAGATTCGTTCTCTTGTTTGCGCAAGTACCACGCGATCTGATCGTTTCTTGTTCATCGGATGTGACCACATTTGGCAATTACAGTCATGCAGTATGGTTACGTGCTACAGCACTAGTTATTTGGTTCATCGTAGCTGCCGTCATTTCTTTCGGCCATAGCTGTGATTGCAACATCAAAATTCGTGCAGTGAACCGGTCCGATACTAGACATCATCGGAGACTGAAGTTTCTGATAGCCAGTCGTTTACTGCCTCTCTCTCTCTCTCTCTCTCTCTCTCTCTCTCTCTCTCTGTCTCATGCAAACAAATCTTGAGCACAGGCATGTATATAGGAATTAACCAGCTGCAACTTGTTAGCATTGTGAGTACATAAGCACCTTTTTATATGCCTGAACCCTACAACAGATGGTAAGTTGTCTGTCTTATGAGAAAGATCACCTACCAAAGCAGCGCAATTCTTTCCTTTTCCTCCTCGGTGCTTAAGTTCCTTCTCGATCTTTCATCTACACGATGTTCCTGAATCGAAGGCTGAGAAGCATACCCACGTAGGAAACCGAAGAGTTTCAATATCTTGAAAGTGGCAGTCAAAGAACTGGGTCATCATGCATCTCAACATTACCTTTAGATTTCTAGAACTTTGGACCCTATCCATGACTGTTATAGCATCTTTATTTTTTGGTCTTTTGTCCCTCCCGATTATTTTTTTCGACCTTGTAATCTATATGTCGGATGATTCCATTTTAAATACTTCTCGTCAAACATCGCACCGTCTATTTTATTCCCAGGGGGGAATGCGGACAGAGAATAATCAACATCTGGTATGTTCATCGATAATTCGAACCCTCATCCATGGATTTAAGGTTTTCTTTTCGTATATGGCATATGACGCATGTAACCACCAACATGTCCGAAGGCAAGCAGTCCCATTGGTGATGGATGCATCGAGTAGAACGACCTCCATAATTGTACTTTCCCTCATCCGCTTGCACTTGCACTTTATTAGCGCACACACATTCACGTAACTTCCATGCACCTTCCTGAGGACCGGAGAGAGAGAGAGAGAGAGAAGACGAAGGCCAGAGATGGCGAGAAGAAGCTAAAACCAAGGCTAGTCATGGAAGGACGCACATGGAACTGAAACAATGAAAAAGAGAAAGAGAGCAGATGAAGGCGAGAAATAAAAATACCACAGCAGCAGAGGGAGAGGAAAAGAAAGGAAAAGGCGAAATCCGCAGATCAAATTCCTCTTTGTTTACGTATCCCCGTCACAGGGAATCTGTCTGGGTTCTCATCTGCTTTCATCAACTCCAACGCAGCAGCCTCTCTTGGGGAGAATAAAGCAGCCAGCCAAGTCATGTAGTGTGTTGAAAAAAGTTTTGAGAGATCATACAGATGACCCTCCTTGCTTCATCATCCCTAGCAGATGACGAACATGGTGAACGAACGAAATGGAAGCTGAACCTGGATGGGCAGAGAGAGAGAGAGTTGGCAGGCAGCTTTAACTTTTGGTTCATGGGGTGGGTCTCCGAAGACTGCCCTCTGCACTCTGCAGTGTTGGCCTTCCTCCGAATTGAGAGCTGCAATGGCGTTGGCCATGACACATGAACTCAATCATGACCAGAATCGTGTGTCGACTCTTTGACACCCCATGGTATCAGATTCCAAGATGCTGCGAGCACGTAGGTTAATAGTATAAGGTGATACTTATTATCATGAACAAGGTTGAGACGCTCGTCGACATTGGTAGACGATATCCATTACTGCCACATGCTCACCCGAATCGGTGATGATCGACCGAAATATGTACGAGGTGCTGTGACGTTAATAGATTACGTACGAGGCATAATGCATGCACTCCGTGTTGGTCGGTCGGGGAGAGAGAACTCGAACTATAATAATAATAATAATAATAATAATAATAATAATAATAATAATAAAAACATATCCAAAAAATCCACGTGGATTGAAACTTGAAAAAAATTATAGAAAAAAACTAAATTCTTTATTACATCAAAAACAAAAAAACTAAATTCTCAACTTGATTTTAATTCAAACCCAAACCCCCCCCCGCCCCCGGTCCTTCAGATAACACTGGGCCCCACGGAATTGGCATAAACTGGCCATAGAATAAGCTGGACCGGAACCGGGGCATCTAGTCACCTGCGTGGGACTCGCTTGTCGGGGTTACTGAAGTTATTCTCACCGACAGTTACCATACCCCCACCGAAGACCCCCAACACGACTACCTCGGAATTTATGGGTGGAGAATCCTGAATCTTGTTCCAAGTCTCCTATATGGGCGGGATCCACCTGCGACGAGCCTCACCTCACCTCACCTCAACTCACCTCAACTCTGTGGTCGAGGGTGCAACAGACACCCGGTGGGATGACCTACGCATCTTTGGTTGAATTTTACACTTCGAGAGTGCCGGTGAACTAGGTTTACTCTAACCGGATGTCACCAAACAATGGCGGGAAAAATATCCATGACGCGTGGCTTGCGCGAGACGCTTCACAAAAGACTGGTCGACGACGAAGAAACAGAGCGAGTGAGCGAGCGTGGACGAAGGTGATGCCGCCGAAGAGGAAGGCGAAGATCTCGGCCCCGCTGCCAACCATCTCACCGAGGAAGACCAGAAGCGCCACTGCCGTGAAGCGGGCTGAAACTCCGGCGGTGGCACCGGCGAGGGTGCGGGCGCCGTCCAAGAAGGCCAAGCTTTCGACGGCCGGAAACGCGGAGGACACAGATGGCGCCAAGGAAAAGGCCGATTTGGTAAAGGCGAAGGACGATGTTTCTAGTGACGCAGAAGCGCTCGCTGCTCCGCCGCATGCCGCGGCCGCTTCCGTCGGCGCCGCCAAGACCATAATCATCGAGGCGTGGTGCGTGTTTCTGCTTTCCAACCGTTTCATCAGTTCGACCAAATACCCGATAAATGCTTCTTCTTCTTTTTTTTTCCCTTTTCCGATTTAAAATTAGGGTTTCGGATCACTTCCCCCTTTGCTCGAACCGTTCGAGTTTGTGTACCTCGTCAAGCCCTGGCATTTCTTCTGGTCCTTGATATCATGTATTGACTCACGAAGTCTAAGCATAGCATAATTAGTTCCTTCCAATAGAATTTTAATTTTTCTTTCTGTTTGAGATCATCATTTTTTTTTTTATATTAACTGCAAACCCTCAGTCATGATGCTTTATATTTATTTCCTGAACATAAGTCTTTTCTTCACTTCATGTACTGTCTCGATCCCAAATTTTATGCTTCTTAATTCTTTGTAAAATAAATAACCCAATGATTTGAGGGCTAAGTTTATGTATTTCTCATTGATTGTTCGCTAATTTGTTTGCGTGACACCCATCTTGAGTGAATATGTCTTTGTACTTTACTTCATGTGGCGATGGCGACGCTCTTAGCTTCGAATGAGTGAGATAATTTGGGTCCTTGGGCTGCTGTTATTTTTTCCTTTTTGCCATTTTTGGTGATTGGGTCTGTTTATGTCCATTTTCAAACTGCTGCCGCTAATTTACTTGCATTGATTCATCTTCATTACACTTCAGCAAGCAATGTACTTCTTTCAAGACGAGGGCCGTAAAGGTGAAGGAAGGCCTGGAAAGTGCTGTCCCTGGAATTGTTGTAGCAGTTAATCCTGATAAGGTATCTTTCTTCTGGTCATTGCACTGAGACATTTCATATTTGATGGCTTATGCCAGGGAGGTATATTTGGATTTATTTAAGTTATTTTCGTGCCTTGTTGTGAGAACTTTTTCAAAAATGTTTTTTTTTGTAAAAAAATAATAATAACAAAAGGCAGCTTGAAACTTTGTCGATCCACTTGTCATCTGCATTTCATTCCAGTGTATTACGGGATTTTCTTTTCTAGGCCTTCCAAGCCGATTATGTTCGAACAAAGGAATAAATTTTGAGCTTATTTCAGTTTTACTCCTTAGTGTGGGTATGTTGCTGTCTGATAATTTATTGGTAGCTGATTACAGTGAAATCTTGCTTCAAGCATTTTGCATGATATCTCAACTTAGAGTGATTCGATTCTTAGTTCAACCAAATAGATTCTAGATAAACTGCATAGTCATGATCTACCTATTTGTTCTATTTGACCAGGAAATTCAGCCAATTTATACCCTCTGTTAAACCGGTGAATTGACGAAGTTACTTTATAGCATGTATAAATATCATTAGTAAAATTTTTCTGTTTTTATAAGATGACTTCAGTCCAACAATGATATGTTGGTGTAGCAGCCAATTGTTCTGCTGTCAATATTGGGGTTGAGCTCAAACTTCATCTTGAAACCATTAAACAATTCTGCTTTATAAAAACATGATCGATGAATTTTTATCACAAAATTTGTTAATTTTGACTGTTGAGGTGATTCTAGATTGAAAGCCATTGTATGGACTGACTGTGATCTTACCCCTCCTGATGCGCTAGAGCAATTCTAGCTTGGGTTGAAAAGAATCCTAGTTGCTGGATAAATAATGGACACATGTTTAAAAGATTGTTTGAACTTGCCATTATATGGTGGAACCATCCTACAAAGAAAAGATAATAATATTCTTAAAAATTGACCTGGGCTTTGTCAAATATCCTCCCTTTGCATGCCAAAGCAGTGAAATGGGTGTTTGTGGCTTTATCATGTAGTCAAGGCATTTATTTGTGCCTGTTGGCATGGAAACCATTGTTTGCCGATGCATCACTGCCACAGAGCTTGTTGGTGAAGATGAAATGGTTACTTGTATGTATGTTCTTTTGGCATAGTCCTGCATTATATACTTCACTGGCTTTGGATTGCAGTTAAGATCATCAGTTTGGTATATGACGTATATACATTTGCGAGTACAATGGCCGATGAAAAAAATTGTTTTCTTTGTTCTTTTGCCTCTGTCTTTAATGGCAGTTGGCAGCTTTTATATCCTGGCTTGGTGATTTTCTGGTTGCTGCCCGGTAGTTGGACATGAAGACATGCAAATTGCAATCCAGTGAGTTGTTACCCGTTGCAACCCACCATTAATCACCCAAGCAAATTTGGTCTGTGATAGTGACTCTTTTTTTCCCTTGTATTTCTTTTTTGAGAATCGACGGGGTGCTTAAATCTTCAGATGTTGCATTTCGTAATTACTAATCGGTTAAAAAATGTTGGAATGCTTTATTCTGCTTGTTTCTAAAAAAGTTGTTAAGCTGGACCATTGTTGTATGGTAAAATTTCTGATTTTTCAGTACTTTGTGAAGGTATCTTTTGCCTTGCAGAGTAAACATGTCTTAGATTGTCTTAAGATTTTCTATAGTTATTACCAATTTCTATCGACATGTTCTTTTAGTTTCGCATTATGCTTTTACTGATTTTTTTCTTGAATCATTTGAACTACATGTACTTGTAGCATGGCCTCTAACGAATTCATGAATCCTGTGAGAATTGCATTTAGTATGTAGAAACCCACGGCCATTTGGGTATTCTGCTTCCAGCTTCTATAATCTGAACAGCAACATTAATGAGATGGTCAACTAAATTGATCTTTTCCGAACACTGAGTCATATAGGATAATATTCTATTATGGTCTGTATTATTTCTGAAATTCTCATCCTAGTTAATGCGCTTTAAGCAAAAGATAATCGGCTGTAATGTGCTAAAAGTGCCAAACAAGAATAATCTGTCCAACATAAACAAATGAAGCAAAATGCTACCGGGCAATATCTGCAAGGGGTTTATTGATTTAGTTTAAAAATTTTAAACAAAATGCAAAAAGTTTATTTGCTACTGATAACTGGGGCTTTACGGTTTTGTTGTTGCATAAACTTATTGTTGGTTTGATATTTGCAGCCACGAAGGGGATGCTTTGAGATACGTGAGGAAAATGGTCAAGTTTTTGTTTCGTTATTGGTAAACCTCAGATTCTTATCTTAATGGTTTTTTTTTTATTTTCTGAAAATTTTGTCATGAAGTATGTTATCATTCTCATGTATTAAGTTTAGGATGCACTCACCCGATTTCATTCAACGAGCTACTGGTCATTACAAAATTAAATAAAGGCTTTGTGGTGTATTTTCGTATTCTACGGAATGAATGCAGGGGTGATTACACTACACTGCAACTCGAGCAGATGAAAATAAACCTATCATATCTTGGTTTGGTTGAGTGCTTTCACCTCTCTAAAACTAAAGGTCAGATGAAGGTGGCTCAGCAGCACCTAGGAGACATCAATCTTTTTCTATGAAAATAAAAATAGCTCATCCACATTGTTTCCTTGCAGAATATGCCACGACCATTCACCCCGATGAAAAAGCTCGACATGGATGCAGTGGTTGAGGATATCATTAAGAAGATCACCTGAGTGCAGGAGGTGGTACGTTGGTATGATTATTAATTTCGAGACAGGTGTGTGTAACATTGTGGAGTAGTTTCTTGCTTTCTGTGGACTTGATAGATTGGTGGTGGTCTGTGTTTGCTTTTCGCTCAGATTTGCGGAAATTAAGTAGGGCTTCTCGGATGTTCTGCTGATACGTATGACTTAAACATATCTGCTTGTCAGGATCTTATTGTTCTTACATTTTCGGACGTCAGAAAGCAATTAATCTGATCCACCATCTTTTTTATCGGAGTCTTTTGATATCCTCTTTGCTCAGATTTGCGCAGAGGTTGATGTCCAACAAGTGTGGCTTATGTGATTTTGAATGGTACAAACATTTGCGCAGAGGTTGATGTCCAACAAGTGTGGCTTATGTGATTTTGAATGGTACAAACAAACTCAAGTGCTTGTGATGCTTACATGATAATTAATAATAATAATAATAATAATAATTCGGTATTTGTGTTTGGTGGGATCAATACATGAAACCTCGCTTGGCAATGAAATGAATCGTATGATTCTGCCATGATCTGGTGCTTGTACGAGATAGCTTGGGAACACGTCAAAGCCTTTACGCAATTCCCAAAGTTATGTATGCGATCAAAAAAAATATATATGCGTATAATGATTGAAAAAATTGAGTAAAGCTGATTAAAAGGGAATCTATCTATCTTCACTTAGTCATGGAGAAGATAGATAGATTTGAGAAAATAACTTGAAGTAAAAAAAATAAAAATTGAGATTTGAGTAGCCAGTTTCATCATCGTCCGAAATCTATTCAACCAAGAACAAGAGAAGGTAGTAGAGGAAATGGTTGCATACAGTGAGGATTAAGAGTGATTGGTAGTGTATATTGTCTCAGGGACGTAACATGGTATCACTTGCCGACGCCACCTTCTCCTCTACGCTTCTTAGCCTTGGGGGCAAATTCATCCATCTCCACACCGGAGTCGTCGAATCCACGCTCGCGCTCTGCATCCCCTTGCCCTCGAGCTTCACTTCTCCTCGTCCTCCACCTAAAGTACGGGGGAGGAGACGGCTTCTTGGGCGCCGGTGGACATGTGAGAGTCTCTGGAATTCTGTGTCCCGGAGATGTCGGCGTGTGATAACCATCATCGTCACCAGCACCACCATCACCATCAATAGCAGCAGCAACGGCAGCACCTTCATCACCTTTTCTGTGTCTTACTTCTTCTTCTTCTTCTTCTTCTTCTTCTTCGGCCAACTGCGTCTCCTCCTCGTTCCTACTCTCCTTGGTAGAAGAAGAAGAAGAAGAGTGGATCAAGGACGTCGGACTTGTTTCTCTTTCGTTCGGATCTATCTCTTCTTTCTCCTTCATTGCTTCTCTCTCTCTCTCTCTCTCTCTCTCTCTCTCTCTCTACTTCTGAGGTCGGTGGTGTTGGGCTCTCTTCAACGTGAGTATTAAACATCGTGAGCGCTTTTGAATGGACTCGCAAGTCCTTCTCGGACACGCATCGCAGTACAACGGGCATACTCACCTCAGTATAGGGACAAGGAAAAGAGTTGATGACCGACAAAGTTAAACCAACAACCATCAGTAAATATGTAATGACGGAAAGGCGAGCTCTACGTGGGATCCTCAGTCGCGGTGGGCTTTTGAGATCATTAGAAATGGAAACAGTTGCATATGAACTAAACACTCGTTCCCGGGATCTCTGGATTGCTTCCACGGCTTCTTGGCTTCCCCTCTATAAAAACACGCATTCATTGGAATGCGGCGTATGCATTCTGATCCGCACTACGTAATACCTATCTTTTGTGGCTTTACAGTTCCTTGGGTTTCATTGCCTCTCTCCTATGATGAGTCGGTGCATGAGATGTAAAGTAAAGAGAGAGGGATTGTGTTACAGGAGGATGATGACATCCAAAAAGAGCTATCGGAACGCAACCTTGGGACGCAAAAATCTTGCCCATCACGTAATCATTACTTCTTCTTTTCAGCTCTCGGGCTATTATCTTCCTCCCTGTATCGCCTTTAATCCTCCTCTGTTATCATCTGCAATCCGAAGAGCTGCACATGCTTCTCATCAAGATTTGAGGCAGGGAATTGTTGTTGCTTTAAAGGGAGAACCACACACAGAACCAAGTCCCCCCCACAACATCACACCCTGATAACATCATTGCTTCCTCCTTCCCTCATAATCATGATCTCATACTTGAGTTATCATCATCTCCTCATGCATATATCTGGCAGTCGCACCACTTTCCACTTCGAAAGCCCTCCTGTCGAATTGTTTACTGGATCTGTATCTACTTTATACTTGCAGGAAGTACAAGCAGAGTCATAGGTCGAAGTATTCTCGGTGGACTTTCAGCAGCGAAGTCAGTACCGGGACCATGGATAATGACTCAAGTAACCTAATCTCGGAGGAAATAGAAATGACAAGGGGGGGAAAAAGAAACTGCAATCACATAAGGCTGCATGTAACCGAGAACACAGACCGCAGATGGAGACTTGTCAGGGAGGGAGGCAAATCTAACAAGCTCACTTGACGTGAGTAGTATTTAATTCATGTATCTGTTCTCTCGGCAATGCCTACCTAATGTTCATATGAGTGACAGGGAGTTGCGGAAGATCCAATAAGATAATGTTTCTGCAGATGTCAGCAGTAGGACTGGTGTTTGCGAGATCCAGTAATCTCATGTAACTTATTTAGTGGCTTTGTTTCATCACCAATGTTGAGTTTCTTGTTCACGAAGGCAGAGAACATATGATGAATGACGATGAAGGATATCAAGCAAAATACAAGGGAGAATTCAGGAAATTATTGCCTAAAGAGACAAAAGGATGAAGAAGAGCGATAGAACCACGGAGTCTTCAATCCGCTCAGGATGTTGTCATCGAAACAACCAACTCAAGACGACGAACAAACACCTTTGACTTCCTCATCGCCCACCTGCATGGCGGTCCATCAAACCCATGACAGAGGAGTAGGTTCTCGAACGATGGTGGAGCAGTTGCAGTCACTCGTCTTTTCTTCTTGCTTACGCCCACAAGAACTGGATCGCTCGACGATCAAAATCCTTGGTCTTTATGCTACTAGTAGTCTTCCAATCCAAGTCATGCCGGTGATCGGACGCACTGCCATGGGCACTCCCTTCTTCGATGAGCTCAAGAAGCAGGCGTCCTACTTTCTCAAAGAAAAGGTCCGGGCGGCGAGATTGGCTCTCACCGACGTTACTCCAGCTGAACTGTAAGCTCACTTCGTCCAACCTGAGATGATTTGGACTACCTCTTCGTCTTCCTCCTCTTTCTGTTCCGAGGGTTCTAAGATTTGGTCTTGGTGGTAACATAGGCTGACCGAAGAGGCAACCGATAGCAACAACCCATGGGCACCTGATGCCATGACAATGAGTCGCATATCGCGTGCTGCGTTTGAGATCGACGACTACTGGAGAATTGTGGAGATTCTGCACGAGAGGTTAGTACGAATTCATCTCCCTTCTTGTGTGCGTAGGCCTAACCATATGTGATCTCTTATGGTGTTCTTCAGATTCTCAAAGTTCGATGGGAAGAACTGGAGAGAGCCGTACAAGGCTCTGATACTTGTCGAGCATCTCCTGACTCATGGACCGGAGAGTGTATCGGAGGAGTTCCAGTGCGACAGAGAAGTCATTCAGGGAATGGGCAACCTTCGGTGTATCGATGAGAAGGGGTGAGGACTCCGAGTATTATCGATCCTTATCCTGCGTGCTACATGATTCCATGTTCACCTGTCGCTGTTCTTGGCTCCTTTTTCCTCGCAGGTTCAACTGGGGACTGCAGGTGAAGAACAAAGCAGAGAGGGTCCTGAAGCTGCTGGAGAAGGGGCCGCTGCTTAAAGAAGAACGCGCCCGGGCTCGCAAAATTTCTCGTGGGATCCAAGGGTTCGGGAGCTTCAACCTAAGCTGGCCGTCGTCCCATGCCACGGGAGCGGCCTCGTGTGACTACGCAAGAAGCAATTCGCACTACGAGGATTACACACGGAGGGAGAAGAATCCAATTCTGGACGTCGTAAAGGAAAGATCGAATTCTGACACTGGAACCCGTGCACAGCTTAAGAAGACACGGGCGACATACCGGGCAACGAAGGAGGAGAGCAAAAGAATTGGTGCCACAGACGGGCATTTAGCAGAAGAACCAATGCTTTCGAGTTGCGAGGAAGGAAGAAAAGTCTCGAGTCTAAAAGAAGATCACCCGTTCAGCAACTCGGATCATGAGACCACCAGTTTGCTTCTCATGAGTCAGAGTTGATGATGATGAATCTTGCCACAGTGCTTAAGAAGAGATCAACAGCCTCCATCCATCTTGAAGCCCGAGCTATGCGTGCAGGACGACTCCTCTTACAATGTGTATATATACCGTGTGACATCTCAACAATAAAAGCATTGTATCATACAGGTTTCTAGGATTGTGAAAACACCAGTGCGATCCATTTTATATCAACATATATGAAATCTTTACATCAGTAAGTAAGTATCAATTCCAATCGTATCAAAACCATGATGCGTGGGGATACAGGTCAAGCATGTCTCCTTTTCCCTGAAGTGGGAGGTCGACAACACAACGTTTACCACAGACTCACATAGTTCCAAGTTAATTATTTCCATGATTTTTCGGATGACTTGCTTCCACTTTCTTGTCTCGGTGTGAGAAATTCCAAGGAAGCATTACCTGATCGAAACTGGGAATGCAATGGTCAGTCAAAGTTCGCATCTTAGCATAAGGGACTTGACGCCAACGATCATCGGACGCTTTGTGACATGGCCAAGAATTCAATTAATACCAACAAAAGAAAGGTTTCGTCAATGTGGCGGAGGGAGATGAGGGAAGTAAGGTTTTAGGTGCCAAGTAGCTTTTGTAGCTCTGCAGTCCGTATTATACCACCACCACCTCAGAGCCTGTTTATGTTGTTCTTGTTGTAATCAATCAATCAATCAATCAATCAATCTCTATAGCTGTTTAATTTCTACAGTGTAATCCTATTTACATACAGGATCTCCATATTCGTCCCTCCAAGGAGATGATGATGACGCAGATATCATCGTGATACCGCCGACGATCACCTTGTGGAATCTCAAGCAGCTCGTGGAAGTCCATGCCTGCAGCAAAGATTTACATCGGGATGGGATGTTAGTCTGCTTGAACTAAGCATTCGTAGAAACGCCATAGATGTTTGTGGAATTTACCGGCTTTCTTAGCTGCACGGAAAAGGACTTGTTCGACAAGGTGTTGAGCGGGATCGCCTTCGGGTGTTGCTGCGACGAACATTTGGACTTGAGCGACTGCTTCTTGGTTGGTGAAGTATTGGTAAAGCCCGTCGGACGATAGGATCAAAAATGCATCCTTCGGGCCGAGCTTGTGGTGGTGGAGGGAGGGGTTGCAGGTGATGTACGGTGTACTCCCCACGTACTCGATTCTGAACATCTCCAGAAGACCGTCGTTCCATTTGGGCTGCAAAAACACAGCAGCACATCGTCAGGCATTCTGTGACGAGCCAGTGATATCTGATATTTTGTGCTCACAATTAATCGTCATAAATTCTCAGATCTGAATGGGGCAGAGCATTCAAATTCTTTTAGGATTTGGTTCACAAACAAATGACTGGATGCAAGTTATGAACGCTAAGAACACAAGTCAAGAGTTCAGATTCGAAGCAAATACCTGCTTCAGGAAACCGGCACCGAAAGCTCTCGTCACCTTCAACGAGCCCTTCACGCGATCATTCCAAATGGCAGAAGAGTCGTCGGGGTGCTCATCTCTGATTCTTCCGACTTCCTGATCCATAAACATCAAACCGAGTTATTTTCAGACGAAGAAAAGAAGGATCAAACGAACTTGCAAAAACACAGAGGAAAAGAACACCCAACATCGGACGTGTACCTCTTCGACAGATGTGCTGTGGTCCGAATTAAGCTGCAAGGCTACCAGATTTGTCGGCTCACCAGATGGACCACCGCCACCGTTTGCGTCAAGCTCGAAGAGTGTTTCTTCGTTGATTCTCTCGAGATCCTTCCGTGGCTTTCCTACGGAGCTCCACGATTCCGGTTCCGCCTTCCGTGCGACGATTGCACGGCTGTCCCCTACGTTCATCAGGTACACGTCGTCCCCCTTCATCAGCATCACCAAGACGCAGGAGCCCATGAGGGCCAGCTCAGGATTCTCGGACACCATCTTGTCCGCGATGTCCAGGAAAGACTCCTCCGTCTTCCTCAGGGCTTCGGAGAGAGCCTCCAACACCAGCGAGTGGTTCACCGAGCGATCTTGACTCGACCGCTTCGATTGCTCCTTCAACCGCCTGTCGAGCTCCAGCCTTTCCCTCTCGAACTCGCACCTCCATCTTCGGTGGTTCTCCTCCCACTTCCTCGCCGCACCTACTGGCTTCCTCTTGTTTTCTCTTCCTTCTTTGCTCGACCGGTCGTCTGCTGCCCAATTCGTCGCAACCGTGGGGTTATGTTCATCCGGGGCGGCGGGAGTGGTGGGATCATCGACGGGTTCGCGGCAAAAGGTGTCGTTTTTGTCTTCCCAGAGCAGTCCTTTGAGCTCGCGATGCACAGCCGGGTAGAGATTGGAGAGCAAGTAATCTGTGGCGTCGGGACCATTGAATCCGTCGTAGATGCCGACGAACACCCAACCGTGCTCCTCCGACACGACGACGTGGACGCGGTCCTCCCCTGCTTTCCCCTGCGCCCACTGGAGGTTTCCGTTTAAGGAGTCGAGCGAATCCGACCACTGCGCCGCCTCCACGCTATGCCGACCACTGCTTCCGCTGAGATTCGTTAATCCGCCGTCGTCCAAGCCGGAGTCTTTTGGCCCCTTGACGGGCGCGACGATGGATCCGATTCCGTACGAGGCAGTGGAGACGGTCCTCGCTACGGCCTTGGTGAGCCCGCGGATGAGGGATCGCACAGCCATACGGCGGGGCCTAGGGAGCCCGTGCGAGAGGCTGCGCCGGAGCTGGTCGGAGAAGCAGAGTGGCTTGTCGAGGGGGGCGGAGAAGAGGGAGGCCCGGTGGTCGAGGGGCCCGGACATGAACCCCCTCTCGATGGGGCCCGACATGAACCCACGGTCGGCGGCGGCAAGAGGGCCGGAGAGCGGCCCGGAGAACCGGGGGACGGGCTGGAGGGCGACGGAGGAGAAGGATGTGGAGCTCTCGAAGGCGGAAGCCGCGATAGGCCCGGCGACATCGAGGAGGGACGTCGACAGCGGTGTCGATGCGTTGGCGCTCACGGCGGCGCCGGAGATGGTCCGGAACGTGGTTGTCTCCTCGGAGTGATGGACCTTAGAGGAGGCCGTTGCTGTGGAGGCGGCGGCGGCGGCTGCGTAGGGGCGGCCGGAGACGCCGCACTCGGTATCGCGCCGGACGTAGCAGAAGGAGTGGCCGAGCCCCTCGTCGCACGGGTCCCAAGTCACGGCGACAGCCCCATGGCGTCGGCGTCTGCGACCGGTCGGCGCCCCGTCGCCGGGGCAGCAATAGGCGAGCCTGGCAAGTCCGTTGCCCATCGAAGGCGAAGAAGAAGAGAGAGAGAGTGCGGTGTCTATTAATGGAGGGAGTCGTTGACTATGGGTAGAGCGGGGGTTTGAAATCTGCTGCGGAGATCTCGCGATGGCGTTGACCACAGAGCAGGTACCAAAGTCTCGAGTTTACTCCTCGATTAATCAATAGGGCGTAAGAGCGACGTGATCTAAGGAATGGATGACCATCCGATGAGGGGGGCCCGCATGCGCGCTGAATCCAGACCGTCAGTTGGTTTTAAATGGACGCTCCATTAGTTGGACCGAAGCGCTCGTGACTTAATGAGGGACGGGAGATAAGTCAAGGCGGGGCAGCGCATGGAGATGCGTGCCGTCGCAAGCGACCGGATCAGGATCTGACCGACACGTGTCAGTTCGCAGCGTACGCCGTGAGCTTCCTTCCGACCTCGACTACCGCGGCGGACGCGTGAGACCGACGGACGCCAACCGCGGCGGCCGTGCGACCCGCGAGCACCACGACACGGCATTGCAACCGGGAAGCCGCAAGGCAACGTGCGCCTAATCGTCACCGTTGCTGGACGAAGCATCCGATTTCCACCGGAACCGCTGACTTGAGAATCCGGAAGACCGAAGAGAGACGGGAAGAAGAAAGAAAAAGGTGCATGGGTTTTGTACACACTCGATTTGATTTAATACAACATGATGTAATAGGAATCGATGGGACTTTTTTGTTTGGGGGAGGGGAAGTTTGCAGGTGAATTGAATACTTATGGATGGATGCATGCAGCTTGAGAGAAAGCCCATAAATGATGATGCAATGGCACCATGAGCCGTTTGTGGCGTCGAATCAATGCGGAGCGGTACATCTACCCTTCATCCCCATCGCAGGATGACTTGAAGGAGACGGAGGAGGGTTGGCTGGCCGAGAGAGAGAGAGAGAGAGAGAGAGAGAGAGAGAGAGTGATATGGTATTTGTCCGATTGGGTTAATTAGGACAGGCCAGCTCAGAACAAGAAACACTCTTCTGTAAGCATTTGACCTCATCGACGATGGGCCTTGGAATTAATTTGGTTTCTTGGTTGGATATTGTCGTCTTCTCATTGGATTTCTCAGGTGCTTTTTATTTGTGTTAATTTTATTTTTTTGGTTGGTTGAAATTGTCAAAAGGTCTACTCACCGATAGAATCTGAATAAGAGGCACTTTAACTTAAATGTCAATGTTGCATGGTGGGAGTGAAGGCTCTTCAATGTCATATTGGACTTTGCAGAAACCTTGATGAACTAGATATAGAGATGATGTAGCACGGCAGCACATGCATGTCCTGCGAGGAGAAGAACAAATCTGAGAATGAACATATAGATAGATAGATTAGATTTGGTAATACAAAAAAAAAAACTAAACTGAAATTTAGAAAGGTACATAAATCAAATATAAAATGTAATTATGTATTCTGTAGCAATCGGGCAAATGACAATGACATCAGTGGATAGAGTCAACGACTAATAGCTGGCACAACATCACGTTATCATATCGTCTTTGTCTTGTCGGTAAAGAGTTTTTGCAAGTGTGACCGCAAAAACAATTCACGTAATGTCTGTCTCGAATCATAATGGAGAGGACAGATACGGTCAGAGGGGGCGTGCTAAGATGAGCTTCCTCCACTTTTCATGAATCCTCTGCAAGAAATTTCATTGCATCCCACTTTAAGCCTTGGGAATCAAATCAAATCAAATGCATTCATTCCATGTTTGTTTTTTCGAGGGATGACGAACCATTTTGTTGGAGTCAAAACACAAGAACTTGTCCTCTCTCTCTCTCTCTCTCTCTCTCTCTCTTCTTTTTTCTTTCACTTGCTCAAATCTTTGAATCAACTTTCAACAGCCATAGACAACCTAACTCCGTTGCAAAGTCAAGAAGAAGGAAACATAGCTCGTCTGTACACATATTTCAGTTCATTTGGTCAAAGTGGAATGAGTCCATCAGCCATCAATTCTTCTTCTTCTTCTTCTTCTTCTTCTTCTTCTTCACACCCTTCGTGCTTTTGAACTAGTGAGATCACAAGAACAGTTTCCATCTTTGACTTGGCACCTGACCGACTCCATTGATTCCTCGCTCATGCGTGCATGTCTTCCTTGACTTGCAGCTTCCTCAAACCACACCATAGCGCTTACCTTCTTGGCAACCTTCCTTCCGCAGCAGGAGGAGGGGCGGTTCCTCCCTCCTATGCTCGACGTCCCCACGTGTTCGACGTAAAAATTACTCCACAATTCTCATCTCTGCAGTGACCGTCTCGATCAACATTTGGTAACGCAGACTATGACCGGTAAGCTGTCTGCAAGCTCACTGCGGCTCGGCTAGCTTATTATCTGATGCAGATTAATGGTCGAGCAGGACACAACCTAATTCTCATTCTACAGCCGGCCGGCGACCAGCTTGCAGCATGGTGTTGGCCACTGAGCAAGCATAAAGCGAGGAGGTTTGACCCATCGTACCATGCCCTCCACCTCCACCTCCCATTCTAATTGTCTTTGTCTTTGTCCTCATCTTTCCAACAGCTGTAAGGTAAGGTAATGGAGCACACTGCTTTGGACCTTTTGCGATGAGTTGAACTCCATTGGCCTTTCCTGAATCCAGCCCCGAATGATATGCTGTTCCGTAGCAAAGTAATCGACCCGGCCGACCACTTGTGGAACACAATATGACCTGGAACATCTGATATTGCAGATACAGCTGATGACTCCCAAGTACTCTCGATCGATCCAAGTTTGGACTCACCAGGCACATGAATTAAAAGATGATCTGGTCAACCGTACCAAACTGGTTCTGCAGCAACTTGGGTCATTTCATTTTTTTCTGAATCAAATGTACTGTACTGTACTGTAGCAGCATATCAAAGGACTTGAAACAGTTGCACATATAAGAGGATAGCAAGTTGAGACAATCTCATCTTATGGCAAGCATATCCTCTGGATTCTATATACATTCCCAAGTCAAAGCCAAAAGACACAGCAAACATTAGACCATGAGTTTCATATGCTGAAGCATTAGGCCTCAGTCGTCACGGTCAGATCCACAACCATCTCATTTTGTTCTACCAGAACAAACTCTCAAATCCAATGCTTTAGGATTTCCTGGACTCAGTAAAAACATTCAACATGTGATCCAAACTCATGCTACTCTCACATGGTGTCATGGTTTGCCAAAACTATTGCAGCAAATACAGAAGAAATCCATCGCTGCAATATAACAAATTAGAGCATTACAGTATCACACGAGTAACGAAAGCGCAAAATGTCAAACATAAAATCTCATTCTTCATCGATCTTTCAGGATTTGGCACCAAAGCGCTCGTGACTGAAACTTGATAAAAATATGTTGTGCTTTGCTCGGTTCGCAATTCCTGGCTCAGGGTCTAACGACATTGAGATGCAATGTGCCATCCACAAACTCAACCTCCAACATGCGTCAAGGTTTTAATGTGTTGGTGCTGATGCAACTTCTAGCACATGCCCCACTCCGCATCGCGTAAGTGCAAGTTGAGACAGAGTTCTGAGTTATATCTTTAGTCTTTTTCTCCCTTTAAATCTATATTCTGTCTCCATGGTGAACAAAAAATGGGTAAGCAGCATCTCCCAATTCCTTAAAATAGCAATAGAATGCTGATTTGAGTCACCAAGGCCTTCCACCTGTGAGAACAAGTATCCTTCTTGTGAATCCAAATCCCCTTTTCGTACAAAACATTTTTCACCTTTCCTGCCCAAAATCATAAAGCCCCTCGAACACAGTCAAAATCATGATGCAGATTTCCCTGTTGACTGAAACTTCAACAGCCCCTTCGATTGTACTTGTTTGCTTAATCTTGAGAAAGAAGGAAAAAAAAGAGAAAGTAAAGAAGAACCAGATCCACCAGGTAAGATCGGCTATCAAGTTGCTTTCTCTGAAGACCATGACATATACCAAGTCATATAGTGTGTTAAACACCAGAGTTTTGAGAATAATCCAGAGATTCACTAACAAATAACAAATACATAGAGAAAGAGCAAAAAGATTTATCATTAACCCACACCGTTGAGAAACAGCTAGAATGTAATTGCTTTGCTCCAAACGAAAAGATGAAAAAAGAATATACAATTGTAGGTTACAACAAACAGTTTGAGAAAAAATCGACAGTACACTGTGCAGCCTTCTTCTGTCCCAACAATTCACAAAATGACAAGTCCATCAAGACTTTTAAAGGGAATCATCCTTAAAAGAATTTTAAAGGGATTCCTCTAAGGTGACCAACATAGGTAATAACAAATTTTCCTTCAAACCTATGTGGCCATAGCAAGAATAATTATATATCCAGATTTTAAAAAGGATTTATCAAACATTTAATCTCTGACAGATTGTTCATTTATGTTAGTTCTTGTATTTGCTCAGACAAATCTACATCTTATGCCAAGGATCGTTCTCAAGATATGAGATGTTCTATTATTGCAATCTCTTTAAGATTCTTTTAAATAAACAAACCAAATTTCCTTGATAACAAAGTTCATGAAATCTTTATTGTTATGAACAACATGCGAATAAAAAAGTTGTCTTCAAAATATATGAGCACTCAACTTTTTGGACAATTTAGAGATCCATAACAGGAGAGAGGTGCATCAATGAATTTCATTACTGGATGCTACAGAATCTTACTGTTACGAACAATTATCCAAAAGAACAATAATTTCTATAACTTGAGCTTATGAGAATTAGGCATCCATAATATCTGTTCAAAGCAAGAGTTTTTTATTACTGTTACTTGATTATGTCTGATTTTATAACTATTGCATGCTATGCATGACCACAAGAGCTAGTCTCCTTGATGCGTACACTTAAATCTAAAGAGAAATAAATCGACACCTCGGCTAGCTTGTCTCACGTTTAATGATTATAAGAGAAAGGCACTCGAATCATTTATATAGACTCCTCATCGTGAATCTTTTATTGTCATACGAACTGACTTTTATGCCTGACTAATTATATGTAAAAGACTTATCAACGTGAACTTTATCTCGGATGTATATCCTATGCCCTGTTCCTAAATGCTTTGAGTCCAGTACAAGTAATTCCATGATCTTCCATACATGATGGAGTATTGCCAGATCACAACTTGTTCGATTGTATGGACACAAGGAGTAGGTTATACAGTAGGCAAGAAACTCAGAATCTTTAGTAACTATTCCATTTCTCGCATCATCTTGAGTTCATTCTAGGTTGACGAGATGAATATTCCCCCTTAACAGTTGCTCTTCAAATCTTGAGAAACCTTCTCTTTACTAAATATCAACTAGAAAGTTGATCAAGATCAGTTATCACTAAACATATAAGGCAGATATTGGTTAAAGCCGACTCGGACTTCAAGTAGAATTTAAAGTTTTGAGTTTTTCTCACCGTCGATTCAAGCCCTTTATTCAAAATCGATGCTGAGATGTAACCATATGTTAATTCCATAAAGAGGACGAACGACAAAAGTTCAGGTTCACAATTCTGGAGAGGTATGTCATTATTTAACAAATGAAGGAACACGATGGCAGAGTTAGAAATTCCATGGTGAATTCCATGCACGCAATGACAACGAGTCCAATCCTTGCTAGAGAGGTAAAGCTTGAACTCAGCAAGAGATGAGCACGATTTAGTACGTTCATATATGTCTATTGAAGTCAGCTCAAGATTTCAATGTCTCGCCAGTACAGACTAAACAGAGAGATCTTACGGCCCATTCCCCGCACCCCCGGGAGGACTGCAGCGCCAGCCGGGGGTGGCGTGGGGCCGAGGGACGTCGAGAGACGGGCGCACACGTGGGGCCCGACGCAACCAAATCCAACCAAACGCAGTGCAACCCAAAGGGTCGACGTCGTCATCCAGAGAGAGCAGAATCTAACGGGTGGGTCACGGACAGCAATGCGCTGTCTCATTGCCGCCAGCTCACTCCCCACTTGCCCAGCGCGATCCCATCACCGACCCCGGTGAGCTCACGCGAGTCCGGAACCAGCCCGGAAAGACCTGAGGCTTTCCCCAACCCCAGAGAGAAGACGGCAGGAGCCCCGTCCTCGAGCATCCCAGTGAAAAGGGGACGCTTTCTCTTCCAAGTAGATTGGATGAGACTCTCTCTTATCCAAGGACCCATGCACTCTCCTTTCTTGATCTCCAATTCGAGATTTCGGTGGATTTTTGGTTTGTTTTCTTCTTGGCAAAGACGGAGAACGAAGCATTTGTTTTGTTTTGATTTGTTCTTTTTGGATCGGCCGACCCCTAAAAGCTGCGAGCTTTCTGTGTCTTTAGTCGCTCTTCAGCAGATGGAAGGAAAGAACCATCGTCGTCCTCACAGAACGGAAACGGAAACGGAAACGGGAGAAGAAAAAGAAAGTAAGAAGAAGAGAGGAGAAGAGACGAATCGGATTCTACAAACTTTTGCTCGGAATTCCATCAGATTATTTCGACATTTCCAAATTGAATGCCGCCATGAATCACCCAAAACATGTAGGAAGGAAAGGGCAAAAAAATGGCTGCTTTGCAGCTAAAATTCCAATCTTCGTATACGAATACCATCCAAAATAACCACCCAACCCCCGAGGGAACATCAAGAAATAAAGATGAAAATTTTAGATGAAAGAAGAGAAAGCAGATCTCATACCAGCAGCTGCATTAGAAAGAGCGACGCTATACAGGACAGGGCAACCCCATCGCGGACGGCCGCCCCGGACGTAAGCTCCTCTCTGAGGCCCGGCGGCGACGACAGCCTCGCCGGCGGCGTGTCCCAGTCCTCGGCCCCCTGCGGCGGGAGACCCGCCGCCTCCACCGGCGGCGGCGCAGCGGCTGCCGCCTGCATCGCTCCGCTGGTCTCCCCCGGGAAGATCTCCCTCGGCAGTAGCACCTTGGAGACGGCGAATACGGCCACCGGGTTCTGGTCGAACACGGTGCGCGTGATGGACGCCTGGACCACGCCGGTGTCGATGGCCACCGAGCCGTTGACACGCGTGATGTTGAGGGTAAAGCGGCCGGCGCCGGTGTCCTCGGTGGCGAGCGTGGGCTGGACGGGGTTGACGATGGACTCGAGGGAGCCGAGGGGGTAGTAGGAGTGGAGCACGTGGAAGCGGAGCACCACCGCCTTGCGGTCCGCCGGCAAAGACTGCAGCCGCTCGGTGGCCGGGAGATCTGCGAAGGCCTCGTCGGTGGGGACGAAGACGGTGATTCCGGCGCCGCGCTCGTCGGCCTCGAACTCTGCTGCGACGCCCGACGCCTCGAGCATGGAGGCGGCCACGTTGAAGTCGCGGCCGTCGAAGAGGACCCGCGTGATGTTGACCCCGACGGGAGGGCGCGTCTCCGAGGCGGCGAGGTCGAACCCGTAGGGGAGGAGGAGTGCGTTGACGGCGAAGACGGAGACGTTGTAGGGGTGGGTGCCGACGAGGTCGAGGATGGTGGCGTTGGAGGCGGAGAAGGGGGCGGGCGAGCGCGCGGTGACGCCGCCCCCCTCGTCGCGGGTGAGGTTGACGGCGCCGAGGTTTCCGGCGGCCCTGCCGGTGGTCTGGTACAGAGTGGTGACGAGCTTCCCGCCGGTCGGGATGCGGCGGAGGTCGGGCCACGAGAGGTACTCGAGGAGGACGTGGTAGCGGAGGACGTCGGCGATGTCAGCGGCCGCGGCGGTGCGGGCGGCCGAGGAGCGGAGGAGGTAGGCGTTGGGGACGGCGAGGATGGTGAGGGAGGAGCGTCCCGCGAGGTCGCCGGGGACGGAGGTGGAGCTGAGTAGGCGATTGAAGTCGGAGAGGTCGCGGTAGGCTGAGAGCACGGCGGTGATGTTAACCGCCAAAGAAACGGGGTGAGTTATAAGCAACAGGAAAAGCAGGAGGCGGGCAGGGGCAGAGTAGGGAATACGCAAATGCGGGTGGAGAGGAGGCGGAGGAGGAGGAGGTGGTGGTGGAGATGATGCCGCCATTTCAATTTGCTGCGCTTTCTTTCTCCCCACTCCAGTCTCCTGCCCAGTGAGTGCGCGCGAGAGAGAGAGAGAGAGAGAGAGAGAGAGAGAGCCAGAGCAAAGCGAAGTAGAAAGATGTGGGAGATGATGATGATGATCATAATGATGATGCTGGTGGTGATGTTATATATATTGTATGTATTAGAATAGTAGTTTTAATTATTATTATCCGCGGAGTGATCCGATCGGATTTGGGGTCCGTTCACCTACCCATCGCACCACCGCTTTGCGTGCCGCCCATGGTGGAGGATGAAAGCCTTGTTCGGGCGACCGGAGGTGACCGCACGAGTGTGGTGCCTCGTGAGGTGTTGGTAGCACTGGGCGACTAGGTGATTTGGTAGAAGGTCCGGAACACGGAACACCAAACGACGCCCAATGACTACCCGAAACGGGCGGTCGTGGCAATGACATGTTTTAGCTCGGTAGATATTTAGAATAGATAAACTTAGTAGTAAAGCCTACGTTAATTAATGCTTATTTAATAATAAAATTATTTTAATTTCATATTTTGATATTATATAATTTCATATTATTATATATATTTTGATATTTTTAATGAAAATAGAAAGTGGTGGAAACAATTCATCTACGAAGGATTCGTCTAATTTAATGCAGCTAGAAAGTCTTGGCTTCGGACCGAAAAGATATAGACGACATTTAAGCATCTATCGGTTGGCCTTTATAAAATGTTTGGGCATATTTCGAAACATAGTAGCGTTTGGAAGTGACAGCGGTTGATTCTTGAAACAGCGATCTAATCTAATCCACCCTCACGGAGGTAACCAACGAACAAAGGGCGCGGTTGGCGGGTAGCTCTCATCTGCCCACTGCTGCTTTCCAAGTGCGACAGCTGAAACTACAACAGCGCGGCGGCTACTGGGATTCATGCAACGTAACACTGTATCCGAGTAGGAGGGGCCTGACTTCATTCATATTTAGAATGAACGAGTCAGACAGTTTCGGTTCTATTTCTCGAACCAATAATTTCGATTTTGGAGTCGACGATTTCAAATCGAAATCATCTTTTTTCTTTATTTTTTTGAAAGAATTTTCATTTGATCGAACCAAAACCAGAGAGGCATTTTTATCGTTGACGGTCGACGACGATCGTATGATTGTTTAGATTTCCGATCTTTGTTTGATCTCCTTACTGCTCCCCAAAGGTCAATGGCGTCGGCCTAAGCAAGCAGGCAGCATGATGATTGATCACGGGCTCACTTTGGGAGCTAGGAAAAAGGCAGCCAAAGCGAGTCAAACCCTACGAGATCTTGGGGCACTTCCCCCCCCCGCTATATTAACCCTAGTTTACGAAGCATAGTAACCCTACGTGCTGCTTCGATGGCGGTGCAGTAACCTTCTCCTTATATATGTAGTTTGTCTCGGCAGCATTCGGTCCGTCCATGCTCTGATAAGACGTGCATGGAGTAGTTTAGTAATTGGAGGGTGTAGGTGTTGCATGGAGTAGTTTATCCTTGCCAATTCGCTTCACTTACTTGTCCCGACGTAGACCCGCCTCCGTGTGGGCTCTCCGGCCTCCACTAGCCGAACAGCGGCTACAGCCTGCTTCCAGATGAGTCGGAATGGAGTTAAATGGGAAGGAGCCCCGTAATGTTTGAGCCGAGCCTGTGCCTGTGCCTGTGCCTGTGCCTTGTGGATTTGGACCGCCACGCGCATTGAGATCCATGTGCGTTGCGTTTGAGTCGTTCGACGAAATGACAAGGACGGGATTTTTGCCCAATAGCAAGCACATCGATCGTCTGGGTCTTCTAGGCAAAAAGTCGAGGCCAGGTCGGGAACTCGTTGGCGAGAATGCCGCCGAGCACCTTTCTCTGATGTCCCCTTGACTTCCATCTCTTTCTCCCATGTACCGCTTTACTGAATTCAGTCGCTTTTGATTTGTGAATCACTCGACTGCGGCTGTTTTGGATGGTTGTATCCATCTATCTGATTATTACATCAAAACAAATCGGCTTTTTTCATCAAATCATAAATATTTCTTCTTGTCTTCATGGTTACATTCTGATAAGCTCTTCTTCTAACCTCTAGCTGCTACATTCCACAGGATGAAACATCAAGAAAAGCTGTCGAAGTTTACAGAGGAAGATGCTGCAAGAAAATAGGTAACCAGCAATCTATTTGCGACTATGGTATCGGTCCAAACATGTCATGAGATTTTCGATTACAAAAGAACCATTCAGTTCGATCCTATGATCAAAAAGGATGGTTGGAGTACCGAGGAGGGGAAAATGGAGACACTCGAGCACCACCATCATTCGGTTCTTCAACCTTGTAGTAACTTTTGGTTTCAATTCAGTTCCTTAAGGTCCAAAAGAGTTGCAATCATCTTAAATCTGTGGAGAAGCAACTTGGATTTTAATCCCTGGTAGATCTGATTGCACTAATGCTGACAGAAGCCAGCCAACCAATCATGAATACAACATAACTCGATGAGCATCCAGTTGCACTGTAAGGTACAACAACAACCTTCTTCACCAAAACCTAAGCTAGATTTTACTCCTACACTACATTTGTGAATCCTTCACCATAGCACTTAATTCACCGAGTCTCTTGTTTTTTCTCTTTTTAGGAAAATTGTTAGTGATAATTGTACCTGCGAAGAAATCTCATCCTCTCAAGTTCTGTATTTTAGTTTCCATTGTTGAAAGCAGTGAATTCTCCTCCTCCTCCTCCATATTGTATTTGTAACAGTAGTGGTTTGTGATTAGATGGACAGCCGGGGAACCCATTTGACAGAGACCAACGAGGTCTCTGTTGAAGAAGAAGCCATCGACGCGACCGATTCAAGGACGCTTGGAAAGCAACCATCAGAGCCTTGTGAATGCACTTCGCCTGAACATGTCGTGAGGAGACCGGGATAATTTTCTGTGGCCGGAGATCGAATAAGATCATCGGTGAATTGGACCGGAGAAACGATTTAAAAGATCAAATCGAACAGAAGCCTGGGAAAAAAGACATCGCATGAAGAAGACAAATCATATGTGTTCCGTGGGTTTTAAGATCCGGAGACGGAACAAATGCATGTACCGACTATCCAACGGCGAAGACCACGAAAGGTAAAAAGCACATCAGTAATAGTAAATACATAGCCAGTCGACTTCTGCTCACCGCCCATGCGGCTCCGCCGGCGGCCACTGTCGGTAGCCGACCTGATCAAGGAACCTGCTCAGTCGCACGTGCTTCGCAGCCCACTGCACTGCCACTTTCTGCTCCTTGGCTTCGGCATCCTTCCTCAACCTTGCGATCTGCTCCCCGTACTCTGCTTCGATCCTCTCCAGTGCCGCCTGCTGCTCCTCCCTGAGCGCCCGCACTTTGGCCTCGATCTCCTCCATCTTCTCCCTCCTCTTGCCGGTCTTCTCCGACTCCAGTTGCAGCTCCAGCCTCTTCATCCTCCATGCTGCCTCCTTCTTCTGCTCCATCCATGCCCGATGCCCTTCCTCGACCTCTCTGCAGCACTCCACCAGCTCCGTCATGATGTGGCCGTCGACGACCACCGAACCGGAGACCCCCAAAGCCATGCCCTTCTGTGACATCTCCAGTCCCAAGCCACCGTCCGCGCCTCCCTCGGATTGCAGCCAGGGTTTAGGCGTGGGAGGGACGGTGGAAGACGAGAGTGTAAGAGTAACCGAGGGCGACGGCGGCCCATGGGATCCGCCATTGTTGGAAAGCCACAGCGGGAGGAATGGCGCGGCCATGAGCAGTGGGACTCCCCGCCGCTCCCTGACCAGCTTCTCCGCGAAGTTCTCGAGAATGCTGTCGTATTTGGCTGGCTCCGCCGGGCTCGTCGCCGCTTTGTTGCTCTCGTTCTGCTGCCTCTGCTGCTTCTCCTTGAAGACCTCCCACCACTTGCCCAGCCGCTTGGGTGTGCGCCCGGGGACCTCCGCCGCGATCTTCTTCCACTTGTTGCCGTGCTTCGCCTGCAGCCGGATCACCAGCCGCTGCTCCTCCTCGGTGAGTGATCCTTTCTTGATTCCCGGCTTGAGGTAGTTCTTCCACCGCTCCAAGCAGGATTTGGCGTCCCTGTTGAGCGTTACGTTCATGCGCTGGGACACGAGGTTCCACTCCCTGGGACCATACTGCTTCACGTATGCGCGCAATATAGCATCCTCTTCGGCCCTCCACCGCTGCCTATCCTTCATTTGCAGAGGCCAAATCCCATCGCCTCGGAGGATACCTCATACCTATCCGAGATCAAAACGCATATAATTCAACAACAGCAATCGACGATCCTACCGAATCTTCTAACTAGTTTGCAGATGCTAGAACCGAAAGAGTTTCCTGTATCACGGATGGCACAAGGCAAAGTAGAAGATCTAAGAAGAGGCAGGACTAATATAATAATTTGTTGGTAATCATTGCGAGCATAGTTAGATCAGAGTAATAGACCTAATGATTGTCCCAACTCAGCAGATACACCACTATAAGAATATGTTATGATGCGGCATATGGTACGGAATATGAACCCAAACCATAATTCTCATCGCAACATCTCGATGAGAAGAGGTGGATTTAGTCGAGCAAAACAAAGAAGCAGAAGAGGAGGAGAAAAGATGAGATTCATAGAAGCGAAGGATCAAACAAGTACAAATGACCTTTCGATGATGACCAAGGCTCCCGGTTTCGATCAAAACCAACGGCAGAGAACAGAGAAGGGAATGTGTTTGGGCAAGGGAGGAGGAGGTGGGTGGGTGTATATATAAGGGAAGGAGAGGAGGAAGGGCAGATTGACAGTCGCGCAAAGGAAGCGCACGCCAAGGGCAAAAAGACGAAAGGCGGCAACAGAGGTGGGTGGGTAGAAGGAGTACTCCCTACATAGAATGGGGAGCGGTAGGAGCCGCGTCGGTGTCGAAGTCGAAGGCAATGTGATGCCGTGATCCTATTTACACTACTACCACAGTAACACGCAGTACTGGTACGGCGGAGAAGAGGCGGAGAGAAGATTGCGCGAGCGAGCGAGAGAGAGTGAGAGAGACACACACACAGTCCCAGTATTTCTAAATTTAAATTTCTAGCGACCACACACGTTGGACGAGAAAAGCAAATAGGAATCGTGTTCTTGTACACATTAAATCCGAATGGAAATATATGAGAAGTAGAAGAAAATGATGGGAGGAGACTCGGGAGACAAATAAACGTAGGCAGATAGACTATCCCCTCCCTCCTCTGCTGCGCCAGCATTTTTTGCCATGCCCGGAGCCATCACTTCGTACGGCGTTAATCCTCTCTCTCTCTCTCGCCTCGTCGATGCACTGACTTCGGCTTGGTTCCCTGCCGCGGTATACGGCAAGAGTGGGTCAAAGCCGTGAAAACCCTGTTCACTCCAACCACCAACTACAGGAGCATAGAAAGAGATATATGTAGAGAGAGTGCAACAGTCGCTCCTCTTTGAAGTCGATTCTGGTGGTAATAGTAGACAGTAGCATTACGGTAGACGACGCGATCTTTAGCTGGTGAGGCAAGAGGCATCATTCGAGAGGGAGAATGGGAGAAAAGGTGGAGAGAGAGAGAGAGGAGAAGACAGAGGGATGACTAGTACTAATACTGCAGCAGCATGTGTGTCGTGTTTTAGCGCGCTTTTCTCGGCACACGCGGACGGATCGAGATGGGGACTCGACCTTCTCCTTCCTTCTCGCCTTCGCGCTTTGTCTTCCTTCGGTGTCAGCAACCGGTTGCGTCGCCCTCTCCCTCCCTCTCACCGTCCCACCCGCAGTCCCACCACCATCCCTTCCCTCTCATCGCTCCCTTTGTTGTCTCCACTGACCACCCACTCCACTGAGCCTGCCATGGTTCAGCCACTGTGATTGTGCAGCAGCTTCCATATATATATATATATATATATATAAAGAGAGAGAGAGAGAGAGAGAGAGAGAGAGAGAGAGAGAGAGACTTCTGGTCTTGTGCTACGTGATGACCCATCGAGGGGTCGTCAACTCATGCGCCAAGTCACCAACAACACGTAGTAGATAAATTCCTTGCAACTACTGAAGCCCAGCGGTGGGCTTCACAACATGTCAGATCACGTGATCGCCACTATGAGTGCGATGATAGGTCAAGTCTTTGAGAGGGTTATCCTACCAAGAAGCTTGTTCGGACGTTCAAATTATGGACTCGTATAGGACATGTCTGCGAGAGTGTCATCCCACCAGCATCATTCTTATTATTAAGACAAGGCTTTTGGCGACCATGTGTGTTCATGGATGGGTTGCACATCCGACTCTCCACTCCCTATGACAGACAGTCTCCGATGATCAGCCTTTCAAGAGCTTTTTTGGATGGATGGTTCTTATTATTCTTCAGCGGACCGGAGAACTTTGGTCGAACCTTCCAACTCCACCATAGAATAATAGCTTATCACCTAATTGGCGATATGTATGTAGTACATGAAGAAGATGAATAGTATTAGGTATGCCCATGCATGTGCACGTACAGTGCAATCCGACACATTAGTAACGTCAAAGTCCACAATAAATGCCGTAGGTTAAACTCCATGTCAAATTATCATTCATCGGTGCATGGTAATTGATGGATGAGTCGGAGGTGACTTCTCCCGTAGGTCACTGAACTACCTGACTGTTGCATCCGGTGGGCTTTCGTGGTCAGCGTTCCTCCGTGGACGAACGAGCCAAGGCACGTCAAGCGAAGATGACGGGTGTGTCTCGATCCACTTTGACGATAGCGGGAGCTATGAATAGTCGGATGACGTGAGTCCGGTTGCATCATAGTCGGTGTGGAACATCAATGCTGCGGTCGCACCCCATGGAATAAAAAGCCTGATACAGCCAACGTGCTTCCACAGTCGAGCTCATTAAGCTTTGTTGTGATGCACAGCTTTCAAGCAGACGAGAGACGGAGAGAGATGGTGTAGGCAAGCCGACGAACAAGGATGATACAGTAAACGTAGCAGCTAAGAAGAAAACATGGACCATTTGATCATTCGACGTGTGAGGTGGCGATTAGAAAAGAGAAGGGGGGGGGGGAAACATGAGCAAATCATGGATGTCAGGAAGCATGAGGTGTATCATCCGATGACGCATCTATCACTGTCCGTCACAGTGGATGTGGAATGACAATCAAATTACATGCTTCCGTCGTCGTTCGTCGACGCTGGTGGAAACACGACATAGGTAACACGTGGGAGGGAACACAATTAATTCACCGAGGCCTGATGGGGAGCGATGTTAGACCAGTCTATGGAGTAGGGTGCGTAACTCTCTTGGGTTGATGGTGACAAGAGAGGAGGCGGTGGTCCTCTCGATATATTCGAACCCCTCGACACACGAAACTTGTTCTTCTTCCGTCCCTCTTCCTCCTCCGAGACACGCTTTGGGATCGCATCCCTCCATCTGCTCTCTAAGGAAGAACAAGTGTTTGTTCATCACCAGCCAAGCCAAGCCAAGCCAAGCTAAGAGAAAAGCGTGCTTCTGTCACTCCATTGCGTCACGGGAGTGAAAGAGTCGTACGAGTGCTGACGTCAACACTGGGCCAATGGCTTGGAGGCCCGTAAGAGCGGACCACTTCCACGTAGCAGTGCAAGAATGAGAGAGAGAAAGAGAGAGAGAGAGAGAACACACACTAAAGGCTGTGGCCCAGCCTGGTGTCGATGCTACTGGGTTGAGGTGAGGGACCAGCCTATCCCCGCATTCCCAGCTTCTAATTCTCGCTCTTTTGGTTTTTTCTTATTGCTAATCGAGAAGAAAGAAAAAAGACAGGGAAAAAAGAGAATATAATTACACTGACCGTCGACGGTGCATAGAAGCATAATGAAATCGTATTTAAGAGGTGAGGACCCGACCTCGAACTAGCTGGTAAGGGACAACTTGGAGTAGGAGAGGACAGCTGCGGTCAAAGAGGATCGGACCACCGAGTATCATCATGTTTGATAATTACAACAACACATCCAAAAACTTTTTCCTTTCTCTACCTAAATGTGTCAAAAGAAAGATCAAATGAAACCCAGCCCTTTACGGTTCCAATGTTCTTAGTCTGTCCCGTTTAAGCTGACGAGCAGAGACGAACGAGCATCTTCGAACGATTAACGTCAGCAGTAATGGTCGACTCCCGAAACATCAACTCCCTCTCTCTCTCTCTCTCTCTCGGATTAATCGTACAATACAAGGTTGGGACGGAGGATGACCAGATGCACAGCACCAGCGATCACGTCGTGTTCCAACGTAGCCCACGATTTCGGACTAAGACTCCGGCGTCACCCCGCCCCCACCCCGGCGTGTCTTATCCCAAGCGGCAACTTCGTCGCGTAGCGAGGCAAACAAAGGTAGCACTCGATTTTTTTAAAATTATGCTTAAAAACTTTAAAAGATGATTAATAGTTTTTTTAAGTTTAAATCGTGTTTGACACAAAAATTCATGATATAATACTATTATTACAATAAGACATATGATTATGGTGAGTGATCCATGTTGGAAGCGAAGGAGCTACAATTTAAGCTCTTATACTCGTTATGTATAACGTTGAATGGGTTGAATATTTATTTTATCAATTATTAAATCAATTACTTAATTATATAGCTTAACATATATTTTTTTATCAATTTTAAGTGGACTTGAAGTCAATTTGTTGGAATCTAATTGAAAACATATTAGGTTCAATTCAATTAAAATTTATAGATGAGCTAACACTTCATGGATTTATTATTTATAAATTTAAAATATTTTTTAAAGTTATGATAAATTTAAATATGATTAATGATTTTTAAGTTTAAATGGTATTTAACACAAAGATTGATGATATGATACATATTATTAATACTATTATTACTATATGTGATTATGGTGAGTGATTTACGTTGCAAGTGTTATAGTTTACGAGCATAGTCTATCGTGATATTTTTATCATGTGATTTTTTTTTAATATATACATAAATGAATGGAAAAAATAATTTTCACGACAAGGGAAGGAAGAACCAATAGGGCCAATTAGTTTCCGAGATATTAAGAGTCATCAAACACGACACATAGATAAATCCTCCGTCTAACTATTATTAGGAAAGAGTGTATCATCATTTTAGTGGGTAAAAGATATCATAATAATATTGTATTGTGTGTGAAATAAGCTTTCTTTATTTTTTATCTCTTGTTAGAAGAATATAAGGTTGAAATCTCTATCATTATGTTATAATAATCGAATAGGAGGAAAAGAAGGGTTGGAATATGTATCATTTCGTTATAACAATTAAATATAAGATTTTATCTGCCTTAAATTCATAAAGAGGAAAAGAAGTAATTTTAAGGCCCTTATAACTCATTATGCCTAGCATTTAATGGGTTAAATACTTACCTTATCAAATTAGTGGTGGGTCTTATTTGATTTGGCAATCGAATTTGTCTGAATCGGAGGAATCGAATATGTGTTTGCTATTGTTCTCTATTTCATGGGAGAAGATCAAGATCTCTCCATTCTAGGAGAGTGTGAAATGAGCTTTCTTTACTAATTCACTGAAATGGTCCATTATTTTCTATTTCGACACCTTCTGTTATTACTACTGTCATCTTCTTTCATTCGATGATCTCTGATATGATTTTCGTGTTGTTTGTGATAATATCGTTTGCTTTGCTTTGCTTTGTTTTGTTTTGTGATCATACATTCCATTCCTGACTTCACTTGACTACTGTTTACTCATTGGATCGTTTGGTGGATGAATGCGAGTGCATTAGGTGTTCAAGGCAATCAATGGTTTGACATATCCATAACTTTGGATAGTTTATATATTTTTTCTAGTAATTGATTGATTTTTTGTCAGTTCCTTGTAGACTCGATGGATCAGAGTTCAGAGTCTGAGATAAGTGACTCAGAGATTGACGCATACGAGGAAAAAAATTTATCGTCGTTTTGAAGCATGATGATATAAAGTTAGAAAGACAGATAACATGGCATGATAGCAGATAAGATTTTTTCAACTACACGATGAAATCTGTCTATTCTGTTGAGGAAAATCCTCAATTCAGGAAAAATCTGTCTATTGGGTTGCAAGAGCAGGGGATTATACATCCGCAGGCCCCGTCGGCGATCATTTAAGGAAAAACAGAGATCTCAAGTCCGTCGGCGATCTTGCAGCCGAAGAGTCCAGCAGAACAGATAGGCTTGTGGCAAACTTGGCAAGCCAGATTGAGGTGAAAAGCAAGCACTTACAAGAGCTGGAATGTAAATACAATGAAACCTCACTGTCGCTAGATAACATGATGGAACAGAGAGACTCGTTGCTCCAATCTTATAATGAAGGTTCGCATCTAACCTTGCCTTTTTCAGATCATGAAGCACATGGAAGAAGAAGAAGGAGGAGGAGGAGACGCCACCACCGTGCAGAAAAAGATTTCTGATATGAAGGAGCAGCTTCAAGAAAAACATTTCACAACCATTGTTGATGGTTGTGAAACGTATGGCAGTAATGTCATTCTTGTCTTCGAAGGAGGCAGGTTTCGTTGTTCCTGGGAAGTGACACTAATCAACAAGATTAAGCCTTGCGTGGAACCGCATATTAGTCACAATCCTCATGCAGTGCAGTCATCACGTTGTTGTGGTTTCCCACCATAAATCCTGGGTGCTATGTGTCGAGCTGCTACCAACTCTCTCTCCCCTCTTCTTCCTGCCACCACTCGTGCTATTGTCATCACCGATCTAGCCGCCGCCGGTGCGTACAGATTGGGTGTGCACCGGCAATGTCGTCGCAGTCGACCTGGTTCACTCCCGTATCGCCCAAGCTGCCATTGCCATCATACTCTGACGCTTTTCCCACCCTTGGCTATTGAAGTGCTACCCTCAGCCATCGACGTTGCCATTGTTGTCACCGTAGTCGTGGTTGCTACCGTCGTTGTCGTCATACTTCACTTGTTGCTCTCGTAGCGCTACCCTCCCACACTAGTTGCGCTGCAGTTGTGACATATAATTTCTACGACCTCAATATCATGTTTATCGATTCTTCTTCTTTCCTTGATACCCGGCAGTCTCTATGTAATGTATGACATTCGAGTCCGAATACTGTGATGCCCTTGCACATTTATTCCCAACACGAGCCATCCAAATAAGCACATCCCAATGTCTCATGCGTCTCTCATATCTAACACTTGATACGTGCACAGTTTAGATCGATATGTCTCAATGTTATCATATATCTCTTATGTTTGACATTCATATATGACTTTTTATCTGATACTATCTCCGATGCATCATTCGTGGCTTTATCCTTTGTCTTCGAGCTCAATATCACGTTTATCAACTCTTTGAGATAGTCAAATCTTTTCTAATATCCTTGTTATTTCTAGCATACGATATTTTCTATGCAATGCAAAAAGTTCAAGATGAAATACTGTGATCCTCTTGCGCATTACTCCCTACACGAGCAATTCAAGTCGGCACATCCTAGTGTCTTATGCGCCTCCTCTATCTGAAGCTCCCTATGTGGATAGTTTAAATCGATATGCCTCAATGTTATCGTGTATCTCCTATGACATTCCTTATAGGATTCTTTATTTGACGTTGTGTCCGATTCATCATCCATGGCTTCATCCTTCATCATCACGTTTATCGATTCTTCGAGATGGTCAAGTATTTCATGATACCTTCGTTATTTCTAGCATTTTGATACTATCTATGCAATATAAGAAATTCAAGTCAAAATAGCATTGATAGAGAATATTCTAGCACCTTCCAACGGGCAAACACCTCGGGTTGATGTGACTGCTCGAGCCACGCGTAATACTTCGGCCCAACGTGTCATCACGAACCAAATAGGATGTACTCACATGGTACTAGCTCAAAGCGGTCGTATCCTATGTTGCCCAAGGGTATGCAAGATAACGTTGCATAACATGAAACTGTGCAGAGTGTATGGACGGGCCGTTCGAGACATCGACGACAATTAACTAATCGTATAGATTCAACCCCCGAGAACATGTATTAAAACCTACACCCTAGCCAATACCAAGAGATTGGACCTCGAACATCGACAAAATACTCTCAAATCCTTCTAAAATTAACTTAGGCTTCAGAAGGGGTTGAGTTGGGCATTCCCCCTCGACATCGACCTTCTCTTTCATAAACACGTGCTACCAAAGAAGAATTCCAAGTCCCATCTTGGTTTGGTCCAATGTGTCTACCGGACCATTAAACAAGAGATGTTTTGGTTAAAGAGGATGCACGGGACATTCTTAATGTTTCTATTTGAGATGAAGAGATGCTTTGGTCGAGGATGTTGCATCAAATACTTTGTATTGTTCGATATGTACGCATTGGATATCAAGAGATGCTTTGATCAGACACTTGGCATATTTGTATCAAGACAGAGTGCATTAAGCATTAAGAGATACTAAGGTCAAGGCCACATGTATGTATGTGTTTTTCTCGAAATAGGTAGAATAATAAGAGATGATTTAACCGAGAAGACGACTATATTAGGCACTTGCTGCTATGCCTCCATCCGGAAAAATATATGTATCAGGATACTAAGGGACGTTTTTTACTAACAAGGCCGCATATGCTATAGATTGATCGAGAGTTCCTTACCACACTTGGCTTTTGCTCGTGTAGAGGCAAAGAAGTCATGGGAGATCGTTGACAAACAAAGATGTTCTATAGGGTTACCAGCTGAGCTGAGCTAATCGAGGGAGAAATGGAATGACTATTTGTATTCTTCTTGTTAATGGTTGAACCTGTTGGGTGAGACCGAGAAATGCTCAGCAGAAATGGCCATCTGAGTGACAGACACCCTCCGGTATAGTAAATCATCCACGATGGTTGAAGAGAGACTCCTAATTGCTTATACTAAGAAGAGAATAAATTGATTCTTCTGTATCATAGTCCTCCTTCTAACGTCAGCGTCAGCGCCAGCGCCAATTACATGACATTGTCCTTATTTAGTGGAAAGGGTGTTTGACCTTAGTAAACTACTTACCGTGATCTCCATTGGGTCAATGATATAGAGCCAACGTGACACCGACATGAGAGTTTACTTGGTGCTGATGTGGGAGCTGACTTGGAGCATATGTGACTTCAATTACCTTCATGTAAACCTATGTACGTACGTTCGATCCTAAGTTGTAGCCAGGAAACACACATCGTTTAGGATGGCTACGTCCGCTAGTAAGTAGTGCTCGGAAAGCTTCCTACTCTTTGTGCGAATCAAAGAGTATTCATGCAAAGAGTGTGTCACAGGGGAGATTGCTTGCCGTAATAGCAGATAGTGATCCATCCAGTATATCTCCAACACCATGTCACCGTTGCCTGATGTTTCTCATGCCAAAGATCAAGTATGAGGATGGCGTACGTTCGGGTCTGGGTCGCAAAAGCCGTCGCCTCCGAGGTGACGGTGACGGTGACGGTGACTCTGACTCGATGAGCGCGGAAGTCTTCCTTCTCGATGACGGCCACTCGCTCTCGTTGCCGACTCCGGGGAAGGTTGCTTCCGGCGTGGGGTCCTCTCATCCTCCCCTTCCTCCAAAAGAATACTCCCTACCAAAAGAATCGCCATCCAAGACTGGAGAGTCACAACGAGCTACCGTCGGCGCTGGTTATCAGGGAAGAAAGTGTTAAGTAGGTTGTCAAAGAATGGGAGGCTGCCCTTCTTGTCCAAACCCAAGTTACAATAGTTCAGTGAATTACGGAGTCTATATATTGTCCGATTCTGAGTATCTGAAAGCGTCATCCCCCCTTCCTCCGAAGAAGATTTGCTGCACGCACGTATTTGGTGAGCCTTCCTCGGCGATCAGCGCACGATCCTCTGTGAGGAGACGCTGCTCGGTCCTACAGTCGACCATGGCAACACTCGGCAACAGACGCAACGGAGGCAACGCCAGGAAACGCTTGTGGTGCGCCATCCCCGTTTCTTGCGCCGTATTGATCATCATTTCTTTTACCTTCATATTCAATCTCGGGTATAAGCATCGCGCAGTAACGCCGGAGGTGATGATAACGCCCATGGCTTCCCCGTCCATGGGCTCGCCGCCGCGGCCGCCGGTCGTCGATCGATGCTCTGGGCGATACATCTACGTCCACGACCTGCCGGGACGGTTCAACTCCGACATGATCAGCAGCTGCCGCACGCTTAGCAAGTGGACCGACATGTGCCCCTTCGTGTCAAACGCCGGGCTGGGTCCCCGGCTCAACAACGCCGAAGGGGTCTTCTACGGCGCCGAGTGGTACGCCACCAACCAGTTCGCTCTTGAGCTCATCTTCCACAACCGAATGAAGCAGTACGAGTGCCTGACCACCAACTCCTCCCTGGCCTCGGCCATCTTCGTCCCCTTCTACGCCGGCCTCGACATCGGCCGCTACCTGTGGGGTTACAACACTTCGGTGCGTGACGCCACATCGAGGGACCTGATCAGGTGGCTGAAGTCGAGGCCCGAGTGGTCGACGATGGGCGGAAGGGACCATTTCATGGTGGCGGGGAGGATCACATGGGACTTCAGAAGGTTGACGGACGACGAAGTCGACTGGGGAAGCAAGCTGTTGGTGATTCCAGAGGGCAAGAACATGACCGTGCTAGTCATCGAATCCAGTCCTTGGCACAAAAACGATTTCGGAATACCGTATCCCACCTATTTCCACCCTTCCAAAGACAGCGAGGTGCAGCAATGGCAAGAGAGGATGAGGAGGATCAGAAGGCCTTGGCTGTTCTCCTTCGCGGGCGCCCCACGGCCGAACATAACAGATTCGATTCGCAACGAGATCATCGGCCAGTGCCGGCAGTCTCGGCGGTGCAAGTTGTTGGAGTGCGACAACGGGCGGAGCAAGTGCCACTCGCCGAGCAGCGTCATGGGGATGTTCCAGCGATCGATCTTCTGCCTGCAGCCGCAAGGGGACTCCTACACGAGGAGGTCGACGTTCGATGCGATGGTCGCAGGGTGCGTGCCGGTGTTCTTCCACCCGGGGTCGGCTTACGCGCAGTACGTGTGGCACCTGCCGAGGAACCACAGCGAGTACTCGGTGTTGATATCGGAGGATGAGGTGCGAGATGGGAAGGTGAGGATAGAGGAGGTGTTGGAGAGATTTGGGAAGAAGGATGTGATGGCTATGAGAGAAGAGGTGATAAGGATGATACCGAGGTTGGTTTACGCAGATCCCAGGACCAGACTGGAGACGACGAACGATGCCTTCGATGTGACCGTGGAGGGAGTGATTCAGAGGGTGAAGGATATAAAGGGCGGAAGAATTCCAGATTTCAGCGAACAGGAGAGTTGGAAGTACGCACTGACGGGAAGAGGGGGAGAACACGAGTGGGATCATTTCTTCAACAGAACAACTCAGTAACACATGTCATCACAGTGATAGATACCGATGCTGGACATTGCACGCACATGAGATCTGTGATGAATCTGGGGATTCATTCAGGTTTAACTTATATATTTCGGTTGCCGATGATGGCATCATTTACAATTTTGATCGTATTTCTTATATCGACCACAAAAAAAAGGAAAAATGTATTAGAGTATTCCTATATTGATTATTTAAAAAAAAAGGAGAAAAAAAAAAACTTAATTGATATTGGAGAAAGCGGGGGCGGAGTGACTCGTTTCGGATCTGGATCCGAATCCAGATCCGAGATGGAATTAGGCTTGCAGAGCAAACCCGACAAGAGCTGCCCCTGCAATTTCCTTCGGAGTATTAGTCAACAGCAGGTCAACATATGATGATGATGATGATGATGATGATGAAAAATAATGTAAAATTGAGACACTGGAAACTGACTCTGGAAAATTACTGAAAATGCCATCTTCCCCCCCATCATGAGTGAGACAAGTATAGTATGTCAAAGTAAAGAACCATGTAAAATTGCAAAAGGAGATGTTAGCATTAATCAGCAACTGCACAGTTTACAGCCTTATGGATCAGTAGGAGTTTCCGTACTACTTACTACCTGAGGAAGAACACAAATATACTAAATTACAGCATTATACATCTTATTATGGTCTGTGCACAACATAGGATTACAAATCCCATGATTTACTGGAAGCATAACCTGCTCGCATTCCTCTCACACCTGTAACCTGAAAGTTGGAACCCCTGCCGGATAACTTTAGACCGGCAGCACCAATGAGAGTTCCCATGCCATTGCCATCTAGCTAGCTCTCGACATTTTTCTATCTTTAGGACTTTGCATATCGTTGCCGTGTTTATATCAAATTGGTGATCTGGATGTCGGAATGTCATATGCAGTCCGGAACCGGAGACCAGAACCTACATTCGTTGATACTGGACAGAACCAACAGAAGAAGTTTGGTCCCAGCACCTGTGGGCAGGAACTGAAATCAACATATATCGAGTTCCGAAAAATTCTCAAAGCCGCTGAAACGAAGAAAGAGCGACTGCAACCTTAAGCAAGAAACATCCCCCTTACCGAGACTAGATTTTCGTAGAAACCAATGTCATATGGATGTCGATAAACATTTCCTACTTTTTCTGCAAGCCACATCGCTCTTACCCCTTCATGGTACTGCAGAAGAAGCAAAATGAAATCAAGTGCCCTATAAGATCATTAATTATTTCAAAAAAATGAGAACCTTCATACCTCGATTGTGGTCTTGTTATGCAGGATAAGGTAAATGTGCCAACCCAAAAGGATGCTTAATGCGACAGTTAAAGGACACAGCAGAGTCCCACAAAGGATCTGTCAAATTGATCCAAAAACTAAGTCATCTCTCTTACGGAACAGTGTGTTAGGTAGTTACAAGTCACTCACATAAGATTTATTGAAAGATTCACCATTCTGCTGTTGATCTTTTTGAAGAGCATGAGAAGCACTAGAAATAAGAAGAACCTATAAAAGCATAAACGATGTAAACCTTTTGTCATTCTGACCACCGATAAGTTCCATGTTCACTAATAACATAAACGAAATGAATGTTATACCATCGAATGGATACAGGCAGACACACCAAACAGCACAAAAACAAAGAAGATCTTATAATTTTCATGCCCTACACAGTTGTTTATCCAGACACAGTGGTGATCCTGAAAACAGTAAAGAGTAATAGTCAAAAGCAAACAAAGTTTTAAAATGTGAAACGACAAAACAGTCAACATACCATTCTTAAAACACATCTTTTACAAATTCGACAATGATGCGCACGTGGGGGCTTATAATGTGAACACTTCTGGCAGTATCTCAAATCGCCGCCCTGAAAAATAGCGATATCAAATGCTGGAACATATATCACTAACCTGATAATTAACTTCTTCCTTTTGGAACGCAAATACCAAACTTGTAGCTTAGAAAAGTTTCTGATAATAACAACATCATATGGCCGTGATAATTTGGGACCAGCTACATGGATCCGCCCATGCTATTGAACTCTAACGAGGACAACAACAGCAGTCAGGACTTAAGAGCAATCAAATATCTTTTTATCACATTCTGATATAATGTTTTAGGTCTCCAATGTTCTTTCCAGTCAAACCTCAAGAAATTGTGGGCAGAACATTCATCTCTCAGCAATATACCTGTAGGAAGTTAAACCTATCCAAAGCACAACTGTAATATTGTACATAATAGCGTACCAATTCGGTGACCCAAAAGAAGCATAGAGAAACTGGATCTTATTCTATGAATTTTGTTCTTTTATATCACAATGGCATTAATATTTGTTTTCAATTGGATAACTCAGATCTTATTCTATTCATCATACTGAATCTATTCTCTGATAGTCTGTATCTGACATCTACGGAGTGAATCAACTAATCCATTTAAGAAGATAATAATAACTCAAATCACTTTGAACTGCTCCATCCAGAAACTAAAACATAAGTGGCCCAAAATAGAAGATCACGAGGATAATCCAGGCAAAGCAAAAGGTCACACCAAAATGCCGATATCTAATATACCAAAGATGTAATTTCTAAGTTCCTCTCTTCGGAATGAACCTTGACCGAGTTGATGAATCTAAACAGTTACAAAATTATCAACAACCAAGGAACGCTCAAAGGTCAATAATAACTCTATCGACAATAAATAGCATATGGAAAATGATCAAAGAAACCTTCTTTTTTTTTTGTAACCAAATAAGAATAGATCGGACATCCCTTCTTCAAGTCACAATAAAAGACATCATCTTTATTGCCACATTGAGCTCAGATCCATCAGATCATCCAAACGAACCCATGGCTTTTGACCGAAATAAATAACAATAACTATTAAACCACAGGAATATCAGCAATACTCGAGGAGCACCAGGGAAGATGGGTACCTTCCTTTTGATCTCGTGGATGGGACTCTCGGGGTCCTCGATATCGGGTGCGAAGGAGGCCGGGACGCGACCAGGGTCCTTGAAGACGGCCATCCCATAGGTGACCACCGCCATCAGGGTAAGCGCCGTGAGCGCGCCGGCGTTAGCGATCCCGGCCGCCGTGGACAGCCCGAGCCACCCGTCGATCACCACGAACACGGTGGTGCAGTAGATGTACACGATCGCCGCGAGCACGATCACAATCGGCAGCGTCACGTAACCGCGCATCCTTCTATCCCTCTCCCTCTACTAGAGTTTATACCCCTTCGCCTTCTTCTTCTTCTACTAGGGTTAGGGAGACGAAGAAGAAGAGGAAGTAGAAGAGAGTACAGATCTGGGCGTGCGCTTGGCGTCTACTAATATCTGCAGTTAGATGAGAGGGAAGAAGCCATCGGTGACAGGTGGCGGAGGCGGAGGCGCCGGCGCCGTTAGAACGACGGCGACTCCGCCGTTTCCTTCCCAACTTGTGTTTGGTAGGCAGGGCTTTTGCCTTTTGCTGTAGCGGAAGCCTTCTCGAACTTCCTCCGTTCTCCTCTCTCTCTCTCTCTCTCTCTCTCTCTCTCTCTCTCCCTTTCTAATACTCACACCTCTACGATCAATTTTCTCACAAAAATAAAAGATAATCCGTAATATCAAATATTATGTCATCTGAATTCTGATTTGAATTATCAATCAATAAAAATAAAAAATATAATTATCGTATTCTTTTTTTATTAAGATAATTTAAAGACTCTTCTTATTACTTTCCTAAATATATCGATAGAAATTATATATATATATATTATAGATTTATTTTTATCTCTAAATATAAAGAATAAAAAGAGAAGAGAATACGAGTTTGATTCTCCTCTTGTAGATTAGTATTGTGGATTAGTATTATTGTTTCCTTCACATTAAATGATGATATGTTTACAAATAAAAAAATTATTCTGAATAATATTGAAAGTTACGTATCCTAGATTTGATATATTGGTATTACTTTCATATTCTGATATTAAATATATTTTATATAATGATTATAACAACAGGTATCGAAGCTTTTTTTGAAAATAAATACCTTAGATCTATTTTATATGATTTCAGTTATTTTGTATATCCTATCCATCCTAACCATCTGCTTATAGATGATGAAGGTTTTTTTGCACACAAATAAAATTGTGGACGGAAGGTTGTTGTCAAATCTTGATCGATAGGCTATATTGGTAACTTGTTGTCGACGACAACATTATCAAAGGTTGTAACCTACCTAAGTTGTTGGCCTTATTGTGGGTAGGGGATGTGTGGGCAACAATGCTACATGTAATAGCTGCATATATTATGGTAATATTGTATTTGTCGACTCTCTTGAGAGTGGCGATAAAGGAGACAACAACCCTAACCATTTTGTGTTATGGCCCTTCACTTGCTAAGTATGATATGAGTTATTTTGTTTATCCTATCCATCCTAACCATCTGCTTACAAATGATGAAGGTTTTTTTGCCCACAAATAAAATTATGGACGGAAGGTTGTTGTCAAATCTTGATCAATAGGCTATATTGGTAACTTGTTGTCCACGACATCATTGTTAAAGGTTGTAACCTACCTAAGTTGTTGGCCTTATTGTGGGTAGAGGATGTGCGGGCAACGATGCTACATGCAATAGCTGTATATATCATGGTAATATTATATTTGTTGACTCTCTTGAGGGTGGCGATAAAGGAAGCAACAACCCTACAAGGGTATGTGGCTTTGGTCGCGATGTTTTGGGCACTGTGATGATCAACCCCCTCGATGGTAGAGGGGTTCATTGGTTACATCGTTGCCTGTAGTAATTGTTGTTGAGCATAACGATGATGCATTGTGTGGTATAAGCATCGATATTTGTGCTAGGTCTTGATTGCTTAATGAGAGGGCGGAGAAGTCGTTGTATGTAATGGTGGATGTAAGACTAAGGTGGAGGTGATTTTATTGGATGGTTGCATGAAACGAGCCATCAATCATGGAAAGGACATTGGCGACCTTGGGTCATGATGCGAGAGAAAAGAGATCGATGGTGACATGATGAAGGGGGGCATCATAAAAGGAATCCATAGAGAAGAGGAAACCGAGAAGGGGTTGATGGATGTCACGGTGGATGAAAAGTATGATGGTGGGATTTAGTACAAACAGATTACGACGACAACTTACAGTAGAACATAGGTGGGCATTAGATGATAATATTATTTTATCGTGAAAGATGTGCCGAGAGAAGATCGTCATAGCTCCTATGCTAGTTGAGGAACACCCGCAATAGATAATGCAAGATCAGTAACCCTACTTTTGTTGCATTCCAACAACAAATATTTTTATTGACTTGATTAGTTTACTGTTTGGCTCAAATCAAATATATTACTATTTGATTTAATATTTTAATATTAAGTATATTACACATAATAGTATAATTATAATTATAATTTTTATACTTACATACATATCAAGATTGATTACTACTTACTATATTATATTGTTGTATAAAATAATAAATCTCACATCATATACATCATTTAGTATAATAAAAAAATATTTTAATCTTCGATCTATTTCTTTGGCTATTTACTCCAAAGTCTGAATCACTTGTATCTTGATGGCCATCAACGCCATGCCAAGCTAACTTGAAGAGAAAGAGTGCTTCTACAAACAACCTTTGCTATAGTTGAGATTGATCATGATGTTCCAACAAATAAGAAAGGCTCCTCAACTCTCGCTTCATCGGCACAAACCTTTGCATAGCAATAGGCTACGAAAAGGAGGATTATCTTCTCCCACCAACCTTCTTATGACATATGTGACCACCGCTACTCCATAAAATTGCTTTTATTGTATGAAATCGATAATGCACCAACTACTTGTACTTTTTAGTTGAAGGAACAAGTTAGTTAGTTAGTTAGTTAGTTAGTTACAGCGGATTAAAGACACTCGTGGAAATAAAATAAAATTCATTTTTCATGCCATCTTAATTTCAGTTTTTAGATCTAAAATTTCCTATCAAATTAATGGGCTAATTTAAGAGAAAAATTAACCCCTTAATTTGATAGGAAATTTTTATTCCACGTGCAAGGGTAATTGATTATTAGAGATGTAACTATATAACGAACGTGTCATATATATAACATTCAGAGACACGTGTATAACGTGTCATATAATATATTCTTTTATCGCTAGCCACATGGTAGTCGGTGATTAGAAAATATATGTAATTGGTTTGATTGAGATTATAAGTCTAATTTGATCATTTATAGTATTTTTTTATAGTGACTAAAATACTATAATAAATTAATTTTTAATTTTTATTTTAGTGATATTATTAATAAATTATTATAAATATGCATTTGAATTATAGTATGATATATCAAATGGTTTTTATTTTATTTTATTTAATTTATTTATTATATTTTTAAATATGTTTTATAGTATTTTTATTATGATGATCAAAACACTATAATATGTTAAAATACTATAATAAGTGAAAAATATTTTGAATAATAATTTGAATATTTTTAAAATTAAGAATATTGTTTGAAAAAAAAAATAAAAGAAGGTATACTAAAATGCAGATTTTGTTTTTTAGAAAAATAGTTTCAACACTTTCTATGGATAAAATAATAAAAAAAGCTATCCATCGCATTCCAATGTCCGACGAAATATATGTATATTTTAAAGCCGCGATAGATTCAGCGCATTTCCACATTAAATATTTGCAATAAAAACCCTAAACGCTCTCGCGTGCGCCTCGTCCGATCGAGGCCGTTCGCATCAGGATCAGACGGTCAGAATCATTTTCATTTTGTGCTTTATCAGTCTCCTCCCACTCTTCCCCCTTTCGCTTCCATCTCGACGCTGCTCGTCACCGTTCCCGACTCTGGGAGGCTCGTGTTGTGTATCCCGGTGTTTTCTCTATGGGAATTGGCTTAATGGATCGCCGATCAGCGATCGCCTTTAGCTCGGAGTTGTAAAGATCGCAGCTTTTTTGTCCTGGTCTCTCGGATTCCTTACGAAAATATGGCGTTGGCCCTGCCGGACGCCTCCAGGAATCACTATGCCTACTACGGGTTTCCCGTTGCCGGGGTTGGGATGTGAGGTTTTCCGATCGAAACATATCGTTAAGACTACTTTAAATGGTGAAAGATCAAATCTTTTTTCCAAGTCGTAGTGGTTTTGGGTTTTCGAGGCATGGAGCTGATAAAGTTTGTCTTTTTGGTTCTTTATTCCCCGTCGGTTGGTTTTTAGGTTAGTTCTATCTTTCTTTGTGTTCTTGCACTGGCCAATGAGATACCTGTGACGGTGCTGCCGGAGATGGGAGTTCGTTCTGTGATCGGAAGCGGAGGGGATGGGTTTGGCGGCGATGATTTGGAGGAACTGGGGATGCTGCTTCGGGAGCAGAGGAGGCAAGAGGCGATCGATCGAGAGAGGGAGCTGAATATCTTTCGGAGCGGCTCCGCCCCTCCCACCGTGGAGGGGTCCCTGAGTGCCGTCGGAGGGCTCTTTGGCCTGGAGGTTGGCGCCGGTGTGCCGAATATGTCGGAGCCGAAGAATGGAGATAGTTTCTTATCCGAGGAGGAGCTCCGTTCTAATCCGACTTACCTCTCTTACTACTATACTCATGTGAATCTGAATCCCCGGCTCCCACCGCCGGTGCTGTCCAAAGAGGACTGGAGGTCGACACATAGGCTTCAGGCGGGGAGATCAGTTCTCGAGGGGATTGGAGATAGAAGGAAATCGAACCGTTGGGGTGAACAGGTCGATATGTCTCTTTTCTCCCAGCAGCCACTGTTTAATTCACAGGAGCATGCTGTGGAGTCCAGGAAGGCCCCTTGCTCGGGGAATTGGCGGGATAATGGTGGAGATGGGTTGATCGGGCTTTCACTCAGTCGGCAGAAGAGCTTTGCTGATGTCCTTCAGGTGATTTCTAGCATCCCAAATTTCGTTTGTCTTCTTCTTTCCTTCTTACCATACGTTGCAACTTTTCCACCACATATCATTTCTTTTGGCTTACAGCGCATATTCTCCTGCTCTAAAATTAACAAGGCATGAGCTTTTACCGAAGTGATCTTTCATGTCTTGGTTATAAACGAAGGATCCTTTGGTGAAGAATCTCAAATTAGGTGCAGCTACCTTTATGCTCCGATGTATATTAGTCTGGGCATTTGACCAATATGATTCTCCATAAGACTGCGGTATTCATCAGATACCATGCTGCTGGATTCCTGGAAAATGATTGGGAGTGTGTTTAGTGGACATGGAATTAGCGAATACAATTGCCCGTTGTGATGTCTAAAATTGTCCGTTATTTGAGACAGATTGCAAGTGACATACAACTTGGTTGTTATTGTTGCAAAGCAGTCCAAAAACATTATGTATGTTATGTGGATGATACTATCAGTGATTTGAATGTGTTAGTAAGTTCACCAGGAGGCCGAATTTAGTTTAAACCCAATCCCAAATCTCCTGAAACTTGAACCAGGTAATATCACTAGCAATTAATGATTATTAATTAAAATTTTGAATTGCAAATTTAGCTAAACTTATTACAACTGTGCCATTTGGAGTTGTTGTAAACAGAAGTTTTTAATGTGACTGGTCTTTATCTTTGTTCACATTATGTATTATGATTCGTTGATAGCTGGTATTTTTTTTGAAACAAAAAAGCAGTTCCAGCACTTGGCATGATTTTTCACTATTGCTGCTTATGCAATCTCAATTTTTTGCAAGTGCATATAATTTGGAAGGTGCTAGATCTATTGTGTTTGCTAGCATTTCTCCTATGTCATCATGCATTACTTGTTCAAGGTTTTGCAGTTTGCAGATGCATATGTAAGGTGCTAGATCTATTTGTTGCAGTTTGCAGTTGCATATGTTCATGATTTTCAGTCATTTATTTTGTCCTAGGATTTGTAATTGGTCAAATCTTTCTCCTTTCTTCTTGCCTTTTTTCACTTCATTTTTTTATGGACAGTGTGAATCATAGATCAACTTATACTTCTGGTTATATTGCTGTTATTTTTCTCAGGATGACTTTGCGAGCAGAACTCCCATATCAAACCATCCATCACGCCCGCAAAGTCGTAATGCATATGCAAATAGTCTTGAAGCATTAAGTTCTGCTGATTCCCAGTTTTCTTTAAACAATCAAGTCTTAGCTTTAGGCAGGCAGCAAACTGGTGAATACGTCCAGTGCATCAATGGACTTCCACATGGTTTTGCAGCTGTTGAAGGTCCATCCCTTGAGAAAAGCACCACTCCTGACCCTCAGCTGGTTGCAAGGGCCCCTAGTCCTTGTTCGTCACCTTTTGGTCTGAGCGTTGGTGCTGATGGCCACAAAGACAAAGTCAATCTATCGGCTACAGTTGAATCTGATGACCTTATAGCTGCATTATCACATTTTAGCTTGTCAACTGATGGTGCAGTAACTGCTGCAAATGTATCTCAATCGGAGCTTCAAAGTGAGTTGGATGATCACCGGAAATTTTTTTTTGATTCTCTAGCCAATCAAGAAACACGCTCTATCATGAAGAACTCCGATCCACATTCGTTGAAGTCTTCGTACACTGATTCCACTGCTGGATGTAAGATGGAGGCAAGAAATTCAAGCTTGAGAGTCAATGATCCAAGCGAACCACACAGATCCACTATGTCGTCTGCCAATTCATATGTGAAAGCACCTTTACCTCTGGTTGCTAGTCCTGGTGGTTCATCTGGTTACTATCAGAACCTTGAGAGTGTAGACACAGCTTTTTCTGGAAGTGGATTGAGTGCTTATGCTGTTAATCCTTCATTTCCTTCAATCCTGCAGAATCAGACTGGCACAGGAACCATGAATCCTTTATTAGGAAGCGCTGCCTCTGCTTCAGCAATTGCATCTCTTGCTATGGACACCGGGGCTTTTGGATGTGGTATTTTTGCACCACCAAGTTTAGCTGGCCTAACGGACTTGCAAAATATCAGTCAAATTGGTAATCAATCAGCAGTAGCAGCTGTCCGAGCACAACTTAATGACCCTCTTTATGTTCAGCATATTAGGGCTGCTGAATATACTGCACAAGTTGCTGCTACCTATGGTGATTCTTCCATGGAGAGGGGTTACACAGGCAACTCTTGTGCAGATTTACCTGGTATCCAGAAAGCTCACATTGAATCATTACTTCAATCGCAGAAACAGTATGGCATCCCTCTTCTTGGCAAATCTGGGTCTCTGAATCAGGGTTACTATGCCAATCCTGCTTTTGGCCTGGGTTTAGCATATCCAGGAAGCCCTTTAGCAGGACAAATTGATTCCCCAGTTGGACCTGGCAGCCCTCTTAGGCTTGGTGAGCGCTCCATGCAGTTTCCTTACGGGTTGAGAAATCTGAATGGAGGTATCATGGGAGCTTGGCATTTTGATCCCGCTCGTAACATGGATGAACATTTTCCTTCCTCACTTTTAGAGGAGTTCAAGAACAATAAGACCAGATGCTTTGAACTTGCTGAGATTGCTGGCCACGTGGTTGAGTTTAGGTATTTCGAACTCAAATGCTACTCTCAAGTCTATATGCTTTTTTTTTGCTTTTTTTTTTTGACAGAACAGCTAGTTTACTGCAGTACAGAGGTCTAGCTAGCAATATTGTTGGATAAATATCAAATTGTTAACTAAAGTTCATGTTAGAATCTTAAATAGATGCCTTGAAAATAGTTACAACTAGTTGTAGTTTATTTAACATGGAGTAAGAAAATATCAACTTTAGTTAAATAAAGATTTTTCTAGAATTTTTGTAAGCAATCATTTCTTTTTCTATAAAGTTAAATTGGACTGTGCAACTAATGAATTGTCAGATCATCCCACTAAATGTTCACATCTGGTTGCATTTTGGATCCAGCTTTACAATGGCCAATTAATTTTGCCATCATTTACCTGTGGCCTGAAGTATTAGTTTGCATTTTAATTTTTTTAGAGTAAGTTATGGTCATTGTGTCAATTGAAATTGTTAATTTTTCATGTATGTGTGCAGCGGTGACCAGTATGGAAGTCGTTTTATACAGCAGAAACTTGAAACAGCTACACGCGAAGAGAAAAACATGGTTTTTGAAGAAATCATGCCCCGTGCTCTGTCTTTGATGACTGATGTTTTTGGCAATTATGTCGTACAGAAGGTATAGCAATTAGACTCTTCAACAGTTTAACTGTCAAGTTTAAATTATTTATGTAACACATATGTACCAAAATAGCTTACATTTGGTCTTGTTTTAGTTTCTTGAGCATGGATCTGCAGCTCAGAGAAGAGAACTGGCTGACCAGCTTAATGGACATGTTTTGGTTCTCAGCCTTCAAATGTATGGTTGTCGGGTAATTCAAAAGGTATTTTAGTCGAAGACAGCTCCATACATTTGATGACTTGATTATTTCAAATTTCTTTGTTTGAGATTTCGTATGTTTGTGACTTGTGTTGTTACTCCATAGAAAGTAAGTTGGATTGTGAAGATTTGTCCGTGATGGGAAACAAACCTTTTAGTCACTTTCTTCTCTCTTGTGATATTAAACTTCAAAATCCTACACCAATGTGAGAGACAAAAGCATATAATGCACATCACCCATATTTGAATGAATACACGTTTAACTGACGAAATTAAGCTTTTCTATAATGAAAAGCAATGTTGAGTTTTTTTTTTTTTTGAAGAGAGCATTTGCTAATAAATTGTATTTGGAGTTCTTCTGCTCCTGTTTGACTTCCTGGTCATTAAGTTCCTTGTTAAAAGCTTAGTTAGTGTTGGAAAATCAACTTATTGACCTATTGCACAGGCCATAGAAGTTGCTGATTTGGACCAGAAGAAAAAAATGGTTTTGGAGCTTGATGGACACATCATGCGTTGTGTACGTGACCAGAATGGAAACCATGTTATTCAGAAATGTATAGAGTGTGTTCCCCAGGATGCAATTCAGTTCATCATATCAACCTTCTATGATCAAGTTGTGACATTATCTACTCATCCATATGGCTGTCGTGTCATACAGGTTTATTGACCTTGGGTTTTATTATTCTTCAGAATATGGATGTTATGTGCATGCTGCTGCCTGTACTTCATGCTTAACAAATTTCTTTTGTTTCAGAGAGTCCTGGAGTATTGTGATGACAATAAGACTCAGCAGATTGTGATGGGAGAGATCTTGCAATCAGTTTGCTTGTTGGCCCAAAACCAGTATGGAAATTATGTTGTCCAGGTTCCTTCTCTATCTGGATTATCTTTTTAATGCTTGTCATAATTACATCAGTTAGCGACATTTTGCATCAGAGAAGGTTCATGTTTTATCAAGTAGTAGTAATTCTTAGCTTCCATAATTTCAATCTAAGATAACGTTTTCTGTTAGTTTTGTGCAGTTTTATGTGTCCTAGTGATTGTTCACGATGACCAATGCAGTGCCTTCTAATTGTTGTCACTGCTCAACTAATGTGATGACGTACAAAAGGGACGTTTTTCTTCCCTATAGGATATCCTTGAGCAAATATTTTTGTGATTACGAAAAACACATAGTTGCACAAGGTCATTTTTGGATATACTTTTAGATGATTATCGTATATAGGCATCTGCATATAAGTTTTGTGGGCCATATTTTACCGAGATTTTCTGCTTTTGATTTCTTACCCAAAATCATGAGTTACATTTATCAAACAAGTTGAAGTGGCATGAATGGCAGCTCATAATGAAAGAGCATTGGTTTTTTAAGAATCATAATTTCATTCTATAGTTTGGATCATGAGTTTTTCTGCTTTTCTTGGTTAAGTGAGAGGACTTGAGTAACATAATTTTCTCAATCTTTCGCTCCTTTGTTAAGGAGAAATCCAGATAGGCTTGATAGAGGAATAAGATTCTGCTGTTCAAAAAACAATAATTCAGGAAAACTGGTACATTATTGAAGATCTAGAAATATTCTGCCGTTCTGTTCCTCTTTACAGCTTGTGTAATATGTATACATGAAACCTGCATGGCTTGTGTTTTACTTGCTCATCTCTTAGTTAATGTTTCATCATGTGCAGCATTTGCAGTTTTTATTCTGTATGCTTGTAATTTCTTCAGATTTGAAATTAATTTTTTGGCAGCATGTTTTGGAGCATGGGAAACCTAGCGAGAGGTCTTGCATCATTAAGAAGTTAGCTGGACAGATAGTTCAGATGAGTCTGCAGAAGTTTGCCTCAAATGTTGTCGAAAAGTGTTTGACTTTTGGTAGTCTTGAGGAACGACAAATTCTGGTGAATGAGATGCTTGGTTCAACTGATGAGAATGAGCCCCTCCAGGTTCCTTTCTCCTATCACTCAAAATGTTTTCTGAATTATGATATTATGCAGTTTTCTGGGGTTACCAAATTATTTAGATCCAATATTCTGCATTTGGTTTCAAGAACATGGCTACAGGGGCTAGCCTTTTCCTTAAAATGCTCATGCAGTTTGAAAATTTTCTTTTTCTCCTTATTAGATATCTGTTGAAAATCTGACACTTATAGAATAGGAAACTAGACAGAAGAAAAAAAAAAAAAAAGACTATGGTGCTTATTTTTTCCTCTCTGTGGGTGTCAGGCCATGATGAAAGATCAGTTTGCTAACTACGTTGTACAGAAAGTACTGGAGACTTGTGATGATCAGCAACGTGAGTTGATTCTCTCACGGATAAAGGTCCACTTGAACGCTCTGAAGAAATATACTTACGGAAAGCATATAGTTGCTCGTGTAGAAAAACTTGTTGCCGCAGGGGGTAAGGCATACTAGTCTCTTTTAGATTTCCCTTTAGTAGGTTTGATTATATTTCCTGTACTTGCTAAATAAAGACCAAAGGGTGGATAAAGGCAGAAGTCCTTGACGTATAGGGTCCCCAAGCTTTTTTTTGTTTTTGTTTTGTTTTTTGGGTCAATTTACTCCCTAAACCTTGACTAACCTTTCGACCAAGTTGATCGCCAGCTTCCATAGTAAGCATCGATGAAAAGCTGGTATAGGTGTATGGTAGGCTTCGCTTGCTGACCTGACAAATGTTGGCGAGAAAGAGTCATCGGGCCTGCCCACATTAGTTGGCTAGTTAAGTCAAGTTCGATGTGCCCTAAATTCAGTTGACATTTATGTCGGATTCGTAAGGGAACCCCTATCGTGCAGCCATGTTAGGTTTTCACGAAGAAGGCACATGAAAAGAAGCCTATGGTAAGATATGATAAAATGTATGTTTTTGAGTCGATCATCAAAAAGCACCAGTGGTGTAATTTACCAAAGACCATGATATAACTTTTATCGATGTCGTCAGCATTGACTTGTCTGGAACTCATGCTGACTATTTTTTGCCACTGCTGGCACTGGTATTGCTTTGCTCCTCTAACCTCCTGTTCCTTCTCCATCTGATCCTGCTACTTGTTTGTGTTTTGCAGAAAGGAGGCTTGGATTGCAGAGCCAGCAGCATGCCTCATCCATGGCACGAGGATGACATTGTACTGCTGCCGAGGCTAGTGTGAGCTCCCAGCTTTAGGTAAGGCTGCTGATATAGGAGGCTGAAAAGTGTTGTTTGTGCTGGAAGTTGTACATTCTTTAGGCGAACAGTGGTTTTATCGGGATGCTGTTTGCTGTATCTGATGCGCCTCCCTTCCCCCCCTTCTTCCCTTGCAGCGGAGATATAATTAATAGTTGGTCTTTATGGCTGCTGTAAAGGGAGAATCGATAGTATGACTGTACAAATGTCGACTGTTTAGGCCTTCGGGGAAGGGAAGCTTGTTTTCTATTTCCTGTTTCATTTGAACATGAGAATTTTTTTTTGTTTACCTGACAATACAATTTTGATGGTCCATAAATCATTCCAACCTCTTTAATGTTTACCTATCTATCTATCTATCTTGTGTATTTTCTTTTTCTTTTATGTATTTTCTTGATGTATGTATGCATGTATGTATGTATTCATATACGCCTTTCTTCTCATCAATCGTCTCTAAAGGGCGATGCAAAAGATAAAAGCCCTGGTAAGCTCCCCAGGATCTGCATCATCGATCACTCATCTCGAGCAACACCGATGTCGGATGGATCTTCCACGAAAAATGTCTTCGGCGTGATTCTAACCCGTTACATGTACGGGTCGCTCACACCTTATGCGGGTCTGCAACGATGGTGATGAGATGGAAGCGGTCGAGATCTATAACAAAATCTTATATATATATATATATATATATATATATATATATTTATATACAAATTTTCTTATTGTTATTTATTTTCTTTGAATACGATGGGGCGGAAGAAGTCGTGTAAGGCGCTGGATGTTCCACGTTGCGGGATCAGCGACCCTTCGATCGAGGCGCCAGCCGAGTCCTGGCCGACCGATCGATGGAGTATGAATAATGAAACGAGGATCCTCCGGGACCACAAACGTGCGAGAAAAAACCCACGACGCTTGCCGCGCCTCCGGGCTTTCCACGCGTCCCGACAGCGAGAGCGAGAGAGACCAGACGGACAGCGATGGACGGTAGGGATACGTCTGCTCTGGTGGGAAAAGCGTAGCACGTGGAAGCCAGCCGTGACGCATGCTTTTACTACACGTTTCTCGTTACCCTGCCTCCTCGGCCTGCCGTTCGGTTCGCGATGACGACGTGTGCCTGTGGGACCCTTGGTAGATCCATCGCCCTCTCGAACTATACCCAAAGTAGGTCTCGAGGTGTCGGGGTTATGAGCATGACACGTATGTTTCTGCCACCACGGCCGACCATGGCCTCCCCCGTCCTCTCTTTTTATCTTCCACCGATTCGAATTCCAAAGGGATCGAAGCGACGAAGAAAAGAGAGAAAGGAAACGGGTCGATACCTTGTTTTAATTTCGTCGTGCGTACCTCGGAAATGGTGGATATCTGTTGTGGCGTGGTGAACTGCGGCGCCGAGGCGGCGGCGATGAGGTCCGCCGAGCCGGGATCGCGAGGGGCCAGGCGGCGCCGGATGGAGATCCGGCGGCTCAGGTTCGACGCGGAGTCGGAGGCACCAGCGGTGGAGGACGAACCAAGTGGAAAGCGGCAGAGGATGGACGGCGGCATCGCTGCCGGGAGCGCGGAGAAATCCGGGTCGACGTCGGGTGGGGGCTCCAGTCCCCAGCATACTGTGGCCGCGCCGGAGGAATTGGATCTGTCCGATCGTTTCCCGAGGTTCGGGATGGCGACGGTATGCGGGCGGCGGAGGGACATGGAGGACGCCGTTTCCATTCGTCCCGATTTCGTTGGGGGAGACCATCGAATACCGGCGAGGCACCATTTCTTTGGCGTCTTTGATGGCCATGGCTGCTCCCATGTGGGATACCGCCCTTACTCCGTTCCAACTCTCTTCCTCACTATTCTCAGCTCTTCTCCGATCGCTGATCTGTTCTTCTGCCCCTTACAGGTGGCCTCGCTCTGTAAGGATCGGATGCACGAGGTGGTGGCGGAGGAGGTGGAGACGCTGGCGCCGTGTGCCGGCACGCCGTCGCAGGCATGGAGGGTGGCGATGGAGAGGAGCTTCGCCCGGATGGACTCGGAGGCTGTGGACGGTGGCGGCGGAGGAGGCGGCGGCGGCGGGCGACCGAGCCCGGACTGCCGGTGCGAGCTCCAGCCGCCGAGGTGCGAGCACGTGGGGTCCACCGCCGTAGTCGCCGTCATCGGCCCTACCCGGATCGTCGTCGCCAACTGCGGCGACTCCCGCGCCGTCCTCTGCCGCAACGGCGCGCCCATCCCCATCTCCTCCGATCACAAGGTACTAAGAGGAGAGGAGAAAAAAAATCTCTCCTTTTTCGTCTTTCAGCTTTAGCCCACCAGTGAGCGACCAAGTAACGATTTGAACCGACGAAATTGGTGTAAATCTGGCAGCCGGACCGGGAGGACGAGCTGCAGCGAATCGAAGCCATGGGGGGCCGGGTGATCTATTGGGACGGGGCGAGGGTTCTCGGAGTTCTCGCCATGTCTCGAGCCATAGGTAAGCTGGGAATCTACTCAAGTCTATTCCCTACACCCCTCTCCTGCTGCTGCTGCTGTGTTTGGGGAAGATCGTGGGCGCTAAAAACATGAACCACGGAACAGGAGACAGCTATTTGAAGCCGTACGTGGTGTCGGAGCCGGAGGTGACGGTGACGGAGAGGGAGGAGGGCGACGAGTGCCTGATCCTGGCGAGCGACGGGCTGTGGGACGTGGTGAGCAATGAGACTGCCTGTGGCATCGCAAGGATGTGCCTGCGGGGGGGCGGCGACGACGAAGAGGAGGAAGGAGGCGGCGGTGGTGATGCGTTGTGCTCGGACGCCGCTATATTGCTGACTAAGCTGGCCTTGGCGAGGCAGAGCGCGGATAACATCAGCGTGGTGGTCATCGACCTGCGAAGCAAGCCAAAGCGGAGGAGGACGGCGACGGCGACGGCGACGACGACGACGACTTGGTGACACCCCCAAGCCGTGGGTTTTCTTTATCTTCTATTATTATTATTATTATCCTGAGTTACGATTACGATCAAGAATTAGGTTACCTTGCAACTTGGATGCCATGATTGGTTGGTGGTGGAGAAAGACGAAAGAGCGAGGACGAGGCATACTTGTGAGTTCGTCAGAATGCACTTTTTTGTTGTTCTATTTGTCGATTATAATTGTCGATATATTTTATTTAAATGATGGGTAGTATTTGTTGTTGCTATCAGCATAAGACTCTGCTCGTTCCGAAATAACATATCCCACCAATGCTCGGTTGGTCAAATGCATCTCTCGTCACACGTATCATCATATCATCCGATAACATATGGCTGACGCCAAGCGATCCACAGATCATAGAGCCAATGGGGGGAGGAGAACATACTTTTTGACCTTTGGATTGCAGAGTGTGCTACGCTTATGGAGGAAAGAGCTTCCTTCGTCATCGAAACGTTCATGTAATATCGAACGCATCAAAGCCGTCCACGACCTCTGATTAATCTGATCTTATGTCATAATGGAAGTCTTTTTCATGTCGATTTAATTAATTCAAGCCAACTCTTTAAGATTCCTACATAGGGCATCAAAATAAATCTCATTAATTTACGTGGGCAAAAGAGTAGCAAAATCTTTTGGGAATAAAAGAATTTACCTGATCGTAGCATTAGCGCATATGTCGCTTAATTCATACAAATTTCTAAGCCATATATAAATAACAGACAATTCGACTATAATTCTAACTCGTATGAACTGACAATTCAAAGATTAAACAAATCATCAGCTTCCCTATGTATAGTTCCACTATATATGAACTGATAATTTCAACAATTCATCGACTATAATTTCTAAACAAATCATCAGCTATTCAACTATATATGAACTGAACTGATAATTCAACTCTAAAGAACAAACATATTGCAAGATATAAATATACATAGTCGATGATTAAACAAAATTAGCATCTGATCTTATTTGTCAAAGATAAATCCACCTCAAGTTTATCCTAATTGAGACTTTTGAGAAAAAAGACAAAAAAAAAAGCAACTGATATATCTTGAAGTGGCACGGGACGCTACTTTAAGCATGAAAACAACCACTCTATTGTAGAATTTAGACAAGGAGTGTGGAAACTTGGGAGACTAAGATTACAGGAGGATGTTTCCGATGACCATGGATTGAGCTTAATGATCAGAAACTAATATAATCAATAAACATATGTTCATTTAGTTACCTAATTTACCTGTGTACAGCAATGGCTCCTGCCACCAGCATTTGGTCCTTATTCTGTGGAATAAACATACGGTTGAACTCGCAGAAGAGCTAGAAACACTTTCGAAACCACAGGCCGTACATGATAAGCTCTTCACAAAACCACATCTGTTTCAGTTTCAGTGTTTCTGGCACATCAAAATCTTCCTGCTCGCATATGGGCCTTCGGCTGTATCACGGAGATTGGTCCGCCATCCCATGGCCTCAGCGATTTGTTGAATGTCATTGATAATGTATTTCAAATCACGAATATAAGCATGCCCACCAGGTCTTAGCATGCGGTCCATCTCCAGCAAGATGCTAGTGATGTTGCACCTGAATGTATGATCAGAACAAAAAAATCGTTAGCATAAATCTAGCAGTGAAGTAAGATAGAGCAACCTAATTCTTTATGTGCAACAGAAGAGATATATTTTCGTGCCAATTTCATATCAACTGACTGATGAGAACCATCAATTCAATGCCAAATTGGTTTTGAACCAGTTTATTACTGAAAATTGTGAAGGAAAAATTAAGGTCAATCATGAATACATCTTGGAATAGTGAGTTCATTTTCCAAGTAGATTACATCTACATGTTATCCTAACTGACCACATAGTCCATGTAACTTTCAACTACAAGACCTTTCTGCAGATAAAAGTAGGGCGAAAAGGGAAGGGAAGCGATGCAATATAACAGACAAATGAATTGACAAAGAGAACTTTGAGATTGTGAAAAATATTATTCAAAATGAAATAATCACTTACCTTTTCTGCTCTTCGGAGAAGAGGCCAAACGCATGCAGTAGATCATAAGTTCTTGGATACGTATCAAATGGTTCACACCTGCAGTCTAAAACTGTCAGCAAAATATTCACACCAGTACACAAGAAGCGACAACAAACTGGTGCGCATATCTCTGTGGTAGGTGGTGTGTGAATAGACAGCCAGCCAGACAGATAGAGAGGTAGATAGAAAGATAGCAAACATTTTTTAGGCTAATCATATATCTTAATCTAGCGGTGAAATTGTCCTCTCTATCTACCTCTCTATCCAGCAAAGAAATTGTTCCTGGCCTACCATCTTTGAGGCTGGAAATATAGCAAACATTTTGTGCAATAAGCATAAAAAACAATGGACCATACCAGTCATGAGTAACTCCTACAAGTCCCCGATCATATATTACAGGTAATGTGTTGGGTCCGCTATTAGGGACAACATTCATCACCCAGCAATCAATTTGATGGTTGATTAATGCGGAACCAAACCTGCAATTAAAGTTTATGATGGCTGATCAGTTAAACTGAACATTGCAACACAAAGTATGCCATTCAAGGGATTCAGTTTGAGCTACATGGATTTAAAAGCATGAAGATGGTGCTTGTTTCTCTTTGTTGTTAATAAGACTATAAATATAATATATTTTCATAGGGCAAGATATTACTATCCAAAGTCCAAGTGCCTTCTACTATGTGCATATTATCTTAATAAGACTCTGCAGCATTCAACATTACTATTCTGTAAAACATGAGGGAAAAAATAAAGATTCTAACGAAAAATTCAATTAAATATGTTTTCAAAAGAATTACCTTATGATGATCAATGGAGTGGCACAAAATACTTCAGTGGAAACAATAACCTTATCCATTATAAAGTTTGACCTGACTTGCTTTATGTTAATTATGTAGCCATAACAGTATGCCATCTTGGATTTTGTGGACAATTGATCCATACATACTATTATACACCTCAATATACCCTTATAAATCACATTCAAATTATAGATTTTTTTTTCTGGTTAATTCCTCTAATGGGAAAAAGAAAATACCCTCCAAATCCAGCCCTCATATCCATTACATTCCGCAGCTTCATTTTTTTCCAATGAAAAGCACGAACATAGCTTGCAAGTATGTCATCCCAATATCTCGATTCCGCCATAAAGAGCTCATTTTTTGCTATATAAGCATCCATCACAACAGCTTGAAGTCTTTGTGGTGGCTCCTGCAGACGGGCAGGCCACGTTGAAACATTTGCTCCATATCCAATCTCAGGAAGTCTGCTTATGCATGCCGTCATGTTCACATACCTGAAGAATATGCAGAACCAATTAGAACAAGAAAAAGAATTGCAAGAGTAATAGCTAAATTTAAGAAAAAAAGAAGCTCTACTGGTGTCAAAGAACCTAGATGTTCAATCCCATATTTTCTTAACTCAATCTTCGGGGAATGCAGACTCTCTAGAAACTAGAAATTCTAAAGAATCCACATGATGTTAAATAAAGTATTGAGTCAACATGGAAATCAGCTTGAGAATCTCCTTATTCAATTTAGATGTTCTAGGTTGTCGAAGGAATGGGAACGAAGCCAAGCAAAAAATAAATATAAATATGGAAAGTTCCACTTAGACCATAAATTTTCAATCTCCTGTGGGAGATAACTCCGAATATTCATTGGTATATCATGTATAAAAAATTTCAAACAAGTACACCAAGTAACAAAATACCAGCTGGAGTCTCGAGCAATGAAATATATTCAAGTTAATAAATATTTGCAAGCAAAATCTACAGATTACTTTATGAAACAAAGGTCAACAAGACAGAATGCATTTTGCATTGGGCTCAAGAAAATATCCTGTTACCAGCAATATTGGCATCACAAATTCTTAGAACACATGAAGAATATATATGGATATGCTGATCTGTCAACAATTCCTCAACTGTCCATGTTATCCTGAGGGAGTGAGGGGCCACTACACAAAAATGATAGCTTGCTGTGGACCGGTTCCATTAATTAAGCAGAATTAAAGGCAAAAGGTTTGACAAATACCAAACGTTGTCTGGATCATCATCTGCATTACATAATGGAGGCTGAGCTCCAGAATCACGACTCTCATAGCATGTATTGCTTAAAGGCTTCCGCCATATTGCAATATATCCTTCCTTCTTTACAAGTTCCCAACAAATCCTAGCTGCAAGGTCCTGCATCTCTATACATAAACTAAACTTGTGACCATAAATAGCAAAATGAAATTAATGCATGATAGAATGAGTTAAACATGGAAACAGAATGCTGACTCTTAATTTAGATGTGATAATTTTGATTGTAGAAGCAGGTCAACCAAAAAGGAGGACCAAATGAATGATAATGTATGCACTACAACAAGCACCCACAATAATTATAACTGAAGGTTTCTGACTTGCAATATGCATACCTGATGGTTCTTGTTCAATATGAAAAATCAAAACTATAAGTTTGTACGGTAATCTAAAGAGAAATTCCTTGAAGCTGGGAACAATTGATGTACCTCAAATTTTGTAACAGATATGATACAGAACTCTGATCAAGGGAAGAGCCCATTGCTGGCAAAATTTTCAGTTGGACTAATCCTTTTCAAAGAACAAGTTATCCCTTTACATATAAAATTAGTGAATCACATACTATGAACATTAGCCTGTCATGAATTTGAGTGACATTGTTACCAGGAAAACCCTGAAACTAGGAAGCCAAAATGAGCATAATTTGGACAACCTATAAGTCAGTCTCAATTTAACTCCAATAAAATGTACTTACAGCATTCAGTCTTAGAGTGTGATCTACATGACCATTCACCATACAAAAATATGAAATATTTTTTTTATAAAGAATGAAATAAAAAAATGAACGAAACTTGTCACTGTGAAAGTTAATCTCTCTCACCAAGATTCAAATCAACAGTATAAAACCAACATCATAATTAAAGTATTTATAGATATTCCCTTAATCCATTAGCCATAATGCACAAGAGCAAAAATAAAAATAAGCTACTGAAGTAAAACAAACTAAGACTCAGAAAAAAATGATTCATTGACCAATGTAGCATCTGATGAATGCAGAAAAAAACTTAAAACTTTAGGAAATAAGAAACACGACAAGCAGCTTTATGCAGTTTTGAACAGCTTTGGATGGTTGAGTAGGATAATTAAGAAAACATTACAAAGATGTGATCAAGTTTTGGCCACAGCAGATGTGGTTTATAAAATAAATCAGAGTTGATTCACAGAACCTTCACATTCACAATCTGCAACCAGATTGATTCTAAACATAGAATCGGTCACACTATAAATTTCTTTAGAAAATTTTACAATAAGGATATACCTATCCAAGCCTTCTGTTGGCTCGCTTCATGTTTATAAACTGGTTGTGCTGCCCAAACAAAGTAACCTCCAGCTCTTAGCATTCTGTTGACCTCAAGAAGCAGGATTCCATCTTCATCAAAAGTAGAAAACAAATTAGAAAAGCAATTCCAAGAGAGGTCTGGCAATCAAAGGAAGTTTTGTACCATTCCCTATTGGTTAAAATCTTTGACGAGTTTTACATATTGGTGGATTCTGACTTTCAGTTATTGGAAACCAAGAATTGTGAAAAACTATAAATATAAAACATACAAATTCATAGACCTCAAATTATGACCAGGCCCAACAGGATAATTGACACCAACTTGTTAACAAAATAATTTGTCCAAAATGCTTATGTCCAAGTTAAAAATAATACGCCATTCAAGTCATGGTACTCGTGGATACAGACAACAACTATTGAACGATGGTATATGGCATGTTGATTTTTAAGTTGAACTTTTGCAAGCTAAGAAGTGAGTAAAAATGACACTGTCACATACCATCACGGGTCCAATTTATTCTACATCTTGAACAATGAATTAAGTCAAATGCCTGACTTGGATATAACAATCGACGAGTTGCAAAAGCTGCCACCATTGCTGGCACACCCCGTTCAAGAGCAAACTGAATCTGATTCTCATGAACATCTTTTGGAGCTATTGACAAGGTGATCACATTTCGGGAGAGTAAGAAAGCACCAAAACTTGCTACTCCACAACCAATATCAAGAGCTACTCTTGTATGGTAACCAAATGCAATATCTGGAACCATCTGCACAGTCAGGTAGAAAAAAAACATTTAGAAGAAAAGAAAAAAAGCTTAAGAGAAGATCCAGAATTTGGTATCTCAAGAAAACTAAAATACCTTAGAGATCTGATTCAAATACTGATCTGCCCCATGAATAAACTGAGTTCCACCTCCAGGAAATTTGAATTTGTCTTTAACTTTTGTAATCCAATTTTGACCTCCTTTATCTTCAACCAAGCGTGTGTGAGGTACATTGCTAAACCATACCTGGAATAATTAAATACTAAAAATCTAAGAACATATCAAAGTGCCATGTGAAACAAAAATTTGCCTATGAAATTTTTGCAATGAACAACAGTCTAATTGTTGAATAATCTTCAAAGTGCAGTTCGGCTGCACATAAAGGAACTCTTAGTTGCACACCAACTAGAACATCAGTCTGCTTATTTGCAACTTCCACAAATCAGCAAACTGAATCTTAAAGAACTTTTAGGAAGAAAAGGCTGCTTGGTTAGAGAAACTAGTATATCATAATAAGCATCAGTTATAAGAACGACATAAGGTTATTCTTATGATATATCATCTTTTGGTAACTGTTTCAAGATTTTGCATCTCTTAAATTTATTAAGTTCCCATAAAGTTATAAGGCGCTAATTCATCTTCACCCTTACTGTTGTTTCACATACATTAGAATGATCATAAACCTTAATCCTCATGTAAGACAACATTTATGTAGTTAATTGAACCCATAAGTTTTAGTGTGGTGATAAACCTCGTCAATTTACATTGAGTTCTTGGCCATGGCATAAAAATTCGGGAACATGTCCAGTAGTCATATTCAATGTTTATAGAACTTATAGCTAAAGAAACTTCAAAAAGAGAAGTTTACTGATAAATTATTTTAGAACTCTCATATGATGCTATGCTCAGCAATAATCATGTTCATTAATCTGTGAAAATAAAATGCATGACTACTGACATCATAAAGGAAAGTCTGATTCGAATTTTGTTCCAGAAACCAAAATTCACATCATGGTCATAGAAGAGGGGTAAAAGAATAGCCTTTGATTTGCCTACCGTTCACTTTAATGCCTTTAAATCAGAGATTAAGGAAATTAGATGTAATTACTGAATTGTATGAAAATACCATAAGATTGAGTTTCAAATTTTTGTTAGCCCTAGAAAGAATTTATTCCATATTCTTTTTATGAGTGTGCTTAGTCTCGTGTTAATTTAAATCGATGGCTTTTCGCACAATAAAATGAATCACTAGCTTCTCACCTAACTTAAAATAGGACTTGTGGCATGAACTTTAAATCGAAGTTCTGGATCTCACCTACCTGACTGAATCTAGATAATTGAGCAATGAACACCTGCGGTGTTGTTTTTATAACAAATGGCTTGTTTTCCAGATCCTTGCACACAAATTAAATGAAGGAACTGAAGCCTCAAGCTTCTTGTGTCTCATCCCACCCGGATTTTTTTTTTCTGATAATTAAAAAGTATAACTTATGTCTATATACCAGTCAATATATTTACTTTGTGAGCATGATATTCTACACTATATGCATGCTTGATACTCCTCTTGTGAAGCTACATATGTGCTTCAGGGGATTTGTAAGCATTGTAATGGATTAAATGGATCTTGTTTCCAACTCTGATCCAGGTCTCCATAATATGATGATAAAAACCGTGCAAACAAGAAAATTAAAAGTATATCATATTCGTCAACTCCCACTGCACTTCCAAGTTGCACACGATTAACAATAAAACATGAGATTATATAATCTGAAGTTGCAGAGGAATTGAGAAAAATGATATGCAACTACTAATCTATGACTGACCGTGGGACTGAACTTCCATGAGCAACAGACGAGTAGGACTGTTTAGAGTGACAACTAGCATCAACTGAGACCTTAAGACTATTAACGGTTAAGACTATTTCTTAGAAAATTGGGGAGCCTGAAGAAGCAGGTCAAGAGAAAGAAAACCTCATCTCTGCTTCTGGGCCAAGGGATCGGCGTTTTGTAATCCTTGGGCGCCTGAACCAAGCAATTCAACCCCTTGCTCTGCTCAGGACAATGCCGCTCGAATTTTTCCCCTCTTATCGTAGACTGCAACCTCTCTATTGCCTCCACGTTATCCAAGCACGGAATATACTCCGACATGCTACTGGGGCACACTTTAAACTTGTTGATCCCAACCCTAACCCTCGTGTCCTCCCCTTCGCTATCCTTGCTAGTCCCATTCACCTCGTCGAAGACATCCACCACTTCTGAGTCCAGCGCGCCCACATCGAAATCGTCTCTCATGTTCCCTTCGTCGTCTACGACCCCGATTCTTTCTGGGAGTTGCGGAGGAGGCGGGGGTGGGGGCGGAGGGTGGGAAGGGATGGCCGGAGAGGCTGCATGGAGAGGAGGCGATAAGGAGGAGATCAGGGAGGAGACGTCTGCGGAGAAGTGAGCGTTGGGGGAGATGGCGACGTGGGGCGTGGCGCTGTCGAAGGAGGACACGACGGGGAAGCGGGGGTAGAAGGGGAGCTGGGGGTAGGAGGCGGAAGACCAGTGCTTGCCGAAGAAGAAGGCGGCCAAGCAGGCGGCGGCGACGGCGGAGATCCTGAGGAGGAGCGGTTTGAGCTCCCCGAACTCGCCGACGGCCTTCATACTTGGATTTGATCGAGACCGGCTACATCCTCCTATTGCTAGGCGAAGGGGTCGAGGCTTCGGGGGTTCACTTCGACTTGGATTCAATTGGGCTCGAACCCAACCAACGGATAGGCCCTTAGGAACAATTCCCATGGCCTCTGACTTGGTGGGTTCGACGGACTGGATTCTGGCGTTTCAGAAGAAAGGTAAAGCCCGTCTTTGGTTCGCATCGAAGGTATAGCCTGGATGTGATCGTACAACAGAGACGGATGCAAATGAAGTTTACACAAATAGCATCTGCAGGCGCCGTTCACCCTTCAGCATTCGGTGGTGGAGGTCATCGATGATGTTAACGATGATCTTGGAACACCTGTTCGAATCTCTTTCTTACCGTCCCGCTGCAGAAATCCTCTGCTAATCACACCAAAAACGATCATCCGAGACGTATTGCCTCTCTTGCCGCTATACCGCACCGGGAGATCGGCAAAAGAGAGACGTATTTATCGACAAAAATAGAAGATATTATAAACACTAACCTTTTGAGGAAGACTCCCCTACTGCGTTAGGGGGGAATGGGGAGCACGAAGGCATCGAGAGAGGAAGCGATCTTATTGAGGACGAAGGGGGGAGAGAGAGAGAGAGAGGAGATTAAACTCGAGAGGTGTCTAACGAAGTCGGGATCTCACGGCCCTCTCCGCTCGACGCGGAAGGTGGATGCGTAGCTTCTTAAATCCCAACTATAAAACCATTTTTCGATGGGTGCATCCTGCTTTGAGATCCGTGCGTGCAGCGTGATATGCCAGTAAACGGTGCATGAGTGACGATGCTCTGCATTCTTAACACGTAGGATGATCCTCTTTTGCCATTCTGGCAATTCTTGTTCATCTTACTTGTCATTTTTAGCATTTTTGAGACACGGTGGAATACAAATTGATTTTACGATATTACACAGGATTCATTGATATGCCACTGCAAATGCGAGGATACCTCGTACTCGCGTGACATCGGTGTCCCCGTTCGCCCCTCACGTTGCAATCAAACTCCAATCTCACGAAATCTCTCTCTCTCACAATACTAATAACAATAATAATGCCACACGTTTTTTCTCGAAGCTTCCGAGGCCAGCCACAAGAAAACTAGGCCCATTGGGGGAAACGAACCCACGTCACCTACCGTTCCCGTCCAATCGGAGCTGCCACGTGGGCGACCGGTGGCCGCAGATGCCGCCGCTTTCCCCGAGGTGGGCCTGTGGGCTTCCAGAAGCTTCTGGGAAACTCCTGGCTATAGTCGATCCACTTGTCATGACCCACATCTCGGGGCGTCCTACGTGGACAGCCTGGTGATGCACGAACGGATGCGGGCGAATTAGGGCTGTCCTGGCCTCTTTTTTCCGCCCCCCCTGGTCACTCTTGGTGGTCGTCGAGTCCTCTTGTTGGTGCAAACAGCAGCGGAGCTCCACGTCGACGTCAGGAGATCGAGGGAAAACGGAAGCCGCGAAAGGGAAGAGGAGATCGGTTGATAGAGCGATAGGTGGATTGGGAGGAGGGAGATGAATGTTGGGGAGGAGGAAGGAGGCGGAGGAGGAGGAGGAGGAGGAGGAGGAGGGGAGGAGATGGAGGAGGATGGGAAGGAGGAGATGATGGTGGTGGAGGAGACGATGGAGGAGAAGGGGAGGGATAAGACGGTGCTGATGTGGGGTTACCTCCCTGGAGTGTCGCCGCAGAGATCGCCTCTGCTTCACCCGGTGGCCGTCCGAATGCCGGATTCGCCCGCAGGAGACCGGTGGCGGGACGTCAGTGGTGGAGGATGCGGATTTGCCATGGCCATCTCTGGTATTGACCTCTGCCTCTTCCGTTTCGTTTTTGGTTCCTTTCGTGTCACAGACGAAATCCTTGATCTTTAGATGCTTGTTCGTGGAGATCTGTCGGGCTTTTAACTGTGCAGCCCTCATTTTTTTAAAACGAGATATATTTTTCTTCCTTTGCCTTTGATGAAGTTGGCTTTCCTCATCTTGATAGCCTTCGTTCTTTGAGTTGCATTCTTCTCTTGGCCATCGAACTGATTATTTGGAATTCGATTGCCTTTCCTTTTTTAATGTTTTCCATTATTTTAGATAGTATTTGTAAGTATTTTTTCCTTTATACCATATTAAGGCATGTCTTTGATGATAATAATGGTCGCATGTCTTTGATGATAATAATGGTCTTCTTATTGTCCTTTGTTTATATCCTCACAAGCAGGATAGTCTTTGTGTGGCTCAGAGTGGTCTTAGTTTCTCGTGATTTTAAGTAAAAACTTTATTTATCTTAATTGATTTAAGCGCAACTGAAGTGCTGCTGAAAAACAGTTATTTGAGCGATAACATTATAATCACAGTTGGGAATGCTTTTCCATTTCAATGGCAATACCAATCCTTTTGAAATTTGGTGTCGTTTTTCTTAAAAATCTGAAGACCTTGTAATCTTTGATAGTAACGTAGCCTTAGAAATTTGTTTGCTGATTGATTTTATTAGAACTGAATGTTGACCGAGTAATGACCTGTCACGCCGTCTTCTCTCTTGTTTCAGAGTCAGGCAAGCTATATACATGGGGTTCTACCGATGACATGGGTCAAAGCTATGTTACATCAGGGAAGCATGAGGTAGTCATGCCATCTTTTGAATTAACCAGAATTTTGTATATTTTTGTTTATTTACTTCTTTTTGTTTGAAAATTGGATTTTTTTTAATGCATAAATTTCACATTTGCGTTTATCAGGAGACTCCGGCAATATTTGACCTCCCAACCGAGGTGCCCATAATTATGGCAGCAGCAGGATGGGCTCATTGTGTTGCAGTCACTGGTGATATGCCTATTACTTCTTGTTGATATCTGATCTTCCTTATCTATTAGGATAAAAGTACAAAATTGAAACATTGTGATGGACATGATCCATATTCTTTTCATATTTTCTTGAGAGTAAAAAGAGTGTCGTTGTCTTGGATCAAAAGATATATGCTTTATTATGCATAATCTTACAAATATACCTACCGTAGAGCTTTTTGGAAACTTAAATTTTACCTTCCTAGGCCAGCTCAAGGAGAGGTCTACACATGGGGATGGAAAGAGTGTGTGCCTACTGGCAGGATCACTAGAGATCAGTCTTCCTCTGGTGGAACGTCAGAAAAAGAAGAAAGACACAGTGGATTGTTAAGTGATCAAGGTGATATCAGTTCTTTTTTCTGAAGATTCGAGATAGAAAAAGAAAGCTTCATTAATTTGACATTATCTTAGATCCGTATTTGTGGTTTCTCCACGACAGTGAGTCCCAGATCACAGGGCTCAAGAGCTAGTGGAACCCTGTCAGGTTTTGATAGTAGAGGTGGTGATGAGAATACGAAGCGAAGAAAGTTGTCTTCAGCTAAAATGGGACCTGAAAGCTCATCCTCTGGTGAAGAAGCTCTTTCGGCGCCTCCATGCCTTGTAACTCTTAATGTAGGTATCCATATCACCGGTGTTGCTGCTGGTGGACGACATACACTAGCATTGTCGGGTAAGTCAATTTTCTTGAGTAGAAGTTTTATACAGTTATCAACTTTTCTATGTATTTCAGTAGTTTGCCTTTTTTTTCACTTTTTTCTTTACTGTTCTGATTAGGTTTCTAACTTAAAGGAAAACCAACTACTAATGAGTTGAATTTTTTGCAAAGTTTCAGATGTAGGTCAGGTGTGGGGTTGGGGCTACGGAGGAGAAGGGCAACTTGGTTTGGGTACTCGTATCCGGAATGTGTCTTCTCCTCATCCTGTACCTTGTATAGAATCAGCTTCTTTCAATAAAGACCGATCATCACCAGCTACCAAAGGGAAACAAAGCTCAGATGGACAGGCATATAAACTCATAGGAAGCTGTGTGAAGGCCATTGCTTGCGGGGGTCGTCACAGTGTGGCAGTTACAGGTTAGCAATCATTTGCTACTCCCTTTCTGCCACAAAATTTTCCATCATTGTCTCAATTTTCTAGTGATATTTGAATTGTTTCTATCAACATATTATTAAAAATCATTTCTTTAGTTCGAAAAATTGATAGGATTATTCCTGCATTCTGCTTATGTAGATACATGCATCTGTATATGTGTGTGTGTTGTGTCAATTGGACAACCATGCATGCATGATGTACAAATTGTCTTTGGCTAACTACTTTGACAGTAATAAGTATATGTGAAGATGAAGGTAGGCAGGTATTTAGCATATCACAACATGTTATTTTTTGGCAACAATTTTTTTTGTCATACTAGCAGCAAAGGAATAGGCCTCTGCCTATTGCAATGTGTAAATGGTTGCTAAAAATTATGCTTTAATGAAATAAAGCAAAGCAAATTGATTTAAAAGGCAAATTCATATGACAGATGAGAACACAGACAAGGTGAACAGCTTGTGGATTAGCAATTTGAAGGCAAGATTTAACAAGTAATCGTAAAAGAAAATTGTTATTTCCTATATTTTAGCTATGTTCAGTTTAGTTAATTGTTTGAGTACGGAAACTTGATGAACTATTGTTATTGCAAAGGATGGAGGCAAATTTGTGTCTTGATGGTGTAAAAATTGGACAGAGGATGAGAATATAGGATCTAGCATGTCTTATAGCAGATCATGAACTAGTTCCAAAGCTGACAATTACATGATGGGGGTTGAATATTTTAAAGGTAATTATTCTTAATGACAACAAATTTTGTTCTGTACTCATGCATATTTCTGCTGTCTTTTATGCATATCCCTTTTCTAATGAAAGATCTCTCTTCACTTTACAACTTGCATATGCTCTACCTTCAAAGCTCTAAAACTTTGTACTCTTCTAACTGCTAATCAATTCAATTTATATGTTGTAATTCTTGACTAGAATTTAATCTGCATCCAGTTACTAGGATGTCAGATAATGAGTTGGCAGTAGCTAATAGATGTTCCATCTCCTCGCACGTCTTGATTGATCATTGTTCTAACTGTTACAGTTCCATTCATTATTATATTTTGCACTTGCAGATACTGGAGCCCTACTTACTTTCGGATGGGGACTTTATGGCCAGGTTAGCCACCACTTTATCTCTTTTGCAGATTGATTGATAATCTAATTGATGTTATGGCATTTTTCCTCGTGATTATCAATTTTTATTGAAACCTCGTAGGGACTAGGGACTATGATAGATATTACCTATTATTAAAGATATTCCTGCTTTATTAAAGAGGGCAAGAAGTAGTGTACTTATTGTCTGCTAATTGTTAAAATCTAGGTGTTTTTATGTTCTTTTGATGGTAAAAAAGGGAAAAAGGAGGACAAAAACACGAAACCAATGACCCATACATGCACACACAAACACGTAGCAACTGACTTGTATGAGCCGGCTGATTGATTGATGGCCAAGACTCTGCAACAGTATTAACAAAGAAATGATGTCATCTTAGGTTAGAAATGCTTAATATGCTGTCACTACAGGTGACACACAGTTGTTTTGTTACTTTATTTTCTTACATTAATTGAGGTTCTTTACAATTTTGATGTGTAGTCAGTATTTTGCACTACTGGATCCTTTCTTTAGTTAGTATCCCATCATTGTTAAACAAATCATCAATTAGTTATTATGTTGATGCCTCATTTATCCTATTCCTTCAGTCGATAGGTCATTAGCACTTGTGGTCCTAATGTGCAGCCATACTTTTTCTGCCAGCTTCACAATCATAAATTCTATAACTTGTCACGAGACTGTTAGTAAGCATGTCCATACAAACAAGCACATAAAGAAATGGTGGCTTGTGTATTCTGCAATCAATAACTGAACAGTGTATTCTGGCACATGTGCTAATTTTAACTTACATCATCCTGGTGTAGTTTGCTATATTTTCACCTTTGAAATGAGAAAGATAGTTCATGTTATTGTAGTGAACATATCGATGCAAAGACATCCTCACATGTCTCCTGATGTTAAAAGATATTTGTATTTTAGATATACCAAGTGACTGTATAAAAGGCTTTCTACTTACTGGAGTACGTTGCCTTTTCCCTGGTCATCTAAGTTAACTGTAATCCAAGGTTGTATTAAGACAGTTTATATGTGATATTTCAGTAGACTATTTCTTGACATTGTCATAATTCTGATCTCAAATCGAGTTCAACAACCAATTCTATTCTCATTCATGTTGGATATGGTAGTGTGGGTAATGCTACCTTTTTATTGTCTTAATGAGTCAGTATAGAAATTCACAGACATGGAAGGAATTGCTGGTTTGGAATATGATAACCTTGTAATTCGGGTATCTTGCTCTTCAATCTGATTCTTTTTTAGCTTATCCTTGCTCTATTTTAAGTATTAACTGCTCTCCAGGATTGACATGTAGGAATTGTAGAAAAGATGGAGAAAAAGCATTGTAATGTTGAAGATGAGGTCCACTGTAACATGGGAAATTGTCTTTGTTTTATATTGACTGTGGATTTACTTTGCAATATCTGAGGACAGAACTAACTGATTCTTGTCTTTTCTTTTTCTTCCTTTTCCTTCTTATATTCCACCTTTTTTCAGTGTGGACAAGGAAGTACCGATGATGAGCTGAGTCCAACATGTGTATCATCACTTTTGGGTGTCACGATACAAGGAGTTGCTGCTGGCCTGTGGCATACAGTATGCACATCTGCTGATGGTGGTGTGTATTCGTTTGGTGGGAATCAGTTTGGGCAACTAGGAACTGGTTCTGATCAAGCTGAGGTCTGTCTTCATTGCAATTCTATTGCAATCTACTCTTACATTCTTTGCATAATGGCAAGATGCAATGTCTCATGGCTGCCTATTGCAGCATGCTAGGAGTTTATTTGCAACTACTTTGACTTCCAAATTTAAAATAGAAGAAATATGGTGGAAGCTGTAAATGTTCAAGCCTCTTCGGCATTCCTCCCCTCCCAATTTAAACCCCTCTTGGCACTACCTGCATGTGGAAATATAACAGACCCATGAAGAAAATAAAGGATAAAGGAACACTGTGATAAACTCTAAAGTACCATATGTAGCTTGCAGTGGCACCCAACATTGTTTTTTTTTTTTTTTTTAAATGTTCAACAGATGCACTGACAGCTGGATCTTTCCATTTTAGCATGTCCATTCGGAAAAAAAGAGGAGTTACATGTATCACCAGAGACCTAAGCATGCTCCATTAGTGGACAGATTCCACACAGAACTTGAAACCTGCACCCTCTACAATTTGACTTATTTTGATGAAAAAAAGGAACCCAGTGCACTAATCATATGCAAAGCATCCAAAAAGAAGCATGAAATTTTGCTAAGAAATGGATCGGAAATATGGTAAAGAGCAAAGCTGCTTTTCATAGATCAAGTTCTTTAAATTTTTTCCTGTAGGTTATTTTATAAGCCATAGGTGTAACTAGAATATATCTGGCCGAAGACAGGAACTATAACTATGGCCATTAATTTGGATTATGTTAAGAACTTTAGATATTTTTGAATAAAGATGACTTTCAATGATTTGATATTGGTGCTCATTGCATGCTTGTGGTTACAGACTCTACCCAAGCTACTGGATGCTCCATGTCTGGAGAACAAGAACGCCAAATTGGTCTCCTGTGGAGCACGTCATAATGCCATGATGACAGGTATTACCTTGAGCCCATCTTATCATGCTAGTTTGTCCTTTAGACTGCTCCAACCCATATGTGCACTCCACACTTGAATGTTATTGTGGAACCCAAACACATTCCAAAGTTTTGCAATAGAAACTTATGTCAAATGTAACTTAAATGGTGGTCGTACAATGTCTTCCCCTCACTCAAGTGAGATGTATGTTAGGCATATTTACACGATAAAAACTAAATAATTTAATTGAAGAAGCAATTTCCCATGTTTCTGTCACAAAAGTATCTACTGATATTTGTTGAACATGCTTAGAACAAAAGTTATGCAGACAACCTCATTCCAACTGTCATGTGCTGCTTCTACAATATCAACATAGGTGTTCTATCAGAATTGGCTAGCTTTCTTTTTTTGTTGTTGCAGTTTATCTTTTTAATTGGTTGTCATGCATGTCCTTTCTTCGTGAAGCACTTCAGCCATAACTAAACTACATCAGTGGATGCCGCTTCTGGAAGCAGCTCCGATGTTTTTTTTTTTTTTTTTAATCCGGTTTTCTTGACAAAAGTTGTACTATACATTCCTGGAACATCTCTTTGTGAGCTTGAACTGACAGATTATGTGATTCTTCCACTTGTGGCGTTGCAGATGATGGACAGGTATTTTGCTGGGGATGGAACAAATATGGTCAGGTATCACATATCTCGTGCAACAAAAATCCTGCTTCAACCTTTTGTTCTTGATTTAGGTTTAGTGTTTTGTCTTTCTGTTCACAGCTTGGTTTAGGGGATGCGATCGACAGAAACATCCCTGCTTTGGTTCCTATGGAGAACCTCCGGCCCAAGAACGTGTCATGCGGTTGGTGGCATACCTTGGTTCTTGCTGAATCTCCAACATGAGGCACATTCCTTTGCAGAAAATCATTGCAATTTTGATAGAATCATTAGTCTTTCAACCATATGCATGTGTACATCAGTCGATCGATGGGCGTGCATGTAAGCATTCTTTCGGTGTTTCCTGGAAGCCGCAAGCAATTTCACTCGTATACAGTACTGATTTAGTCAGAGTTTGGTATTAATGTTCTGGCCTCGAAGACAAAGTTAGTGTAGTGGATATAATCAGGGAAATCGGTCTATTTCTAGACTGCTGCTCTGTCTGTCTTCCTGTTGTTGGAGCGATCAGGCAGAATGTGGTTGCTTGGATTGTGCCATGGTAACTTAGTTTACGGCAGTGCTGAAGTGCATCAAGAATAGCTTGATCAAATTCACAAGTAGCAGCTGTTGTGTATATGGGAAAGGAAAGCTTGATCCTTGAAAAGTTTTCATGGTTGGCCATTCGTTCATGCTGCAGTCTGTTGGTTTTTCATCACCGGAGTACGCATAGGCATGCGGCAGAAGCATTTAGCTCACTTTCCCTTGAAACCTTAGTTATCATCTGATTAAGAATGGTTGATTGTGTCCAGAGTTGCAGTGGCAGCAAGTCAAAAAGGATCACGCTTGCAATTGGGGGATGACATGGATCACGCTTGCAGTTTCTACTCTACAGCAAAGACGGATGACATGGGTAAGTAGTGTGTCTCCAGACCTAATCATAGGTTGTGAAGAAGCTGTGTGTGCAGCCTATTATTATTCCATTGGATGCAGAAGAAGGTTTAGGTCGAGTGTCGGTAAAAGATCGCTCTCACCCCCGTCAACCGTGGCTTTTGGTTGAGCAACCACTCTGGACATTTTCTGATGGTAACACATCCCAAACTTACATGCTTTGATGATAGATTCGATTAAGTAATCTTAAACTAAATAAAAGGTTTTTTTGTTCATATAGGTTGAATATTTTTTAAATCCTCATCATAAAATTTTCAACTAGTTTCTTCGCCATTTATTTTTAAGAGAAAATAAGAATAATAATAATAATAATAATAATAATAATAATAATCAGATAAAAAGGTTGGTTTAAAGTCTCCTTACAAGTTTTTAGCTCCCAACACAATAATTAGGACAAGAGTGGCGGCATACCGTATGATCAAAAGAGCCGCACAGGTACATGATAACAACATACAGAGTTTGATGTATCATTTGATTCACTAAAAGGGGTTGTTGTTATTAAAGCAAAAGATGGATTCTCTCCTTAGACCAAAAAAATCATAAACAGGCTTTGGTTTCTGTAATCTTCCAACTTGAGAGTGAAGCAAAGGCAGGCAGGTGCTATTATGCTCAATCATAACCCTCTTAAGGAATTCTGTTGACCTAAACTACTTTTCTTTTTCTTTTTTTTTTTTGTTTACTGGATTGTTAATCCACCCATCCTCATCTACTTCACGTTAAACCTCTGTCATCATCATCAATCTGTTAATTTTGATTTTATCTTTCGTTTTTTGTTGCTGACTTTTACATTTTTAATCTCGATTTTTATATATATCATCAGCTAGGAAGCAATAATCCCTCTCGCCATCGATGGAGAGCTTTCATGCACATAAATGTTACATTCATTTAAATATATTTGCGCAATTCTTTCGTAATATATTTTTTTATTGTGTGGTTAATCTTCTTTTGACGTCCGCTCCCTGCGATGCAAACTAAACAAATGGTGGTCATCAACCAGCCACAGCCACAGCCACAGCCACATGGCCACTCGTCCGAGATCTGTTGACCCAACCCGGACTACTCCACTCATTCAACCGCCGTAAATTGGAATGGCCCGACCATTTCCGGCGGACTCAAGCGAGCTTGAAGCTACTTGTGGCCGCGGCGAGTGGTAGCATAATTGTTCCTTCCGCAGCCCGCAAACCCACTCCCCCCCAACGCACCCAACTGCCCTCCTCTTGCTATTTCTAGCCCCCTCTCCGCTTACACTTCCGCCCGCGCCCGGATCGAGAAGAAGCGTTCCTCCGGTTGTTTGCGTGCGTGATGGCGAAAGAGTACCAAGGTGAAGAGCTTTGGCTGCCCTCTCACTTCCTCTGCGATGCCTTCTTCCTCGAGGGAGGACCCAAGAACGGTGGGGAAACCGTCGACGACGTGGCTGGGCTCGCCGAGCAGATGGCTCGCTATTTCCTTCCTTGCGCCAACGAGGACGCCCCCGTTGCGGCTCCGGAGCATGCTAAGGTAGAGAGCTGTCTCTCGTGTTGCCGGTTTTTCTTTCTTCCTCCGCTTCAGATCCAGTGATTTGGAGGGGTTGGTTTTCGTCGCTACCGCAGGCCATGGCGCGGTCGCCGCAGTCCACGCTCTGCGCGTGGTCCACCTCTAACAAGGGGAGCCCCAACGGCCCCTCGCTGGTGTCGTCGCCGCCGTCCTCGTCCCCGCTGGCGCAGCGCAGCAAGGACGACCCTTGCGACCTGCTCTGTGAGGCGGCGGACCAGGTGATGCTGCTAAGACGGCTCGGCGATCTCGGCCGTCACCGTACCGTGTACGACCGTGGGGTCCTCGGTCCGCCGAGGCTGCCCTTACCGGCTACGTTCGCGATCTCGAGGAACATCGATGACGGCTACGACGCCTCCACGCCGGTTTTCACCCTTGAGCAACTGCAAGCAGCTCGAGTGAGTCTCATACTCTTTCATTCCATTGTCCCCAACCGCCCCCCCCCGGGCTCGTGTCTGCTTTGTTCTTATGGTCTGTGGCCTCCGTTTCTGTTGTGTCAGTTTTACCACCTAAAGCGTCAGCAAACGATGAATCAGCAGTTGTCGGCGGCATGGGGGAGGCAGAGCAAAGCCAGATGTTGCGGTGGACGGGACGGGGAGGGCCGGTGCGGGTGGCCTTTGGATCTGTCGCCCTCCGCGTGGCCGCCACTTCGAGAGCCACAGCTGCCGAAGCAACGACCGCCGCAACCAGTGGCCGGAATGCGGACCGTGTTCCTCGACGGCTCCCACGCGCGGAAGGAGCCCATCGGCACCGGCGTGTTCCTTCCCCGGTCCGCCTGCAACGTGCTCGACCCGAGGAAAACCACTGGTAAAGCGCTGCGCCACAACGATCTCCTGGGTCCGAGGATTCTCGTGCCTCTCTTCTGCCGCATTCCTCCTCTGTCCTTGGTCACAAACAGTGCCAGCCATCTGTTGTCTTTAGCGCATAGCGTCGTAACACCCTCAATCCTCCTGGCGTCATCGCCTAATATCATCTTTGCGGTTTCGTGATGTTGGTAGGTCGTCCGACCGCGCTGGTTCCTGCGAGGAAGGTTCAAGCTTCGAGCCTGAACCTAGAGGTGTTAGCAGGACGGCCGGACTTCCCTGGTCGCCTTGTGGTCGGTCATGGTAATTACTGTCCTGATGCGTTTGTGTCCGTCGATTGCGTGCGTAATTATCTTTTCGTTTGTCCGGCAGATGCTCGCATCCGTCCAAGCAGCGCGGTGCCATCGCATCAGACCAAGAAGCACCACCACCTCGGAGCCCAGCCGACCGCCGCTGCAGCAGCAGCAGTCGTGGCCCACGAGGTTGGACTCCCCCAGGAGTGGACCTATTGACTTGCTTGCGACTCACTCTTGATGTTTTGCGTCAGCTCTTAGCATAGCGCGTAGGAGAGAAGGAAAAGATTAGTGTATTAATAGGAGCAACAGCAGTAGGGAAGGAGGCGGCAGCGTAGGCGGAAATAATCGTCATGGATGGATGTGTCATTGTGGCGAAGAATCAGTGTGGGATCGGTGTTTTGCGATAAGAAATTAACATCCATCCCTCCTTTTTGTTGTCGCTCGCCAAACCACATCGATTGTGTGTCTTCTGCAGCAGCTTTTCTTTGAATACGAGTGTTCTCGAGCGATGTGCGGAGGTGATCGATGCTTGACATGCCAAGGCAGCGTGGGGTCTTGCCGTGCGTGGTGCTCTCGAGGCCTTGGGTTTACCCATCCGTCTTCTCTGTCCTTTCCGCCCCGGTCAAATCGGCTGCAGTTACCATCGGACGGCAGTGCAACCGCGATTGGTTTCCTTTCTGCTTTACCTTCTCATGACTATGCATTCGTCGTATGCGAGTCATGGGCGCATTTCACGGCGCGTTTCTCGCCACCTTTCGATTCTGTAGATGCATGGCCGTGGTCTGTTGAAGGCAGCCATGAATGCCCGCTCCGTGGCTCTCGCCGTCGTCACGTCGTTCCCGAGGCGTACGACGCAAGGCATTGCCCTGTTCGGTGCGGTCCACGTGACCTCGCACGTCGGGGGACCAAACCCGGTTCATGTAGTCGACCATCGATGGGACCAAATGCAGAGATGTAGTCGACCATCGATGGATTTATATGACGACGGTGGAAGCAGTCGACTGCCGCGGCAGCTGGCTCTGCATGTTGGTCAAGGGCGGCCGCGAGTCACACCGATCGCCCCATATGTTTCCCATGGTTGGCGAGCTACTAACTTTTGCGCTTCGTCGCGCGTCCACGCGTACAACAAAGACGAAGGGTTGAGGACTCTGCCCTGTGGAGTTGATCGAAATCGATCACGTCTACCATCAAATCTTGTTTTGGATGTATCCATCCTGTGGATGTTCCTTGCCGAAACGTGGCCCAAGATTGTTGGAATCATTAGGTTATTCAATTGCATCCGAAGTTGAATGACTATAAACGCATAACATTTACATGTTGGAGATGAGCTTTGGACATTGCCTCGATTCATCCGAAATTGATTAGACCGGAAGAGAGAGATGGAGAGCTTCGCCTAATAATAATCCCCAGCACTCCAAAATTTGTCTACATTGATGCAGTATTTACACTGATCAAATCACTCTCATCACTGATGCGGCAGTCATTGGCTCCCATCCTCCTCCTCCGTCGACGTCGAGTCCGATTCATCTACGTCGACCGCTGCCACCTGCGAAATCCCGATCCTAGCGACGGCCGGTTGGACCCTGAAAGGTGGACGCGCACTCTTGGTGGCCGCCGCCGCCGTCGCCACTCCGCCAACGTCACCGCCCTCCTTCTCCTCCTTGAGGTCGGCCGGAGGCAAGAAGCAGTCCATGGATAGCCCCCATATGTTGAAGTCCACCTCCTCCACGGTCCACGTCTCCTCCATCCGCGTCCGCGTGTGCCCATCGCTGGTCTCGCCGAACCGGAACAGGGACACGCTGGTGCGCCCGGCGTGGGCGATGTTGACGCCGTCGATGGGGCGGTAGTCCTCGATGAGCGACTCCATGGTGGTCTCCCAGTACACGCTCTCCTGGACGGCGGACTTGATCCGGAGGAGGTGGGAGTCCTCGAGCTGGACCAGCAGGCCCGTCCGCTGGCTGAAGTAGCCCCACACGGTGTGCCGAATGATCTCCACGCTGCTGCTGCTTCGGGCTCGCAAGGTGGCCGCTTCCGCGTCCAGCCTCAGCACGAAGCAGTCCTCCCCGTTGATGGTCTTCTCGCCCAGGCACACCGAGTTGGCGAATAGATTGGCCGTGCATCTCGGATCAAGTCCCTGTGTCAGACGACGAACAAGGTGTGTGTTGGATTTGGTTCTGTATTAAGCTCAGCTTCGTCATGCATGTGATGCCTCACATCTCCCAGAGACGAACACCGCCATGTGGTGTCCGTCTGCACTCAGCACGTGGAATCAGGACATGAATGTGTTCCAGCCTTCAAACGAAAGGGACCGCCGTGGCGTTGTCTCCTACTTTGAGTCAAGCCGGTGGCGAGGAGCGACAGAAACAGAGATACGAACCTGAAGAGATCTGCGCAGGGGGCGAGGTGGGCCACGGGAGGCGTGAGACTGGTGCCATGGGGTTTGCCTCCACGCCACCTTGCCGTCGCTCCCGGCGCTGATCTTGCACCCCGACACCATCAGCTCCAGGCACCACAGGTCTGGCTTCTTCTGCCACAGCACAAAGCCGCCCATCTCGCCGGCGCCGCCGCACTTCTTCGCTTTCTTGCCGTCGGTGGCGTCCCCGTGGCCGCCGCCGTTCCCCTTGGGTAACCCCGACGCCGTCATCCGGACCTTCCCCATTGCGTACATGCTGTTTATCGCGTTCAAAGCTTGCTCCCCTCCCGACGCCGCGATGTACTGCTGCACGATATATTTAGCCATGGAGACTTCCTGCCATTCGCAGTGCAAAAGGGACGAGGCATAAGACATCAACGAAACAAGACGTGATTGCGAAGAAAACGTTGGTCGGAGTCTCACGATAGGGTCCTCCTTCATGTCGCGGATGAGGGTGGATTTATACGCCTGGACGGGTAACGGGACGAGCGGCGCACCGATGACGCCGAGCATGAGCTGGAGCTCCGCTCCCCGGCCGATTGGCGACGGCGGGGATCGGTCCACGTGCGGCCGCACCCAGGCCTTCACGTTGGTGCAGAGCGTCTTGCTGCTCTTGGAGCTGTCGCCGGACAGGAACATCTCCTCCGGGATTGGCACCTCCAGGACGGTGTCCAGTCCATCTTCCCGGTCCAGGTTGGGCCACAGCTTCCTCATGGAAAGAAAGAAGGGAGAAGAAAGAAGCCGGAAAACTTTAAGCACTCCTCCTCCTAATCCTTGGAAACTTCCTTGCTACTTCCTACCGCTGCTCTGTTCTCGTTTTCTCTTCATAGGATGCTGTCGTCGGCCTCAGCAAAAGGCTTGCGGGGTGGCGAGAAATAGTATAAGAATGCGATGGGGCCATGTCTCGGCTCATCGAGTCGTGGCCGCACGCTCCCTTTTGCCGCATGCTTCAACCTCACTCGCTGACTCTTCTCCACGCAATCTAAACAAATCTTTGAGCTCTGCTGAAATCTCTCTCGGCAATAAGTTTCTTCACATTTCTAATTTAACAGGATCACACAGGAACGATCTGTAGGCCCAACATGCTGCCGTGGTTGTCGGGACCTGCACCAACCACGCCCCCGATGGACAGCTCATGTTCTTAGATCGATCCCAGCAAATCACCGACCTTGTTTGCGTTCATGTCGCTCGTGGATCAGCGTCTGCCGCTTCAATTTATAGTGACAACACGAAGGTGTAGCTCGCACCACCAACAGGATTTTGCAAAGAGACATGCATGCGCTGTGAATCATATTAAGCTCAGATGAAGCTCGAGCTGCTCTCTTTCCAGGGCCTACGGTTAATGCGTTGAGAAGACGTCATTCGAACATCGAACCATGGGGAAATGATGCAGCACTAAATTATGGCGGCCGGTTGACATTGTTGCACCACCTGTGTTCCTTGAGAACCACCATGTTTAAGCCATGCACGTTCTCCTGCTGTATAACATACATAGTTTACTTGGTTTTGTCCTCAACAACTTCATATATTTAAAAGAGCTCTGCAGGAGTTGATGGCTCGTAGGATATAAACTTGTTAGTGTTTCTTCTTCGACGGATAACATAGTCTTACAGGGAGAAGGGGGAGAGCAAATTTCTAGCAAGCAGTTACGTGTTGGTGTTTCATTGGCCAAATATCTCGAGAGACAATAGGGATGCTACATAATGCAGGCGGATCGGTACAGACGACGATGGTGATGCTTTATAGAGTTGTCCATGAAAGGGAGATAGTGGATATGTCTCGATTACTGCTTGTCATGATCATGATCCGCAACATGGCTTGGAGATCCGACAGAGTCGAGGCCGGGAGATAAGGTTCAGGTTTGTCCTGTTTGTTTCCTCCTGTCAGAGCAGAGCAGAGCAGAAGATGGTGTCCGGGGGAGCTGTATACCCTAATCAATCATATTAGCAGACAAGGAAGGATGAAAGAACACAAAGCATATGAAAACTTGCACGCAGACCAAAGAGGAAATTGATGCGTGCAAGGAATCCGAATGCAAAGTTCTGGTGTTGCCGCTGGTCACGAGCCAGATAGCTCCAAGAGAGTAGTAATGTTAGAGAAGGTAATCGCTTACCATATTTCCATACTGTCAAAAAGTAGTAGCTGGACACTGTTAACAAGCAGAGGCAGAGAGGACGAAACCCTCAGAAATCCCACACGGTTATGTTATGATCAAGCGGACTCGGTGCTTTTGATAGCAAGATTCAACTTGTTGTCGTCAAGCAGAAGCATGCTAGAATGCTCACTCCCTTCTGCAACACGTGAGCCACTTCCGGCGATCGACAGTGATACGGCTGCATGACCCCATCGGTCGATCTCACCTCTCGTGTGTGTGTGGCAGATGTCACAGGGAAGCTCCTCCGGGAACATACGTGCATGGCACATGCCAGGATCTAGTATTTCGAGTGCCGAGATCTCTGGGAGCCGCCATGGACTCTCTGTCTAGAATATGATATGACGTGGGACTGAATCCACGTATGACGACTTGGCCCAAGATCTGCTCGGCAGCATCGTCGTGGCTCAGCCCATGAGCCATCCATCCATGGCTGGAAATCAAGTAGGCTGCTGGTCGATGGACCATGCTTGGATCTCTCGTGGAGCTGTAGGTGGGTGTGTAGTAGTAGCTCGAAGAGAGCGTGTTCATAAACAAGGCCAACAAATCTTCGACGTATCCCTCCAAACACCATCCGCAAGTTGTCTTTGCGTGTGTGATAGCATACAGGACGACGGATTCCCAGTCTCCCTCCGTTTGTTTATAGCCTGTACTCATCATTAGGTTGGCATCGGACAGAGATAGCATGTGTCATCCTGTCGTTCCCTTTTGTGCCGAAAGATCAGCTCCAGACGATTGAAAACAACAAGAACATGTGCAGTACCAGCCTTGCAATCTTGGCCAATTACCTTTTAAGAAGAGCGACCAAATACTACATGTATCATGTGAGCGCTGCAGAATCAGATCAGGAAATCGAATCTGCATTTGCTTTAGTACCCATTAAACAAAGGATGCAAAGCTGGCGACGATCATATCATCTTGATTGCTGCACTATCGGATTGAGTTTATACTAGCCAGCATCCGACATCTCAATAATCAGGTTGATGAGATGATGATGATGATGATGATCCATTCGGGTTTCTTTTGTTGCTTATTATAATCATCATCGTCGCAGAGCCTACAGCTTTCTTCACGCTTATAATCAAGCAACGTTAGACCCTCCGATACAAAGCAGCAGTGTTCGGTAATCCACCTCGTAAAACGTTTCGTGATCCTTGGGGTTCCAAGTGGAGTTGTTTTCTCAGAGAGGAAGACTGTAACAAGGAAGGATGGCACGCTAGAGACAGAGATTGTGTGCACAGATGATGGCCATGTATCACGAGCTTCCTCACGCTGTAAACAAACAGCGCGATGGTCTTGGGAGTTCCCACATCTATTAGTAACTTAAAGAGGGAAAGCATATCCTTACATGTAGAAAATGATAAAAGGTGGTGTAAAGGACAACCCTCACATCATTAGCAATCAAGGGAAAAAGAAAAAGAAAAGCGAGCTGCAATTGCTGAGAGGAGGGGGGCCCTTCCGGTCGACCCACCCCTGGCATCTTCGGTGCCCACTTCAATTCATGCAAGCGTTGAAGATGGACCACAAGAAGCAGGAAATTAGGAAGCGAGGCATTTCTCTGCAACCATTTCAACATTATCTTACCGGCGTCGTCATGATGGCACACCGGAAAAACGAGGGATGGAAGTTGTTGGAGAGCCTCGCTTTCCTGCTCGAAGCGCGAAAGGGGGGATTGTCTTCGATCACTGGAAAGTAATGGTGATGATACAAAAGTGGTGGGCATGGAAGTTGTGAGCTAGAGTGAGTATCTAGGGCGCGCAGCGGCATCTGGTCGTTCGATGGATGGCAACGGAGGACATGGGCTTTATTGCAGTGCATGTGCGAGGGAGAAGCGACTGGTTGTCCCACACCCACAACCTTCTCCATTTGCAGAAACATGGCAGCTGAAACTTGATGGTGCCTCAGGCTCTGCTCGCTCCATCTCGGAGGAAGACATTCAATGTCGGGAAGACATACGCTGCAGGATTCCATGGTCGTGAGGCCCAGCGGTGATAGAGCCGGGCGACAAAAGGTTGCTGGAACTGGCATTCGTGTCCAGCCGAGAAGGCACCATGACCACCGCGCGAGCGTACCATGAATCCACCATTTCAAATCAACTCCGACAGCACCGGCCACCACCATGGACGCCGCTTTAATGATTTCACCACATTTGAGAAACAACTGAGCGATAAGGGACAAACAACAAATTGACCCGCAAAAGTTCCATCTGCACTCTGTAGTCACCTTGCCGTCTTCCTCCACTTAACACTGCCGACAAACAGGACGCAACAGTAATCTTGCGAATGTTGAATCTTGTTTGGACTAAGAACGCAACGAAGCATAGGGTTCACGGTCTCCAAATCTTCATGGCAGCAGGCGTTTATATTATGCCGACACAGTCATAAGTCCAGAGCACAGTAGCTGAAATTAACAGCACCAGCAGCCGACTTACGATCGATGCCGCGGAATGACTCCAAGGAGAGAAACGAAGGAAAGGAGAGGAGTTCGAGAGACTGCAACCCCATGTGATTGCCTCAGGTAATTAACTTGTGGTGACGTGAAGAAGCATGAATTGTATGTGCGGGCTTTTTGGTAACTTCACCATAAACTAAACGTCACAGGAAGCTACAGCATCGGGCGCGCGAGTCTTTAAAAGGGCACATATTCCTGGTTCTCCAGGAGGACACCTCTCTTTACTGTTGCATTCTGATGTGTTCGCCTGTGGCTCCAGGAAGCATCCAAAGGGATCGCATTGATCCACACACACACACACACTCTCTCTCTCTCTCCATCCATCCGATCGTGTTAGCGAGCTTGGATCATGCGATCCTTTTGGATCCCTCCTTCAGCCATTTCATGGCATCATTCAGTCATCGTCATCATCTACCGATCCCTCAGCTTCTTCTGTCTTCCATGATTCGCCAGGAAGGTGCAAGGAACTAAAAATGAGTTAGTTAGCTTCTTCCCTCGCTCTCTGCCTTGGTATGCTTCCTGTAATTTGCTCATCGTTTGCTTTGGCTCATCTGCAGTCTCTTCTCCGAGCGTTCTTAGCATATATTACACGACTACGTATGCTTTAATGTACTGCTTGCATACTATCTATCTTTCTTCCGTTTTAATCTCAACAAGGATGCAAGCAAAGGTTCCAGGTTTCGGTGCTCATCTGCAGAATAAGTCAAATACAGGACAACCAAGTTATACTGTGTGCGCTAGTAATCCTTCTCCCGTCATCCTCTGTGGTCATGAAACTTCATGACCACAAAATGCTATTTCAACATGCGGAAACCTGCTAATTAATCTCTTGGCCTTTGAAAGTGTAGGAGATCTGCTCCGGATCTTGTCAGCGTCCCATTTGCTGATTGGAATGAAGAAAGTCACATTTTGTTGCTGGAAAGAAGGTACTGGTATTGTGTTGTTGTTCCACAGAACATACTCATCCCATATGAACAATACCATGTTTGCTGCTGCTTCTCATCCTAAGGCTACATCATGTCGAGATTCCCAAACTAAATACAGAGAGAAGCAGATTTAAGCTGTTCAACTCTAAGACCAAAACCACACAATGCATCTTTGTTCTGTAAGGTTGGATAAGAAAGAACATATGAATCCTTATTTTTCTTCTTGTTTTAGTTGCAGCCATAGTCTCATAAACCATTTGGACAGCATCTGCGTCGAGACCTAAAGTGACCAACCATCTAACTCAGAACAAAACAAATGGATCAGGATTCTCTGTGTTTGGTCCCTCCATTTCAGGTGGATACATGCATCCACTGTGACAAAAAGCTGATGATGCAGGGCCCTGCCTCCATGAACCCGAGATGGGGATCTTCACCCATCACAACCAGCCGTAGCTCCATCCCTGTCCTACGACATTGATTCCATGTTTCGAGTTTGTACTCCCAACAGGACACACAGTCTTCGCCTGCCATCGTCACCATCTAAGTCTCCATAAGTTCGCAATGCCTTGGGAAGTGCAAAAACACGGAATAGCTTCTTCTCACAGGTGAGGTAGGAGAAAAGGAACTCCCACCAACAAAAGCGACATGGATCAACACCATCCATCCATTCTTGCTAGTTGTAAAGATGCCATCTACTTGTATCGAATTGACCCATGAATTCGATAGCGTTCTAAACTTTACCAGCTTATGAGCTTCTGTTTTCTTTTTCATCTTTTGTGCGTGTTTGTGTTCTTCAACCTATCGCTTTTATGCAATAAGAAGGGGCTATTATACATATATATATATATATATATATATATATATATGATTGAGCTGCTTGAGAGTGAGAACGAGAGAGCGGGAGAAGAAGATATGTCTCCACATCAAGAATACTTCCAATATGCATCACCGGTACCCAAGTGATCACCAGCGTTGTGAGTGGATGTAAAGAGGGTCCCATATATATCCAATCACGATGCGGGTGGCGGTGCTGCCCCACTCATCTGTTTTCGTTTTGGATCGAGGCGTTCTGGCGCCAAATCTTAGTCTCCCTATTTATTAGCCCCCCTCCCCCAAGAAATGCTCCTTCCCCAATTTCTTGTTCCTCCGGCGACCCTCCTCCTTCTCCCCTCTCCGAGCCTCCGTCTCTCCCTCGCCCCCGCGGGTGGCGGCGAGCCATGGCCGAACACGGCTTCAAGATCGAGATCGCCTTCGTCGGGAGGTTAGCGACCATCGCCATTGCCGGCTGCTTCGCGGAGGTAACTGTCGATCACCCGCCTTACCTTTTGTTATTTGCGTTTGCTTCTTACCTTTAGTCCTCTAGTTCTACCGATCGATCATTTGATGCGATGCGATGCGATCTCCGGATTGTTTCCTTATTTAAAGAAACCATAATTTAGAGATACGAGGGTTTCTTGGTTTTCATCCCTTCTCGTCTCTTGTTCCACCGCTTACTAATATCTTTCTTTGATCGGATAATGCTTGAAGTCCTTTTGTGCTCTCCCGATCAAATCGATAGATACCATCTTCAGGATTCAATCCTTCTTGAAAGAAGTAATAGTTTCGGGAGTTTCTTGGTTGCCAATATTGGGATGCGAGAGTTTCTTGTTCTTTCTTCATGGTTACCTATTCCATTGCTTACTAATGTTGTTATTTGCCTCCGATCGATGTGATCTTCAAAATCGTTTCCTTCTTGAGAGTAATAATTTTGAGATACGAGGGTTTCTTGTTTTCTTTTCCCCCCCTTTTTTTTGTTTTTCGTGACTTGTTCCGTTGGTTCCCGATCTGGTTATTTGCTACTGTTTGATGCTTATAGTGATCTAGCTCTCCGAATGAAGCACGTAGATGTGATGTGTAAAACGGATTCTTATTTCTTGAATGAAGTGATGATTTTCGAGGGCAAATGGTTCTCTTTCCCTTCTTCCATTACTTACTAATATTGCTATTTGTTTCTTCTGTTCGATGCTTGTATTCCGTTTGCTCTTCTCGTCAAATGGATGGATGCGATTAAGATTCTTTCCTTGTTGAAAGAAACGATAACATCGAGATCGGAGAATCTCTCTCTTCTTGCGCTACAGATCTTAGAATGATCTAAGATCTTCCAGGCTTGTTCTCCTAAATACTGCACGTATGGTTCTTAGGTCACTTACTGTGAGCTTATACAAGATTGAATGGCAGTTATGTAGACATGGTTACAGGACGCAACAACGTTTTCTGATAGTAATTTTTGGTCAACCAAAAGAAAGAAAGACAGAGGGAAACAAATTTCAACTCACAATGCACGGAAGCGGAAAAGCCTCTCAACCTAAGAAATTTATGAATAACTTACTAAGAAATAATTTAAAATAATAACGAAGTTATGTTTGTTAGAGCTATGACGAAGTTATGTTTGTTAGAGCTAGTCCTAGAAAATTTATCAATGGGTAATTTTGGTAACCCAACAAAAATAATAAAATAGAAAAATAAATAAGGAGTAGCAAATCACTACTATAAAAGAGGGACTATTACAAATACCTTAAAAAAATGTTTCTATGTCATAAAACACAAAACTACTAAACAAGAAAAATCTAAAACAAATAATTAGGTTTTCTTGTGATGCATTTGACTTCAAAGCCCAGATCCTTATTTATAGTTTAAACAGGAGATATCAAACTTGATTTTCCTGATGTGGGACTATGTGAGACTTGCCAAACTAACAATGTTGTGTCTCTTTTTTTTCCTTTGTGATTCATTGTAGCTTTGCATCGTTCCACCGGATAGATTCATTGTAGCTTTGCATTGTGATTCACCCACAGCCACCCCCAATTGTTGGGTAACTTTGGAGGTATGGATAGATAGGTATGACAGTTTAAAGATGTTTGAACTTGTGGTTTTGACTGATGCTGTGTAGATGGTGTCAGTAGATCGTATCGTTCCAGTTCACTTCTTGACCACTGGACATCCTGACTTGATCGTTATAATAAAATTAGTTGCCTTGGCAAGTAGTGTGTCAAATCCAATTGATCTTGTGATAAATATTGCTTATTGGACAATTGTTAGACAGGTTGTATTTAACAAATAGTGCTTAATATTTTAAATATTTGTTTCTCACTGAACCTTTGAAATTTTACAAGCTAGGAGAGACTTGGGGCTTTCCTGAGTGAGTGGTCCAAGTTATTTTGCACGTAATGCTACAATAAATTAATTATGCCGAGTTGACTAGCTATGATTAAGTCAAACAGGTGAAAGTCTCATCATAATGGGTTGTTTAATGTCTTCAGAACCGTTCGATTGTACATTCACTTTTGGAAATTCTTGTTTTTACTCATCTTTTATCAGGTTTGGTGCTGGGGGTCTTTTTCAGTTTGTATTGACTCTCCTGTTGATGTGGTAAGCTCTCCTAACGAGTCAAATTTCATTCCATTCCCACACAAGTTAGTTTCATTTATGGAAGGTTGTGACTGTGTCAAACAGTTGGTAACCAGTTTCTGTCGAAGAGGAATTTTTTTGTATTGTGTCCCTTTTTCTCACTTGTGATTTCAAGAAATCTCTAGTGAAGTTTTGAATATACTTTCATGGATTCCTTGTAATTTTGACTATGTTAATATCATCTCACAGTTAATGATGAAATTATCCTTGACTACTTTTGAATAGCACCCTTCTCCAACATTTGATTGCTGTCTTTAATCTTGTCCTGTTAATTCTTTTAATGATTCCCACCCCCCCCCCCCCCCCCCCCCAACTTTTGCGTTTGTTTGATCTTCTTAGTTGGTGTTGCTGAGTTGATTTGACTGGAAAACTATAATATAATAAATTAGAAATAACATGAAGGATAACGTCATACTTGATGACTTTCTGATGCAATAAGTTCCATTTTGTCCATCCTCTCCCAACATTTTGCTAATGATATTTTGGTAATAGTTTTAGCTTCAAAAGGGCTACTTTTCATCGATAAAAGCAGGTGTAATTTGTTCTTAAAACCTTTTTTTTGTAGTCCCCTGTTTTCATCACGTGAATGTTTTCGAGTCCTGACGCAGTAGTAGATGCAAAGCGGCCATGCTGCCATCAGATAAATAGGTCAAATGTTAAATTGTTTTCAATAGTTTTTCATTGCGCATTGTAAATGGCGTTTGTCATTTGTTAGTTTTATCCATGTTAATAATATAAACAATTGATCTTTGTAGTAGCACTTTTTATCCAACTGACATAATTGTCTTATGCAGAGCCTGAAATTGAAATTGCTTAATCAAGAAGATTCTTCTTCATCAGCACCACCATCATCCATAATAATATGAATGCGCTCTCCAGTAGCAAAAAGATCCCAGAAAAGTGTACTAATGAAATATAGCAATGACGTCAGAATTAGGAAACCCTGGAAAGAACCCATTCTCTCAACAAAGAAGCCAGCTCCAACGGTTCCCATTATTGCCGCCAATGTTCCAGCAGTGTTCGACATTCCTGATACATTAACAAAGACCATCACACTCAAAAATCATATCATGAGAGAAGAAGAAATACACTTACCATGAAGTACACCGGCAAATCGTGGGGCGACCTCCTGAAATAATATTAAAAATAAAATTGCAGTTGTTAGGATTACTTCAAACGCATCATGATATTTCAGAAACAAACCAAATAGTCCATGACCAACCTGGAGGTTTACCAAAAAGCCCGCATGGCTAAAAGAACTCAACCCAACAGCTGCCGTAAGCCAAGACGAAGCTACAGAAGGACTTTTTGCTACATTCAGACCGAGAAGGGAAATACCAGGACCCAAAAAACCAATCGACTGCATATAGATATGATTTCAGGAGTTATATATCTCAGCATTTTAAATTGCTACAAGTGCCTAATAATACTCGAAAAAATGATAATAGGGTATTTTTGTTCACAAAGCTCACATCTAAATATGACTCAAAAAAGCTTGCACATGCAGGAATTCAATTTTTCATGCTGTTGTACAGAGTGGAACCCCGCCAAAATTAAAAGTAAACTCTACTAAGCAAAATGTTTCTTTTTTTTGTTTTGTTTTTTTCCTTTCTGTTAAAAGTAAACTCTACTAAGCTTTATGTTTTTTTCTCCACCTCAACAAAAACACTGTATATGTGAAAACATTGTCAAAACTGTCTTTTAAGGGTGTGGGCAGGAGTTGGAGGGTCAAGTTAAGGGCATTGCAAGTATAAGGGGTTTAAGGGGACACCAAATGGGAAATCCAAAAATGTGAGACTTCTCCCAGGAAAAATAAAAAAAAAATAGGGAATTATTTAATTATTCTTAATTTATCTTTTATTATCCACTTTTCCATTCTTTATGGTCCAATCTGACCTAAGTTATTTCATGGAAATCCAACCCTGACCCTGAAATATGCTACATTCTAAATCAAACCTATATTTTCTTGGCTAAAGCAATATACAAGCATCTACATAATAAAAACAGAAATATGCTTGATAGATGTCATCCATCTCCCATATTTATAGTTCTATATGATTAATATATGTGATGTGTGCAAGTGATACCAGGAGCGCAGCCTAAGCACGATGGGCAACTCTATCGCTTAAATCTGGCCCAAGCATTTGCATGTAACGTTTGCACGGTATATTAGGTATCATGAATTGTTGAGGAACAACACACAAACAAATAAAAAAAAAACCAAGTATACTGCTACTAGAACCAGCCAAGCGTAGTTAAGAGAGATAAGTTCATTCTTTTTTATATTCAACAAGATTCTTCAAGGAACCCAGTACCACAACATCAATTGGTTTTAGTTGCATCCTTAGACATTTAACACCTAACACCAATCCTAAAGTAGGCTTGAGGTTCACCTAAAAGATAATTCCGATGATAGGATACACAATATGAAAACACTAGCTATCGTGTTAAAAGACCATACCTCATTAGATTTGAAATTAAGTTAGCAATGACTTCAAAAGATACAGTACAAAAGAATAGGAAAAGATTTGCCATAGCCACCGAATGCAGAGAAAGGCCATACAGAAATGTACTTGGATATAATTAACTTCTTTAGAGAGCGAGCCTCGATCCATTAAAAGTGTTTCTTATAATACGAGTGACTAGGGTCTGAGTCATAGACAAAACTTCTTACATCGGTAAAGCTACTCATGCTGACCCTCCCAAGACCCTACGTTCCTTAATTTTCAGAATTGATGGAAACACAAAATCTCCAGTCATTCAAGCAAAAATGTACTTATCCAAAACTTAGAATACATCATGTACATTAGGAAGAATGACATGGCATTCTAACTAAAGTAATTTCAGAAGCAGTCATTTTTCATGAGTTCTCTTGCTATTAAAATTTTGGGTAGATCTGATGAAAAGTACCTGCCGAGACCCTACGTTCCTTAATTTTCCGAGTTGATGGAAACACAAAATCTCCAGTCATTCAAGCAAAAATGTACTTATCCAAAACTTAGAATACATCATGTACATTAGGAAGAATGACATGGCATTCTAACTAAAGTAATTTCAGAAGCAGTCATTTTTCATGAGTTCTCTTGCTATTAAAATTTTGGGTAGATCTGATGAAAAGTACCTGCCGAGACCCTACGTTCCTTAATTTTCCGAGTTGATGGAAACACAAAATCTCCAGTCATTCAAGCAAAAATGTACTTATCCAAAACTTAGAATACATCATGTACATTAGGAAGAATGACATGGCATTCTAACTAAAGTAATTTCAGAAGCAGTCATTTTTCATGAGTTCTCTTGCTATTAAAATTTTGGGTAGATCTGATGAAAAGTACCTGCCGAGACCCTACGTTCCTTAATTTTCCGAGTTGATGGAAACACAAAATCTCCAGTCATTCAAGCAAAAATGTACTTATCCAAAACTTAGAATACATCATGTACATTAGGAAGAATGACATGGCATTCTAACTAAAGTAATTTCAGAAGCAGTCATTTTTCATGAGTTCTCTTGCTATTAAAATTTTGGGTAGATCTGATGAAAAGTACCTGCCGAGACCCTACGTTCCTTAATTTTCCGAGTTGATGGAAACACAAAATCTCCAGTCATTCAAGCAAAAATGTACTTATCCAAAACTTAGAATACATCATGTACATTAGGAAGAATGACATGGCATTCTAACTAAAGTAATTTCAGAAGCAGTCATTTTTCATGAGTTCTCTTGCTATTAAAATTTTGGGTAGATCTGATGAAAAGTACCTGCCGAGACCCTACGTTCCTTAATTTTCCGAGTTGATGGAAACACAAAATCTCCAGTCATTCAAGCAAAAATGTACTTATCCAAAACTTAGAATACATCATGTACATTAGGAAGAATGACATGGCATTCTAACTAAAGTAATTTCAGAAGCAGTCATTTTTCATGAGTTCTCTTGCTATTAAAATTTTGGGTAGATCTGATGAAAAGTACCTGCCGAGACCCTACGTTCCTTAATTTTCCGAGTTGATGGAAACACAAAATCTCCAGTCATTCAAGCAAAAATGTACTTATCCAAAACTTAGAATACATCATGTACATTAGGAAGAATGACATGGCATTCTAACTAAAGTAATTTCAGAAGCAGTCATTTTTCATGAGTTCTCTTGCTATTAAAATTTTGGGTAGATATGATGAAAAGTACCTGCCGAGACCCTACATTCCTTAATTTTCCGAGTTGATGGAAACACAAAATCTCCAGTCATTCAAGCAAAAATGTACTTATCCAAAACTTAGAATACATCATGTACATTAGGAAGAATGACATGGCATTCTAACTAAAGTAATTTCAGAAGCAGTCATTTTTCATGAGTTCTCTTGCTATTAAAATTTTGGGTAGATATGATGAAAAGTACCTGCCGAGACCCTACATTCCTTAATTTTCCGAGTTGATGGAAACACAAAATCTCCAGTCATTCAAGCAAAAATGTACTTATCCACAACTTAGAATACATCATGTACACTAGAAAGAATGACATGATTTTTCATTAGTTCTCTTGCTATTAAAAATTTGGGTAGATCTGACGAAAGGTACCTGCATGATTTTTCTGGTGAAGGTAACACTAAACCCATTTTGAATTAGCATGTCTGACCAAGCACCAGCAAAATACCCTAAAACAGCCATCATCACCCATGGAAGTGCGCTGAACCATGCAGCTTCCCGTAGATCAACACGATATACCTATTCCGAATTGGGTCATCAACCAAACACAGACAAGAAAAACAAAGTGGAGCTAAGAATACTTACTGTATTGAAGTATATTGGCATCCACGAAAGGATGACAAAGTAGCCCTGTAGCAACAATCACATATATTTCTCTGTTTAGACAAGGGAAGAGCACCCCATCAAGTAAAATCATCCTCAAAATAATGTCAACTAACAATATATGAGTGGCATGTAAAACTTACCCAGCTGTGCATGGAATTTGCAAAAATCAAGGCCCATGTAGGCAACTTAGATAACAATTTCTTGAAAGGTGGAATCATTATCTTTTCAGGTTTCTTAATTTTGGATACTGGTTGTTTCTCTCTCTGTCCGATATAGTCTAGCTCAGACTTGGATATCTGGGGATGTCTCTCGGGTGTACTTGATGTTGCGGATGCCCACACCAGCACCCAAAGAAATCCAAATAGTCCAAATATTATAAAAGGTCCAAAAACACCAGTTCGTGACATAATGATAGGGGAAATCAACAATCCAGCTGCGCTGCCAAGTTGAAAACCAGCCATAGCAATGCCCACAGCCCTAGACCGCTCTGATCGAGGGAACCACCTAAAAGTTCAAAGCTCAGATTAAACAATATGGATATTCAAGCAGGACTTGCAGAATAAGAAGTCCAGCACAAACAATTTGGAAAACCAAGGAGGCAACTCACAGCGTAACACATCCAAACGAATGTAAATTTTTGGTCATGAAGATTATGACAGAGACACATTTTCAGACAAGAAGATAAGTACCTTGACACCATGTTGTTCATGCTTGGTAGCGCCACTCCTTCAGCGACACCCAGCAGAACTCTCATGGCAAGTAGAGTCCATAAAGAAGTCTCTGCAGCCCAAGGTGTGAGAAAAGTAGCCAATGACCATAAGGCCACACCCCATGCCATGACTAGCTTGCCACCGTAATAATCCACTAAAGCTCCTCCAACGATAGGTGACATGAGGTATCCCCACAGGAAAGATGACTACATTGGGAAGCTGACACAGATTTAGAGGAAAAGATGACGACACTAAATAAACAATTAACCAGCACCCATAGTCTATTTACAGGGAAACCTTGAAATGTTACATAAAGTCCACAAGTTTTATAGGTTTAGGAGAAAAACTAAAGTAAAAAATGAAGGAAGAAAACGGTGGTAGGTTTGAATCTTGGACAAATTAAAATTGGCTTAATTAAATACCAAGAATTTAAGGTGCAAAAGTTCCAGATTACATAATCACAAGAACATCGGTTCATCATTATAAATAGTCATTAATACATTACAGGCTGCAATATTTTCCTAACTCACGATTCTTTCTCACAGGCACAAATTCACGGACTAAAGTATAGCAAAAGCGCAAGAAAATGGCCAAATGCCCGTTGTCTCGTGAAACGTTTCACTTGAAAGGCCAAGAAAGCTAACTAACAAGAACATGCGCATCGACAGGGTTTCTGCGTAACACAAGTTTCCCAAAGAATCGCACATGTCAAGCGAGTAAATATCTGTAGGCGCTATAGGTCACGTCATGTTGACATCCCCGACTGGTGTAGAGGATCTTGAATCCCCAACCCTAGTTCGACTTTGCAAGACAAGATGGGATACAAGTACCTGAACGATGCCGGAGAAGGACTGGGTCCAGCCGTGGGCTCTGGAGAGCGGGACGATGGCCACGGACATGACCACGCGATCGGCATTGCAGAGGGCCAAGGCCAAGCCCAGCATGGCGACCACCTTAACCCTCTCGGAGGTGAGGAATTCCAAGAAGCTGGCGTTCCGCGGCCCGCTCTCTTCCGAGAACTCGCCGGAGGCGCCGTTCTTGGTCGAAACCCTAGCGGGAGGAGCGGTGAGCCTGCGAACCGCAGGGGCAACTCGGCGAGGCGGGATCCCCCACGAGCGTCGAGATCGGAGGCCATCGGAGGATTGGGCGGAAGGAGACGGCAACCCGGGCGCGGCCCCTCTGCGGATGGTGCCGTCGCGAGCGGATGAGACGAAAGTAGGACACGAGAAAAGTCGGCCGGTGGAGAGGCCAAGTATCATCGAAGCTATTATGGAGTGGAAGCGCACGAGACCGAGTGGTAGAGGACCGGTGGACTGAGATAGGGGACGCGATATAAACTCCGTGACGGAGAGGAGACGCCGCCATCAAGATATTGACCAAACTGATTTTAGAAGGCGGTGACATCAATTAGTAGCACTATATATATATATATATATATATATATAGTCAGGTGTGATGAGATTAGAACGGGTTGGGCCAAATCACATCACCACCGGACATGCCAAAGTTTGCGTGCAGGAGACGGGTTCAAAGTACAGGTGAACGAAGCCAAATCACCAGTGTACACTCGAAACAGAGAGACCATCCATCCAGGCACGCAAGCTGCTCGATGAATTGCGACAACATAGTTCGAGGATCTCAACAGACGGCCACGGTTGTTACAAGAGAAATCATTCATCCTTCAACGTGCGGTAGGCGTTTGGCTGAAGATGGCTTTCGTTGTGTCCGCTAACTCAGCCGTCGGCTTCCTCTGGATCGTCGTGCTCGTGACGAAACAGTACCGAATGGTTGATGATAGGAAAGGCCATTTGGTACGCACCAAAAGACAAACCACAGCTTGCGTCGGCCTCGTCTGCCTTCGAGAGTGGACAAGTGACGTGGGCTTGTTGCTGCCCCGACGACGGCCCCACACGCCACCACCTTTTCCTCCAGCCATCGAGTCCACGGGTCTTCTTCTTCTTCTTCTTCTTCTTCTTCTTTTCGGTGCAAGATTTAGGCACACACTGTCCGTATACAACGATCAATCCAGATCACGCACATAGTTTAATGCTTTTACCTACCAAAGAACAATCTTTGCTTAGGAGGAGAAATAGCTTCGGAGTGAGGCAAGCTAGATGGGTGCATCGGTTGTGTCTCCTCGTTCACAATAACCCTCTTTAGAAAGCAATCTTCTGCTCCTGCTGTACACCGTTCATCTGCCGGCACCATACTCGCTCCCATCTCGGTGGAGGAATGGGTACAATATTGCTCGACACACCGTGACCACCTCCGTCCCTCCCTCGGTAGAGACGACGGCCGTGACGTAGCAAAACAGGGCATGTCGTGTACTTTGGTCCTTTTGCAGGGACCAGACCTGCTCTGTTTCTGTACGTCCTGCATCGCATTTCCTGTGTCTACCTTCATACAACAGCTGTCGGAGCGGCAACGGATGCAGAGAACGGCAGCAAGGAACAGTGAGCAACAAAATCATCATCGACGGGATAGGTAAAAGATGATGATGCGTTTTTACCTTTTTATCATCGGATTTTGATTGGAGTGCTTGGATCTTTTATTGTTTCTGGATTCAAGTCGGAAACAGGGCTGGCTGTTGCCTGCATTCAAGTGTGTCGCGCAGAGCTTCACGTGAATTTGCAGCGTCAAGATTAAACTTTTTGTTCAAGTTACGAGTGCATTGAATTCCCAAGCCGCCGCCTCCTTCTTCTTCCTCTTCCTCTTCCTCTCCTTCCTCTTCCTCCTCACCCGAGTTGGGGAACCAATCACACGGCGACCGGGCTTCACATGACCGCTGTAGATAGGTGCACGAACTTCAAAGTTGGGCAGACCCAAAAATTTATGTTGGATGGCAAAAACACAACACATAATTTTTACGTAAAATTAGGAAGGCCTGTGCATACATAGCCTTATATCAGTATGACTCTTCCGGAGGTCAAACTGCATCAGTTGACTATAATAGTCATATTATAATCGTATGCAATGATCATTTTTATACTTTATAATGCTCTGAATCTTTCCTCATTGCAAGTAAAATACTGACATGACATGTGTTGGACTTGATTTGATAATGTTGCTGGTGAGGCACTAATCTGGGATCAAAGTGTTGGTGTGTATATAAATATCATGTTGACTCTATGAGTGATTAGATTCCCTTTTAAGAGTAATATTTTAGCATTATTGACGAATTTGAGTTGTCTTTGGCAGAGGATTTATAGGTAGATGGATGGCAATGATACAGATTAAGATCGAGTGATTGTTATTAATCAATCACAGATATCAAAAATATAATTTTGCTGCTCCGCCAAGACGCCAATTGCAGTCCACCTTTTTCCGCTTTTCCTAACTTGCTTTCAGATCTCCAAACAGTGGCACAAAGGAAGGGATTAAACTAGAGAAGGTGGAAGAAGGAACCAATGAGCATAAATACCCCTTCCTTGCCGACTCTTCCCCCTTCTACCCCCCACCGGACGCCTCCCTTCTTCCTCGATCCATCCAGAGGCCTCCGACAAGAGGCAAGGAGCAGAAAGGTCTCATCTTTGCCTCCGCATTTGCTGCTGCTTCCGCTTCTGCTTTGGGCTACCGTGCCTTCCATGCTCGATTTCTGGTCGCGTTTGATTTCTAGTTCGGGATTTGACGGGTTTCTCCGCTGGACTACCTTGCGGCTTTTCTGGTTCTGTTCCTTTTCAAGTGTTTGTGTTGGCGTCCTCTCGCTCCGATTTATTACTTAATGGGCTCGTAGAAGATCTAGAGGTCGTTGGAGAGCTTTCCCTTCGCGATCGTTTTGGATTGATTTCAACGAGAAAGGCCGCAGATTTTGTTGAATTCTCTGCAAGTACTCTTGATTCGTTCGCGGTCTAATCTTTTTCCGCACTCGAGTCGTCGAGATCGTGTTTTTATTCATCGTTACTTGAGTTCTGGGTTTCTTGGTGTTTGGTCCTCATTCCTCGTGGGGGAATCTAGCATTCCTCTCCTTGGATTTGGCACCGGTTAATCTTTTCATCTGCAGAATCCAGCTCAAGTTCCAGCCTTGAGTTCAGAGGAAGAGGGGCAACGCCCGCGAGAGCTCCGGACGATGACAAGATCATCGATGGAAGTCCTTCCTCCGACGACGCCGTGCTACCCCGGCTCAAGTTTGTTCCTTGGCGAGAGGAGGAGTAGGGGCTGGAGCGGAACTGGCACTTGGACCCCCGAGGAGAACAAGCGGTTCGAGTATGCCTTGGCGAAGTTCGACAAAGAGACCCCCGACCGGTGGGAAAGGGTGGCGGCGTCTCTCCCTGGCAAGACGCCGAGGGATGTGGAAAGCCATTACCGGAATTTGCTGAATGATGTGAAGCAGATAGAAGCCGGGCGGATCCCATGTCCCGGCTACGACTCTTCTTTTTCGCTGGACTGGGAGAGCTTCGAAGTGCTAAAGCAATCATACTGCGTCGGTGGTAGGAGATCAGGAGCACGAACATCGGACCAAGAGAGGAAGAAAGGAGTCCCCTGGACGGAAGAGGAGCACAAGTAAGTGTCACCTAATCTCTTCCTTGTCACAAGAATTTGTCCTGCTTTGGACGTTAGATCAGATGTGCTTTGAGTTCCTACATGCTTGCTCGAATTAATACTGTAGCACAAGTGTCACCTAATCTTTTCTTGACACTAGAATTTGTCCTGCTTTGAATGTTAGATCAGATGTGCTATTGAGTTCCTACATGCTCGTTCGAATTAATACTTTTAGCACAAGTAAGTGTCACCAAATCTCTTCTTGTGATAAGAATTTTTCCTGCTTTGAGTGTTAGATCAGAAGTACTATTGAGTTCTTACATGCTCGAATTAATGTTCATGCGACCTGACCTCACAGTTTGACGCATAATTAGATGATCCTGTTAGGCCTAGAAAACTTGGGAGTGCTATTTGCAAGGGAACTTGATGTTGGGATTTTAGACGGTATCGGGTGACGATGGGAAGCTGTTGTGTTGTTTGTGCAGGCGATTTCTGCTCGGTCTCAGGAAGTATGGTAAAGGAGACTGGAGAAATATATCTCGAAATTTTGTGATCACTCGGACCCCGACTCAAGTGGCTAGCCATGCGCAAAAGTACTTCATCAGACTCAATTCAGGTGGCAAAGATAAGAGGAGGTCCAGCATACATGACATTACCACTGCCAATTTGCCGGATAACAGGCCTCCTTCACCGTCTCAGCCATCTTCTCTTACCTCTCAGCCGTGCTCAGCTCCTGCACCGATATGGTCAAGCCCGTACTCATCGATCCACGATACAAATCCACCCGATGAAGCGACAGGTACTTTTAGTTCATCAGCGCAAGTGAGTCAAATTATGCAAGCACGATACGGAGTGGCTGCGTATGGGTTGAAGCTAGAAGCTCATGCACCTCAGAGTGGCACTCTTCGTGATCCATTGGTTAACGACCATAATTTGCTGTTTCGGATGCAATCAAGTCGTCATCTTCCTCACGGATGAGATTCTATTAGTCAGTATTTGGATATTTATTGCAAAGAAGAACCGGAGGAGGTGAATGGGGGCTTGATCGAGGATGGAAGATATGGTACTTTTTCTTCTACGATATCTAGTATGCCATTGTACACTATAAAAATAAAAATTTGTACTAGCAGCAATGCAGTAGCCTCGGTCTGTTGTTGATCATGATCTGAAATTAAGGGTTCTTGTTCTGTTCTGCGCTTTGGTTTTACACGATCTACACGGCCCGAAGCATGTGTCAATGTCTTCTTTCTCCAGTGCTGCTGAAAAGAAATCGGACAACCAGAACCGCACAAAGGTCAATAAACAGGTATGAATCGAAGTTCTGAAACACCACCTTACCATCTGGTTTATCAGCCGTCGGATGTTCTGTAGTGTCTCTACACTGAAGCTCTTGATAAGCTGTTCGTACGAAAACAATGGTTGTATCGGCCATGACTCTTTGGCCATGCTTGTTTCTCTCTTAGTTTGATGTTGCTTAGTCACTCGATCGAAGCAGACAATAGCTTGTTTGAGGGCTATCTGAAGTTGTATAAGGTTTCAGACTGCTTTTGTTTGTTCAATTTGCCTACTGTTCACCACCTTATCGCCAGATTATTACTGTGTGCTGGCGCAAGAAGAGATGGTGCGATGTGCTTATGTACCTTTACATATTGTTCATCCAAATCCGGTGTTGAAGATTCAACTATATCTCTTAATATATATAGTGTGGCTGAGTCACACGGCTTTTTCTCGCACCGCGGTTGGTGTGTGATCTTACAAAATGATATCGATCTAGTAGTGATTTATCATGAAGTTGCAGAGAGTGCCATGTTGCCTGTTTGTCTCTCAGCTTGGCCACTTAACTAGGGTTGGGTTTGTCTCTCAGCTTGGCCACTTAACTAGGGTTGGGGGGTGGGTGAGTCTGCATTCCACTTAGCTAGGCATCTCATGCTCCCATCATTCTCTTCTTTCTTGAGGTTCCGCCCTTGAGCCTTTACAAGGGATTCCAAGATATAGCCCCGTCGTGGATTCTTTGGTGGAACAGACCAATATGGCAATTGAATGAATACTTGGTGTTTCGGACACAGCCAAACTTGTCTCTCCATCAATCTTATTCCGATGTAATAGATGCGTGTAAATCTCGAGACAATTCTAGAGAGTCAGTCATCTGGTTTGCAGTGCACGACTTACTGTTTCCAGCATGCACCGAAACATGTAGATCATAGATCCATCAAAACATGTCTGGGTGCTTCAGACTCTGTTGATCTCCAGATCCTGTTTGCACAATACTATTTCGACGACTATTCTAGCCTCGTCGAGAGTGAGTCATGGGTCAAATTCTGGATGCATTACTCGAAGAATCTGAACATTAGCATTCATCAGAGAATAGCGACAGGATAACGAGCACTCATGATTGTTCCGCACAAACCTTGTGTGAGAGATACCGAAGAAAGAAATGGGGATTGCTCATTGCCTTTTGTTCGAACATCGTTCCAGTAGAATAAGCATTATGTGATCCGAGAAACTTTTTTTTTCTTTGGGATTCGCTCCATATCTTCGTGGTGGGGAAGTTGACCTGAAGAATCTATATAAACCCTGACCCTGAGGTTGGACAGAAAGAGCAACAGTTGCTACCGCCATGTAACACGTAGAAAGGATCAGCACTCGCGGAGGCCATCGTGTCACTCGTTCTTTTGCGAGTGGATTCGCAGTGTGTTGTCCATCCATCGGGGCTTCGCTCTCCGCCAATACTCGTGCTGGTTCATGCGGCTCGCTACAGCAGCCACTGGGTGATATGGCAGAAACAGGTACTGATGCTGTGGCCGCAACTATCGGCAAGTGTGTCGTGCGAACGAGTCACTTGGCGATGGCGGAGGGTAAATGACGTAACGATCCACTTGGGATTGGGGAAGATGCGGACGACACAACACTCACTGGGGGTTCCACTATTTTTGGTCTGGCCTTTGGCCTTCCAGCTTTTGTTTGATGTGCGTTAGTAAGTAGTGCTTCATGACCTTTTTTCTACTGTTAAAATGTGTCGTCCCACATCTGCACGGTCTTCTCCGTCACACCCCAACAGTCTTTTTAGATGGGGGGTGGCAACGATATATATGCCTCGTGGATGTCCACTCACCATGACACGTAACAACGGAAGAGATCAAGACTCTTTATTATTCATTCGGAGGGCTCATTCATCACTCTGGTGCTGGTTTAATAGCCTTCGTGTCGAACGGAGATTGAATGGGATACAGCCTTTTTAACTTGGAGGGTGTCTCATGCGTGATAACATATCCATCTCAGGAAAACTTGCGTTCCCCGTGGAGAACACGAGATAGATACATCAGTTCTAAGAACCCACCCCCTTTGGAAAAGTTCTTCAGGACTGACTCGAGCGTGAGACGTCGTGAACGGCGTGGAAGGCAGCTGTGTGGGCACCTCTTTTAACTCACGGTTTCAGTGACTAAATTTTCCCTCGGCAGAATGTACATCTCATCCTAAACACAGGTGAGACCGATGAGACGGATTATGATTTGATAAACTGCAACATATAAAACCAGTAATAATCGAGTTAAAATGATCGGTAGGCTATCAAACCGAACAAGTCCACTGTTTAATTTTCAGCTCTGTGACCTTTCCAAATGCAGAGGGCTAATAAAATCGTTTCACCAAACCAACTTAAACATCCGATCACAGTACAGGCTGCTTGGATCGTTAGATTGACACAAGCTAATCGTAGGCATGTTGATCGCTCGGAGCTCAAGAAAGAGCAAAAATGAGGAAAAACAAAAAAGGATTATAGAGTCCTCCTACATATGTACACTTGATGCTGGATATAGAGGGATTACAGACTCCGGGCAATCTGTTCTTCTGCCGACGAGGGAGTAGTAAGCAAGTATCTGAGCCTGGGCCTCTACGCCGCGGGTGTCACATGTAACCTGTATTGGAGGAATAAATTCTATGTTCCAGAATGGACGGGCCATTGCCAAAAGGTCGCTACCACCCGGGGATGCCCTATACCCCTGCACCCACAAGTACCTCAAAGAAGGCAGCTGCGTAGCGGCCAAAGCCAAGGCACGCTCGCTGAAACAACAGCTCCTAAGCTCCAGCTTCTGCAGAAGAGGGCAACCTCTTGAAAACATCATTAATCCAGCATCGGAGTCCCCAACATTACCCAACAGCATCCATCTGATATTGCTACTATTCTCGCCAATGTAACCGAGACCAACGTCAGATAGACCTCCTGGCCTCAGATAGAAGGCAAACCTCCTAATCTTGGTGCAACCTATCAAGAGAGCTTGAACCCCGTTGTCGAGGGGTAGTTCCGTGATCCTTTCTTCTCTATCGAGCAAGACAAGCCGGAAATCACAAAGATTTTTGCTATAAGTTCCAAGAGATTCCAAAGCTGCGTTCGTTATATCAGAGGCATATACTGCCAGGTACTCTAGTTCAGGGCATCCCCGAGCTAGAGCCGATAGCCCTACTTGTGTGACTCGACCCTGTTCATCTTCCAGGCCGTGTTCATCGTCCCCCCTTTCTATTCTTAGCCTTCGGAGTCTCTTGCACGTCTGAGCAACAACCTCTAATCCTCTATCTCCAATCACATCCCTTACCTTAAAGAACCAAGAGCCGATTCAAACATCGTCAGATTAAATGCATAACAAATAAAATGTAAAAAAAGTTGATGTGTATGCTACCTCGAGAACCTCTAGATTTGGACATCGTTCGATCAGCTGACGATGATCCTCGGTGCTGAGAAACGTGTATTGCAAGTCGAGCTTCTTCAGCGCAGCAGCAAATGGAAATAATAAGTTCATCTCATTCGTACCCATAAAAATGAGCCCAACACAGCAAAGCCTGGGAGGAAACTTAATCACGTCGTACTTGTTGACCTCTCCAACTTGATCATTAAATGAGCCCCCACCAAACTCTTCCAGTGACGTTGCTGCACGGAAGAAACCAACTAGATCTGAGATGTCACATTCACTGATCTTCAGGGAAACCAAAGACTTGCAGTTCCTAGCAAGTAGCTCGAGGTCCTGTGGTGTAACTCTAAGCTCTGTCATGTAGAAATTCAAAGCCTCCAACACAGAATTGTTGACAGCAAGCTCGTGAACCCATCTATCATCATTCTCGACAATTAAGCTTTCTTCCAAGAATAATGCCGTAATGTTTCTGCAGATTATATTTGAAAATCAGTTGCATCATGGCAGGAAAAGAATCCATGGGCATTAAAAGGAAATGTGATGTTCAATAACATACATGCTGACCAAGGCAAAATGCCCAAGGTCAGTCACAGAAGAATGTAAATCTTGTTTAGTGTCTCTCATCCAATTGTTAATAGTTCAAAGATTGGTTGTAATAAACAAACAACAGCGACAATTTTACATCTCTTCCATTGTTACTTCAATATGATCAGTAGCTAAAAACTTGTAAGATGCAGAGGTTTCTAGTACATGAAGAAAGTTCTTTTTGTTTCCGTTCCCAGGAAAGTTCGTTGGTCCTCATGTCATGTCTCTTCAATTCAGTAGAACTCCCAAAATGAACCAATCGTACATCAACATTCATGCACAGGCACACACACACAGGTTTATGAATGGATGAATCCAGGCACCTCAGTTTCCAAATATGAAAATACCACATAATTTCATGCCATCTGTCCTACCAATTGGCAAAAAACAAACATGACAAAGTTAAACTACACTGTTCATTTTTAGATAAGTTAACATATGAGCAAATGGCCTTGATAAACTCATGATTTCCCATTTGAAGTTCCCTAGTTTTCTTCACGAGGGTATGATAAAGTGTATAGATCACTTCAATAGTTTAGATCATTGATTACCAAACCTCTATGCGCTATGAGAATGTAATTGTCTTACATATCCAAGTCACACTCAATGCACAGAAAATAACATATATAAATGATCCTAGATGCTCGATCTTTATACAAGCAAACTGACAGTGAAATCTTTTCTGTTCATAATCATTTATCACAAACACCTCCTTTCTGTTTCCTCTCCTTCTTTTACCTTCCACTAGACCCTTAATTAGTTCCCATGGTGCTTCAATTTTCTAATTTTCGTTGTGTGAATCCTATCATTTTGAATATAGTCATGCCTCCACCAATGATTCAATCAAGAGTCAAGGTCTGAAACTACAATCAAATTTCAAACATTTGCATTGTTTTAAATATTTCTTTCGATCATCCATGAAGTTTGACAACTGTATCCAACACCAAGGGCACTTGTGCACTTTGCCTAAAAGAGTAATGACTGATTATTAATAGATATATATCCTTCTAGCATGTATAGTTGAAAGTATAGTCGGCCACCTACAACAGACCATGGATCCCTTTTCTCTTATGCAAAGAGCAGGTCATGAAATAATTACGTCATAAGACGCTCCACTGCAACATAGAAGTGCACAAGTAGGAACGCTTAGCACTAAAAGTGAACCAATCAGCTTCGATAACATGTCCAATCTATCATGAACTTGATGATAGATGAACTTTATTTGGCATGTAGAATATCCAGAAGCGGAACACATGCGCACACACAAACCTGATCAAGAGTGCCATTTTAAACCAAAATCTGAACTACGATGTGTATAGCTATGTGGATATCAACAAGAAAAGGCCATTCAATCAATGATACCACATATGAACAGACATACTTATTCGACTCTTAAGAATCTGAAGATTTGACACATAGTAAACAATTTAAAGACGTTACTTGAATGATTGGCCTTGGCAAATGAGCAAGCAGCAAAATTGACATTAATATATACTAATTATCATTACTTACGTGGCCCAGCAGTCTTTGATGAACACTAACTTATCTAATCACACTTGAGAGCAACATAAACTACATGGACGTCGTTCAGAAATTATTTCTAGTGAAACCAACCACATTTCAGTTCCCCGATCTACAATAAGAGCAAGCATGGATACTTCATTCGAGTGTAATGCGTACTTACTTGCAAGAACGGGCGATGAGCAAGAGGCCGTCCGTGGAGAATCCAGAACACTTGTCTAGCTTGAGCGACTTGAGCACGTTGCCCCGGGCCCGAACGAGGGCGCCAATGTCCTCGTCCGAGACGATCATGCGGCGGAAGTGAAGGGCCTTGAGGCAGTCGAGGGCGTGGACGAGGCCGCGGATCCAAGGGCCGGCATAGCCGCCCCAGTCCTCGGGGATCAGGTTGAACATGGCAGCGCGGGGCTTGCCCTTGAGCTTGAGGGACTCGAGGTTGAGGAACCTGCGGAGGAGCCGGTCGGGGGTGGTGGAGTAGCAGATGGCGACGGTGACGTGCTTCCGCGAGAGGGCATCGATGCGGTACCACTTCTTGCACACCAGCGAGATGGCCTCCCGGTCGCGGGGGTCGTCGACGTACGCCATCACCCGCTCCAACGCCGCATCCGATATCCCAAAGCTCACCGCCCTGTCAAACCTCCGCTGTTCCATCGTCTCTCTCTCTCTCTCTTTCTCTCTCTCTCTCCCCAATCTCACAACCAAAACCACGCAAAACACAAAAGAAGGGGTGCCTTTTCTACAGCCAGATGGGCTGCCAAAATGGGATCGGCCTACAGCACCAGATCCCCATCGAATCCCTCGATCTCTGCAACTGAAGCCCAGAACTACAACAAGAACAAGAGGGACAAAAGAAGTAAGCCACCAGAGAAGGAAAGAATTAATTAGGAAGAGAGAAAAAGAAGCGAACCATGAATCCCAGCTCGATTTCTCCTTTCCTCGAAAGAGAAAGACGGAGAGAACCAGGGCGGGCGAGAGAACTTTTCAACGCCCACAGCCCACAGGCAGCAGCGTCCGAGGCAGAGGCGGAGGCGGAGGCGGAGAAAGCATCCTGGGAGCTACCGCAACCCTAAGTTTTTGATGGTTTCATTTCCCCCAAGAGATAATAAAGCGGACGGCGCAGAGAAGACACCGAAAGGGAACAAAACACCAAGGAATTCGCTTATTATAAGGCAATGAACAGTATCCATCGAACTCGTAGTTGTAATCATCGCAACAGTAGTTCGCTCCCACTACGAAGCTGTAATCATCGCAATCCTAGTGTACACGTACGTATGAATATACTTGTGTGGTTTTCCAGGATGCGTGGCACGCTCGTTATTATTGGCCAGGCGTACCATAACTATTCAAGTGGACAATCGCCTCAACCGAATGCATTACATTTATATATTCTCGAATTATGACGAGCAGATATTTCGAAATTTGTAATCTATTTCTTATTTATTATATAGGCAAATTGTGAGGCCGTTCTTGGAAACTGCACTATATAAGTCAATACAGCATCGAGGTGTTCACAGTTGTTCGCCCGAATCAATCGGAACAGCTCCTTTATCCCATGCGTCACTGTAGCGGCGAAAAGCTACAGTTCGGTCGTCGGCACCCGAAACTGATTCATTCGACGGCACAGGAAAAGATCAACCAGACGAAGGAAGAGGACTCGTCGTCGCCAACAAAACCCACACGAAAGAAGGCCTCGAGACTCTCTGTACCCCATGAGGGCATTATCCATGGATAATAAATATTAAATCAATTCACTAGCATTAATTTATTTTTTTTACGATAAAAAAAAATCTATTATCATTTTGTTTTTTTTTTTTTTACAAAGAAGGATAAGGATAATTGAGAGCGATTATAGAACATACAACAGGCGATCTACCTATGGCTGGCTATACGAAAAAAATATATAGAAATATCTGAGAACATATATCGACTAGTTGTTGCTGTTTCTTCCAATGCAATAATTTGTTCACCCAAAACTTCAATGATGGTTAGCCGTATGCGAGCGCTTTGTCAAAGCCACTTCGTCTTGGATGCGCCGCTGCCGAGCTCGTTCTGCCAGAAATCTCCTAAGAACGTCTTGGCCGCATCCAAGCTAGGGTAATACGGCGGCTCCAGGAACACCTGCGACAGCGGATCCAGCGCCTCCGACGGCGTATACACGGCTCTGTTGCCGCTGGCTTCCAGGCTCCCCATGACCGTCGCCACCAATTGCCGGTAGGCGAAGAAGAAGGTCTTCAACGCAACCTCCACCGCCTGCAGCGCCTGCAGCAGATCGATCTTCCCGGGGTTGTCGCCCTCGCCCCGCCGCCGGCTGTGGAACAGCCTCATCGCGGCGTCTTGCACCCGGGGCCCCCCGTTGGGGTCCGCCTCCACTCCCAGGATCCACGGCACCCTCCGCTTCAGGTCCTTGCAAGAGTTCGTCACCTGCAGCAGAGCCGCAGAGCGGAAGCAGAACGCCTCCGAGCCGGAGGTGGCTTTGATGGCCAGCTGGCTCTTGAGCCGGAGGAAGTCGTCTGGGTCCATCAGCAGGTGGAGGTCCTCCACGTCCGACAGCAGCTTCCACACGCGCTCGAGCAACCAGCAATCGTTCGCCGCCTGCGCCCAGTCCTTGTCATCCATCCTCTGATCGACTCGGGCCAAGAGCTCCCGGGCGGCGAAGAGCCACGACTCGAGGATCTGCTGGATCGTGCAGAGCGCCTGGTCTTCGTGGTTGTGGAGGTCCTTCGACGCGCCGGGGCTCCTCTTCAGGGCGTGGAGGTCCGATGGGCGGACGACGAGGTCGTACTCCAGCGTAGGCTTCCCTGTGAGGTTGGGCTCGCCCAACCCCAGCGTGAACTGGCACCGATGCATCTGGCTCTCGATCTGGAACAGGATCTTGGAAGCCACGTCTTCCGACTTCTCCCACGTGGCCAGCCGAGGCAGCAGGCTCGCCTCGCTGGTACGGCTCACCACGCTGCTGGTGCCGGGGACCTTCCACACCTCCTGCGAGCTCTTGCCCCGGGACAGGAGCCCCTGGCACGAGCTGAGATCCGCGATGGGCGCGCCACCACCGGCGCGAGCTTCCTCCTCGCAGAGGGTGGCGATGATCTCGACCTGACGCGCGGCGAGTGACTCGAGCCGCCGCTTCCACTCCCGGTGGTTCGCGTATGGCCGGGGGTCGGAGAGGGCGAGGGAGACGAACCGGAAGGTGATCTCCAGGCCCTGCAAGGCCGGCTTGAGGATGGATTCGTTGGTCCACCGAGGGAAGTCATTGGAGCTCCAGAGCTTGGCGAGCTCGGGAAGGCGGAGGTAGTGCTCATAAGCCGCGATGGCGGAGGCATCGTGGCCCCGTAGAGCAGCAGCAGTCGACCATACTTTCGACTTGGCATCGGAAGGCGCGGGCGATATTTCGGACGCCGCCATCCGATTCTTAGCTATCGAGATAAGCTACAGGAAGATGTTTCAGAGAGAGAGAGAGAGAGAGGGGGGGTGGGGTGGGGAACAACTCGATGAATCAATCAAAACCTGCGCTAGAGAGATGGAAGAAAGCTTCCTATCCTTTCCTTGAAAGAAGAAGCGAACGTGAGAGACATATATACACGCACATGATAGATAAGGGATCGCGGTGGGAACAAGGAAGAGGCCCGGAAGCGGGTGAGGAATTCCAAGGCGGGTCGGTGAAGGCAAAAAAGAAAACTCGAGGAGGCGACATGTCAAAGACCCAAAGAGAACGCCATGGGCGGACGCGAGAGCTTATCCGAACGACACTGCTCTTCCGACCATGCTTTCGATTTAGCAAGCATCCAAACCAGGCCTGTGATTGGAGCTGGCATCGTGGGTGGCCCCGACACACCACGTTACGCAAAAGGAGACGAAGACCTGCGTGTTCGTTCGGAACCCAAACATTACACGTCTTCGGCGTCTTCCTGGGTCGTGGTGCCGAGCCGAGTCAGAATATTTCTTGTACATCGTTGACCGGCAGCTCTTCTAGGGGTTCAAATCCATGTCCGTGCTTTGACCTTCCTGCTATTTATTTTCTTGCAATAAGCAAAAAATAAATAAAGAGGAATTTTCTACTGAACTCGGGATGTGGATTGACCGACAGGCTCTTCAAGATAAAAAGTAACGGCCATAAATCCTGTTTGCTCTCGAAAGAAATAGGTTCGACTTCCACCAGAGAAGAAAATTCTTCTTTCGCCAACTCATCCTCCATTAATGTTTCCTTTATTTCGTACACAGCACGCACGGCAGTGCTCGTAGAGCTAACCGGATTGACGTTTCAATGCGGTACAACAGCCGTTAGGGGAACAATCACTGGCCGTAATGACGATGGCACGGAATCGTCGCAGCGGCATTAGGTCGAATAGCTGGGGGGCCGTTGTCCTGTGGATTTTTCTTGGAAGAAGCTTCCTATCTAGGGATAAGATATGTGGTTTAGATATTGACCGTCTCTTTTCATCGATTTCTTTTCAAGGTTAACAACACTGACCATCTGTTTGCGTCATTGCTGGCGGTCTCAGCACTCGTAGACTCGATCCCCGAGTTTACCGTGTCAGCCGCACGTCACGGCGGACCGGCCCGGGCCAAGGTGGGGGCGGAATACACGCACGCGGAGACTTGGTGACCGGTGGGGCCGGAGCGGAGAGCGAAGACACCGAGGAGCGCAAGCCACGGATGAAGGGGGAGTGGGCGTGCCGCTGCGGGAAGCCAGCTTACCGCCGCACGCGGCGCAGCCATGTGAGATGCCGGGCGGTGTTATGAGACGCGTGTCGGCCGTGTCACATGGCCGGCCCGCGTTCTGCCATCCAACGCGGGTCGGGTGCGCCTGGAATATTACTACTCCGCTTAACCGGAAAGGCCACGAGCATATGCAACGGACGCCAAAACAAACAAAGCGATCGAAGGACGCCACGGCCGAAGGAAAGAAGCAGAAAAAGACAGCAGCTTTTTCTCCCGTCTACTTCGGTAGACATCTGAGATGGGGGTGGGGATCGGAATAGGTCCGTGCGGATAAGGTTAGGAAGAAGTCAGTCAATCCCACCCGCTCCGTGGTCCTAAGTATATCCTATTTCTTGGGTAGACAACGTAGACGGCACCTAATCGCATCGAATTCCTTGTGTGTTGCAAAGAATGATGCAAGTGAAAGCCTCCCTATAATTTTTTTTTCTTTTTATTAATCCTAATCTGAATAAATAAATAAATAACAATAATAAATTGTTTGGGTCAGTCGGCCCAATTGTGGCCCGTATATTAAAGGAGCGATCAGCGAGACCGACGGTGTGGAACGAGAGAGAAGACAGAGTGGCGACAGATGAGACTGAAAAGGGGGGAAGCGGGCAGAAGGAAGGGCGTGTGGGTCGTGCGTTAGGTGGCTGTCTCTCTTTTCCCGGGTGGTGTGCATGTAAACTGGCGCTTAATCATGATATGTTCTTTTTTATCTTAGACAACCTTTTTCTTTTCCGTGAGAATAATTAATGGATCGGACTTAGAAAATAAGTCCGAATTGCATCCGTGTCCAACTTAGAAATAAGAATGTGATGAGGATAATAATGGCAACAAGACTCGAGCTGACGTCAGCTGCTCCAGATGACGTCTCACACCTCGATCAACCCGACACCATATGGTCAAACGGATCGGAACGTCGATCGAGGAACATTAAACATCTTGCTCGGGCTCGATCGTTCACGTCACACCAACACCTGCGTCAGACGCTACCAGCCTGCCCCCTGCAAGCGGGCACATTAGGAAACGATAAGCTTTGATATAAATACCCTCATGTCCTAAACGGTAAGGAAGGGAGAAGAACACACAAAAAAGACCTCTTCACATCATGATCGTCGGAGGGGTCGGGCCGAGCCACCGACCCAGCCTGTGTGCAGGTACGAAGACAAAGCTGCTTCCCCACGAACACCCCAGCGAGGAATCTCCATCCCCCGAAAAAGTCCGACAAGCTCCGACGCGACTCGATCAGTACGACCGACCGCCTCGACAACCTAGAGGGACGCCGAGCAAGACTCTCGCTCATTCGGACCCGAATTAGCCGCGTCGGCCCCGAGGCCACGGGTCAAGGTTGTTTGCACCAACAGAATGTGTTGCATTTTCAAATTGCTCCTCAACAAAAATAATAATAATAATATTATTATTATTATTATTGAGGCTATAGGATTTATACAGGTTGACTGCACCGCTTATTGGACTGCACCACTGGTTCAAGTTTCCGACCAAGAAAGAGTGTGGTCAAACACCAATTGTTGGACTAATCTTCTCACCTAGCGAGTGAAACATTTTCTAAACACCATGGTAGGCAGATGGGCTTGACCTCGAGGCACCATTTCTGTGATATCAGGTTGATGCTAGAATGAAAAAGGAAGGGATCAAACTACTTGAGAGATGCCTCGTGCTGGGACTTCGTCACCCTCCGGGGATTTGCTAGGAAGAGACATCAACTCCGGTCCGAGTCTCATAGTGTCTCATAGTGAGTTTGATGCATGGGTGGTCTGGTGCTATATCTGATAGAAGATCGTGATCATAATAGGGAATAATATTTGTTTTGATATTCTAAATTAATCATAGATTTGAGGATCAATCATCAATTTAAAGAATTGATTATTATTTCTCGATCCTACGATATCAACGAGTAGAAATGGTAATGGCTATTAAACTTTTAGATGGAATGACAGCTTATATTTAAATCGTGCACTCAGAAAAAAGAATGCTATCATCTAATTAAGATAAGGAATCATTTCACAGTAAGAATTGGGCCTTCGTCTTCTCCTCTATTCCTCTCTTATATGCATTTTGCAGTCGGCCTTTCATTATACATACGTCGAATCCTGACGGTGGTATGTCGCGTCGCTGCTGTCCATTTGTTTTGCAGATCCGAGACTCGGAACTGATCTGGCGGCCTTCGTGGTGTTGCCGCAGAAGCAAGCAGAGGAAGCCATCATGGGGCGCAGCAGCATCACACAGGACGAGCTAGAGCAGGAAGCAGACGGCGTGGAGGAGGACAGGGAGAAGGCCCGCGGGTTCAGCACGAAGAGCATCCTCTGGCACGGCGGCTCCGCCTGGGACGCCTGGTTCAGCTGCGCCTCCAATCAAGTACTCGCTTCCTTGTTTCTCTCCCGCTGCTCCCTTCTCTTCTGATCGAGTTCTCCCGTGGAACGCAAATGCGTCGCAGGTGGCCCAGGTTCTGCTGACGCTGCCCTACTCGTTCTCGCAGCTGGGAATGGTGTCGGGGGTGATCCTGCAATTGTTCTACGGATTCATGGGTGGATGGACGGCGTACCTGATCAGCGTCCTCTACGTCGAGTACCGCACTCGCAAGGAGAAGGAGAACGCGTGCTTCAGAAATCACGTCATCCAGGTTCCTCCCGCAACCGTGACCTCTATGCTTAGCAGCAACCCTTTCTTCCTCTTGCTTCCCCTGCTTTCTCCTTTACAAGTTGCTTCGTACGGTCTCGTCGCGTACACAGTCAAGCCGATTAGATCAACGCATACGACCTCAAACCCTTGTAATTCTGTGTTATTAGCGTTGAGATGACGGAAATGCCCTTCAACTTGCTGTTCCACCCCTGTGCAGTGGTTCGAGGTGCTTGATGGACTGCTGGGACCGTACTGGAAAGCCATCGGTCTCGCCTTCAACTGCACCTTCCTCCTCTTCGGCTCCGTCATTCAGCTCATAGCCTGTGCCAGGTTTACTCTTCTGGTCTTCTTTCTTATTGTTAAGATTCGCGGAAATACGAAAGTTCTGCTTCTTTGATTTGGTGATGGAGCAGCAACGTATACTACATCGACGACCGGCTTGACAAGAGGACATGGACGTACGTGTTCGGCGCCTGCTGCGCCACCACGGTGTTCATTCCCTCGTTCCACAACTACAGGATATGGTCCTTCCTCGGCCTCGGCATGACCACCTACACCGCCTGGTACCTCACCATAGCCGCCGTCGTCCACGGCCAGGTAACATCACCCATCTACTGAACTGATCGGTTTGCCCACTTGGCTCCCGGATATTGTCGCTGCTCCGGGAACCACGAGGAACGATGACGGTGATGCTCTTTTTCGTATGGATGATGCATGCAGGTGGAAGGCGTGACGCACACGGGTCCAACACAGCTCGTGCTTTACTTCACCGGCGCCACCAACATTCTCTACACCTTCGGGGGCCACGCCGTCACCGTGTGAGTGCAACCATGCGTACCGATTTGTAGGAGAGCCACCAACAGCTCTCCTAGTTCTGTACTTGAATCCTACCTTCCCTACAGTATCTTCTTTTCGGCCCGCTCCTTTTGGGCATCGGGCAGAAGTTTCCCATGTCACCTTTTGTCGGCATGCTTTGTACCAGCCGTGTTCTGAGCGCAAAAGCATGGAATCGACACCTGAATGGCCTCTCGTGGATCGACCTGCTTGCTCATCGTGTATGTTAACGTTGTGTGCAGGGAGATCATGCATGCCATGTGGAAACCACGGAAGTTCAAGTACATCTACTTTCTAGCTACATTGTACGTGTTCACTCTGACGCTACCGTCGGCGGCCGCCGTGTACTGGGCCTTTGGCGACCAGCTTCTGACCCACTCCAATGCGTTCTCGCTGCTGCCCAAGTCAGGGTGGAGGGACGCGGCGGTGATTCTCATGTTGATCCACCAGTTCATCACCTTCGGCTTCGCCTGCACCCCGCTCTACTTCGTGTGGGAGAAGGTGATCGGAATGCACGACACCGAGAGCATCTGTATGCGCTCCCTCGCCCGGCTTCCGGTCGTTATCCCCATCTGGTTCCTGGCCATTATATTCCCATTCTTTGGGCCCATAAACTCCGCGGTGGGGGCTCTCCTCGTCAGCTTCACCGTCTATATCATCCCCGCCATGGCACACATGCTCACCTATCGCACCCCATCGGCACGGCAGGTATCATCCTTGTTTTGTCTGCCATCTTGGTTGGGGCTCAATCACTAGGCGTTGCATCCCTATCTACTGGTTAGCTGGCACTATGACCGCCAAAGCCTTCATTTTTGTCGTCCTTGCAGAACGCTGTGGAGAAGCTGCCATTCTTTCTACCCAGCTGGACGGCGATGTACGTGGTGAACGCCTTCGTGGTGGGGTGGGTGATTGTGGTGGGCTTCGGTCTCGGCGGCTGGGCCAGCGTGATCAACTTCGTCAAGCAGGTCGACACCTTCGGTCTCTTCGCCAAGTGCTACCAGTGCCCCAAACCGCATCCTCATCCTCCCGCTGCCTCTGGCCCGCCACCGCAGCTCCACTGACTCACAAATCCGTCGATTCCTGTTTTTGCTCGTCTCCTCCTCTTCTGTCACCTGTAACATACAAAGAGAGGGCAAGGTTCCCCCATCCATGTTGGAAGCTCCACCTCCTGCGCTCTCGGTTCTCAAGTTCCTTTTCCTCCGGTTAAAAGCTCGAGCTAATGTTCGACTCGGATTCAATCTAATCGACGACGGTTAGGTCGTGTTCATTCAGTTTTCTTTTCATCCAACGCATCACGCTTGACAGACGAAAGAACGACGATACATGACCGCACATTCGTCATCACCAATGCAATCAAAGCCGACACGAGGCCCAATCAACCAACGAATCGACTCCTATCCAGCGAACTCGCACCTACCAATCTCTCTATCTATCATCCGCTCCAACTCGCGGGTCAACGGGTCCCATCCGCGATGCTCGTGTAGTCCGCGTAGAATCGTGGGTGATGTTCTTCCGGGTGCGCCACATAAGCGTAGCCGCCATGGCTGGAGATGTCCAGCCCCGCCAGCTCCTCGTCCACCGATATCCTCAGCAGGTGTAGTTTGTGCAGCACGTAGAACAGCGGCGCCATGGTCAGGCTCACCCACCCTACGATCACCACCACCTCCACCACCTGCGCCAAGAGCAGCCCCCACCCGCCCCCCAGCAGCAACCCGAAGGGCCGGCTCACCCCCACCTCGCCCGACTCATACGCCTGCACCACCAGCTCCTCCTTGGCGAACAGCCCCGTGAAGATGAGCCCCCACGCCCCGCACCCGCCGTGCAGCGGCGCTGCCTCTAGTGGGTCGTCGAACCGTAGCTTCAACGCGAGCGTGTTGAGCCCTATCAGCACCCAGGCGGCGAAGAACCCGCAGACTATGGCGGCCCAGGGCTCGACCACGGCGCAGCCGGAGGTGATGGCCACGAACCCGCCCAAGAGCCCGTTGCACACGTCCAACGCGTCCCAGTGGCCAGCCAACAGCCGGCGGCCGAAGAGCGTCACGAGGCCCGCTGTGGAGCCGGCGAGTGCGGTGGTCACCGCCGTGCGCCCCACCCCGGTCCAGTTCCCCTGGTCAGGCGCGTCCGGGTAGGGCACCAGGATCCGGGCGTAGGACCCGGGATTGAACCCGAACCAGCCGAACCAGAGCAGGAACGTGCCGAGGACCACCAGCGTCGCGTTGTGGCCGCGCATGGGGACGGGCTTCCCGAACGCGTCGAAGCGGCCGACCCGTGGCCCTTCGATCACCGCCCCCCACAGGCCCGCGATCCCCCCCACCAGGTGGACCACCCCGCTCCCCGCGAAGTCGATGGCCCCAGACCCGAAAAGCAGCCCCACGCCGCCGGCGCTCGGGCTGAGCCACCCCTCCGACGACCACACCCAGTGCGCCACGACCGGGTACACGAACCCCGTGAGCAGGGAGGAGTACACGAGGTAGGCGCTGAACTGAGTGCGCTCCGCGATGGAGCCGCTGGTGATGCCCGCCACAGCGATCGCGAAGGCCCACTGGTAGAGGAAGTAGGCGTAGTCATAGGAGTCGTTGGGGACGTGGTGGAGCGCGAAGAAGGAGGTCCCGATGAAGGGGTTGGAGCCGCCAAAAGCGAAGGCGAAACCGAAGAGGTAGTAGGACACGGTGCCCACCACGGCGTCCACCACGTTGGTGAGCATGACGTTGAGGGCGTTCTTGGCGCGGACGGAGCCGGCGCAAAGCATGGCGAAGCCGAGCTGCATCACGAAGACTAGGTACGCCGAGAACAGGAGGTAGACGGCGTTGATGGACTCCGTCACACTCGTCTCCCATGATGTCGCCATGGTTTTGCTGCTCTGCTGCTACTGCTACCCCCACGGATCGGGGGAATCTCCGGGGAGTGGTCCGGTGGGGTTGGAGAAAGTAAAGCCTTTGGTGTCAGCTAAATACCGGTCATTGAATGGTAGATGACGAGCGGAGACCAACCATTTATGGGTGGCCAAGGAGCAGCACAGCGTGCAAGAACAGTGGATCGTGTTACCGATCGGGCTGTAGAAGACCGTGAAGTTTAGCTGCACGCATCCATGGAAGACCGCCAACCGCCATCCACCCACGCGCGTGCGGGCCTACCGGAGTTTCATTTCCATCTAATGTTCCGTTTGGATATTCTATCCATGTGTGATAATGCTTAGTGACACGTGCCATACGTCGATTTATATTTTTAGAAAAGCGAATGAAATAGATTTTTCGGCCATTTAATTATTTAAAGGTGATAGGGGTAATAATGGCGACATGATGCGTCACGACGTCGACGTCGGCCTCACCTGGGCGCCACTCTGTCCGAGGAGGAGGGCAATAATGCTGACTCGACATGCGCTGACGTCATCCGCTCTCAGACATCGACTTCATCGTTGTCTGACCCCGCGCGCTTGACCGAGGCAGAGGAGGACGACGATCGACCCTCTCCCATACCCTGCGACATTTCGGTTCTCCACGCAACGTCAATAGCAATGTCAGATGCCATCAGAGGTACGATCCTGCCTCCTACAGGCAGGCACATCAGGTAATACTAAACTACCCTATAAATGCCCCCGAGTTCCAAACGAGGAGGGGGAGACTTCTTCACTAGAAAAACTCCCTTTTAGATCATCTGACTTGATCGTCGGAGGGGTCGGGCCGAGCTTCCGACCCGACCTGTGTGCAGGAACGAAGGCGAGGACGCACCTCCCCGACGCTACGGTGAAGCTTCACTCCTGACGCAACGACCCGATCGGACCATCGCAGCCGGCCACCCCAGCTGACCCGAGGAACGCCACGCAAGATCCCCTCGTATTCGGACCCGAACCAAGCCGTATCAAGACCCTGAGGCCACGGCATACAGTTGTTTCCCGCAACAAAAGGTGTAATAATATTGCAATTCTTTTGATTCGTGACAGTTACGCGAACGCGCCCGTTAAATCTGTTCTCTCGCCCGATTCACACCACACTTGCAGTAGGAGCAAATCCTCCATGGCCACTCGGATTCTGCCATCCCATCCTTCGGCGCTTCCTCGTACACACGACCCCAACAACAACGGCAGCGGCTGCAGCAGGAGCAACAACCTCCCTGTTAGGAGGAAAGCCGAGGACCATCCGGTTCTCGCGCTTCTGGACGACCACCGGCGCCTCGACGCCGACGGCATCAGGCGAATCCACGCCCGCATGCTTCGCCTCGGCCTCCTCGGCCACCCTTACTCGGCCAGCCGCCTCCTCGCCGCCTGCTCCCTCTCCCCCTCCGCCGACCTTCGCTACGCCCGCCGGGTGTTCGACCACATCCCCGCTCCCAATCTCTTCACCTGGAATATCATCATCCGCGCCCACGCCTCCGCCCCCGATCCTCGCCTCGCCCTCCTCCTCTTCTCCAGCTTGCTCCGCCACAGCCCCCACTCGCCGGACAAGTTCACCTTCCCTTTCGCCATAAAGGCCGCTGCCGAACTGGCGGCCCTCCGCGAGGGCGCCGCCCTCCACGCGATGGTCGCCAAATCCCCCCTTTTACGTTCCGACGTCTTCGTCCTTAACTCTCTCGTCCACTTTTACGCGGCCTGCGGGGACTCGAATCTCTCCCTCAGGGTGTTCGAGAAGATTCCTGAGCGAGACGTCGTGTCTTGGAACTCCGCGATCACTGCTCTGGCGCAGGGCGGTCGCTGGGACGAGGCTCTGCAACTGTTCGAGGAGATGGATGGCGAGAACGTGAGGCCCAACGACGTGACGATGGTGAGCGTTGCTTCAGTCTGTGGGAAAAAGGGCGACTTGGAGCTTGGCAAGCGAATACATTCTTACATTGAGCGAAATGATATTAAGCAAAGCTTAATACTGGATAATGCCTTGCTCGACATGTTTGTGAAGTGCGGAAGCTTGGCGGACGCCGAGTCGCTTTTTGATGGCATGACCACCAAGGACTCCATCTCATGGACCACGATGCTCGTCGGGTATGCAAAGTCAGGGCAGTTCGATGCCGCGCGCCGAGTGTTCGATAAAATGCCCAGGCGTGATATTGCTTCTTGGAATGCTTTGATCTCGTGTTATGAACAGAGTGGTCGTCCGAAGGAAGCTTTAGATCTCTTCCATGAATTGCAGCATGCCGATGCTACGCCTGATCAGGTAACACTGGTTGCTGCACTGTCAGCTTGCTCCCAATCGGGTGCACTGGAGTTGGGCTGTTGGATCCATGCATACATGGAGAAGAACAACTTGGAGCTAAATTTTCATCTCACAACTTCGCTGATCGACATGTATTCCAAGTGCGGAGACGTGGATAAGGCCCTCCATGTGTTCGGCTGTGTGAGCAGGAGGGATGTGTTCGTGTGGAGTGCCATGATTGCAGGGCTGGCAATGCATGGAAGGGGAAGAGAAGCTTTGGATCTCTTTGAGCAAATGCAGGAGGCCAAGGTGGAGCCGAACACCGTAACCTTCACCAACATATTATGTGCTTGTAGCCATGCAGGGTTGGTCGAGGAGGGCAGGCTGTATTTTAGCCAAATGCTTCCTGTCTATGGCATTTCACCGACTGCCGATCACTACAGTTGCATGGTTGACATCCTCGGCCGTGCCGGGCGATTGGAAGAAGCCAGAGGGTATGTGGAGAACATGCCAATGCCGCCGGGCGCTTCAGCATGGGGTGCATTGCTCGGAGCCTGTGCCGTTCATAAAAATGTCGAGTTGGGTGAGCTTGCGTGTAAACAACTGCTGGAGTTGGAGCCTAGAAATCATGGAGCCTATGTGATTTTGTCTAATTTATATGCCAGATCAGGAAAATGGGATGCTGTTGCCATGCTGAGGAAGTGGATGAAAGACAGTTCACTTAAGAAGGAGGCAGGTTGTAGCTCCATAGAAGTTCATGGTGTGGTGCATGAGTTTTTGGTGGGAGATATATCTCACCCTATGAAGGAGAAGATATATCTGCAGTTGGAGGATATGGCGTCGAGATTGAAAGCAGCTGGTTATGTACCCAACAGAAAACTTGTCTTGCAGGATATAGAAGATGATGCGAAAGACAAGGCACTATGTTTACACAGTGAGAAACTGGCAATTGCTTTTGGACTTCTTAGGACGTGTTCGCCGGCACCGATACGGATCACAAAGAATCTTCGTGTATGTGATGACTGCCACTCGGTTGCCAAGCTTGTGTCTGGTATATACAACAGGAACATAATCTTGAGAGACCGGTATCGGTTCCACCATTTTACTGGAGGTTCCTGTTCATGTATGGATTATTGGTGAATGCTGCTCAAGAATTGTACATGACATCTCTGCTACAGATTGGGTCATGTATGGATTAACGGTGAATGCTACTAAAGAATTGTACATGAGATCTGTGGATGGTCAACGTCCTTAGATTAATCCTCCTTTCAGCAAGCACGGAAAGACTGTTTCGGTAGCTTGAATTCTGATGATCCAAATCCCAAAATAACATGCACTGTGTATAGGATTTGGATCGTCTCTCCAAATCCTGAAGCTGCACAAAAAGAAACAAAACAAAATCCGAAGGTGTCCATAGTATCGGAAAACTGCAGCACGCATTGAAATGAAATCTATTGGTGATAGATCGTATAAGGAGAATGATGAGTCACGAAGCTGCATGCCAGAACGTTGAATATGGAAACAACTGGTTAAATTGAACCGTAAACACCAACAAGAAGCAGTCTGACACAGATCAAACAGGATAGACATGTAGTGTCATCCAATAATCCCAGAAGAGGCTCCTTTTGTAGCTATTCTGATGACAATTCATAAGGGAAACTAATGCATCCACCTAGATCGCACATACTTCAATTGGGATGGAGCTCACTCTTCTATTTAGTCATCTGGAAATGGAGAGAGCAGAGGAGCACCTGACTCCCTTGTCACTGGTAAGATCGTCTTCAATTTCATTTCGACCAAGACAGGCCATGTTGTTATTGACACTTTGTTCAGAACTGGTTGTGCTGCTAGTGGTGAGAGGAGAGCCCGAAGCACTCACTGTCCTGCTTCTTGTGGAGCCTGACCTGACACTATACACAGACGATGCTGGAATGTTTGCCATCAATGGCCTCAGACTGTTGGGAATACTCCTCCTTATATCCTGCATTTGCAAAGGCATAAATCTCAAGTTACAACATCAATCATGAAAAACATGAGTAACAAGCTCGGAAATGCAGAATGTTCTGATAGGTAGATAGCAAAAAAGATACGGATGAAAATACAGAATACCATATGCCTGAATGCCATATCCAAAGATTGTTTTGATAGTGATCTCCCAAAGCCAGTGCTATCTGGTGAAACACAAGTTTTGCCGGAGAGGTTATCATTGGTCAGTCGTTGGTTGTCTTGCTTTGGGGGTGCCAGTCTTCTCACGTTCACTGTGCGTTCAACCATCCTATTACCAAGCACAACTGGGTTCGAGTTGTTGCTGTCACGTGCTTGCCGCCTGCTTGGTGCTTGAACAGAACTGCCTTTATGAGCATTGCCATTAGAGACCCTTCCTCTGGATGGAGAGCAAGACTGCCTCCTTGGTCGAACATTGGGTCCAGGCTCAACAGATGATGATCGACTGCTGGGTCCTCCAGGTCTACCCCGAGAAGCTGAGGAGGGCCTCTCAGATAGTGAAGTCCTTAAGTTGGGGGGTGTATCGAGAGAAAAACCAGGAATATCTGAGGGTTTCAATGGTCGAGGTTTTATGGTCGGAGAGCTTCCACATGGTGGTGCCGAACTTCTAGATATTGTTGAACCTGACCTTGTTACAGAAGATGATCTTCTTGGTGGAGCAGAACTGACAGGTGCAGTAGATGTGGCAGAAGGTCGCCTTGTAGGCGTAGTTGACCTTGATGCAGGCTTGTTGGCCGCTGATACAGATGGCCTAGCCGTTGGTGTAGATGATCTAACAGGTGTTGATGATCGCGACGGAGGAGCTGATGATCTTGAAGGTAAAGTAGCTCGAGAAGTGGGAGTGGAAGGTCTGGCAGGTTTTGAAACAGCAGGTAATGCAGGGCTTCCAGTTGGAGTTGCAGGTCTAGATACACCATGAGTGGGTCCACCAGACGATGATGGCCTGCGAGTTGCCGCAGCAGATGAGTTCAAGACAGAGTATGATGGCGGTTGCCTCGATGCCAACAGGTTCCTTGACGGATTTGGAGCATTTGCTAACTGAAAAAGCAGAGCAAAGATGCAGAAAAGTAACATTTAATCAAGGAAATGCAGCAAAGAAGCGCATTGCAGAAACATAAATATATATATATATATGCATACACATTCTCCAACAAATATGAAAGATATTTGTTCCACTAATAATCTGGTCAGATGTATGGTTATAATTTAGTATATAATGCAAATAGAGATGTATTGCCATGACCTGGTTTGATGGGATAATTGATCTATTAAATTTGTTGTCTGAACCACTGATTAAAAGTACTTAAGTCAAATTTGCAATTGTACATCCATCAAGTCCTTATAAGTCAATTCAAATCTTTACACACGTCCAATGACAACTAAACTGAGTCATTCCATCACTGAAGTATGACCAACAAAATGTACATAAACAATAGCATTTAATATCATAAACTCAATAAAAGCAATTGACCTTTTTTACGGTAGGCAATTGTCTAAGAGATGCAAATCTTTCCAAAGTTTTCTTAACCATAAAAGTGATAGGTGCACTAATTAAAATTGTTACAAACTTTCTGACAAATGATACGGCCAAAGGAGTTCCAAGGATTAGATATTTAGTTAAGAAAACACTATTAGGTTATATGCATGCAGCTGAATGACAGGAAAAGATCAACATAACAAATACAAAAAAATTGGATTTATGACATTGTTGTTGTGAAGTTACTTCGAGCAAACAAACACCATTGGAAACTATCGTATCCATACATTTAGTAATAATAGTATGTGAATCATAAATTCATGATTTCTTTTGTGGGTTCAAAGTAATATTAACCCATACACAAGATTTGTGATGTGCAAGCTCTAGATTAAAATGCTCACCCGAGATCTCAGCACTGTGGGACGAGCTTTTGGAATCCCATTCTCTCTCGTAGGAGATCTTTTAGAATCAGTATCCAAAGACAGGAAAAGTGGAGTACCTGGTGGTGTAAGAAGCCTGGCCAAAAAAGACTATGTCACAAAAGGTACAAAATAGTAATTAGCCAATCGGATAATTCTCAGGTAAGTAAGATCTTTATGGTACTATTATAACCTCATGAATGAACCCACAATATGTAATTGTGTTTGCCAAGTCCACATATTACAAGGATCATGCCATCATATGAAATCATAATATCTGACATTAGATGCTGCCAATTTAAGAATTTATCAAAATCCATGAAGAAAATAAACAATGTAGACAGGGAAAGATAAGATTAATGCTTTCAAATCATGCAATATGAAACATGAAACAAGTAGACACTTCTTTGTTCTCTATATATGACCATAATGCCAATCATATATCATCAACCATGAATTACTCCACATAACTACACTCTTGTCCTTCCTCCCTTTCAGCTGAATAGGTTGCTGACAGAGATAATTGTATAAATATCTCAGAAGACTGGATCTGAAGTGTTGAATTCTGTCGTATGTAGATCCGTAGGATCATGCAGTCAGACTTTAGTCTCCATTCAGTGATTCGCCATGTTAGAATATAAAAGAATAGCTCACCTACAAGATTAAGACTTTTGATGAACTAGTACTCTGGCATCAAAGCGGGAGGTCCTAAGTTCAAATCTTGCACTCTACAATTTTCTTCACCATACGATTCACTTTCCATATTTTGTGCTTGAACCATTTAGCCAGCCCACACACGAGGAGTATTAGAATATAAATATACAAATGTCATCCCATTACAAGCTTAAGCTTTTAGAAGCTTTTACAGTAGTTATAAAGTTCATATGCCATCCTTCCTATGTCATCCATGTGCCACGTGTACACACGAGGAAAAAAAAATATAAATGATTAAACACACAAAGCTGTCAGGCGAATTCCTATTCATTTATTTTTAGTTGGTGCTGCCACTCGCAATAAATGAGTTAGTCCAACAACCTATCCATTATAGATGGAACTATGACATAAAGTGATGAGAAGCTCAAAGAAAAGTATGGATGATAAGCCTTCAAATAGGTTCAGGCTAGTAATGTCATTTGGCATTGCAGCACAACATAACAAGAACCATAGCATTGTGTGCTGCAACATAGCTTGGAGCTTTAAATTGTCATAAAGTGGTGACCTAAACTGAGGAAATAACAAACATGAAAGAAGTATAAGGGAAAAAAGAAAAAAAGAAAACCAAAATTATTGGGGAATAACAATATGCCCTCGAGCTGAGGGTACAAAAATACTGTAGATGAGCTTTTACATCTTTAGATTCTGAGATTTGTGGATCTCAGACAACACAGGTCTCTCACTTTAGCAAACCCACCAGTTCCCATGTATTGGAATGCCCAACAAAAGCTACTGCTTTCAAATCTGATGCAGTGAAGCTTTACTCAAATGGACAAAGAATACTTGGACATAACTGGTATAGTTATATAAAATTGCAAGACGAAAGAAGATCGATGCATCCGACGAAATGCATCTCACCGGAAAACCAAACCACAAGATTGACAGTAATAGAATAGGTGATGAGAAATCACATTTCTGATTTGGGTTGACGATTTTAACTCCACATGTAAGGATGACATGGATAACAAGTAGAAAGCATAATTGGAAAGCAATACATTGCGAGAGTACCAGTCATAGTCATTCTTTCCGTTGTTGGAATTCAGGAAGTCATCAATACCCGCCTTGCGCGCAGGTGCTGAAGCGCCAATCCGGAATTTGGGAGCACTGCCAGGTTTAGATCCTACAGTCCAGAACGACAAGAGCAACCAAAATGAACGCATTGCTAGCAAGTAATCTCTATAAGAAACTGGTCAATAATAGCGAGAGTGGAAGTGAAGCCTAATGAGTGTGCGTTACCCAACGGCGGATCGAGTTCGCCGGTACTGTGCAGGCGAAGGTCTCTTCGCTCCTTCTCCAGTTTCCGCATCTCGATGAAGAGGGCGAGCTCCTCGTCCGTCTCCTTCGTCAATGTGCTCCCCGGAGCTGGCCTCCTAAGGCTCCGATTCATGCTTTCTTCCATCAAACCACCGAGATACTATTTCCCCCCAGTCCAAGACACCAACCTTTTCCAAGCTATCTGAAATCGCCCGGCCGTTCAAGCTACACGTTTTCAAAATAGAAGTAGGAAATAAGGCAGATCGCGACGCTGAGCTCGCAATTGGGCGGAATGCCGAGTGTGGACGGTGGAGACGGAGCAGCTGAAGACTGCCAGCGAAAACCTGACTCCCCTGTCTGCTCACCTGGAACGGTGACAACGCCGTCGGGACTCGATTTCTCGGCAGGAGGACGGGGGAGCCAAGTCGATCGCTTTCGGATCTGGGAAATGGTCGTGGAGAGAAGGGGGAGACAGAGGCGAGCCGCCTCGCCTCCGTCGTCGGAGGGGAGGGTCGAGCGAGAAAGGAGGGCGTGCCTTCCCTGCTTACAGTAGCTCAGGAGGCGGCCCATTCAATTTTCTTTAGTTCGCGTCCAGAGTCGCGTCCCTCATTGTGTCTCCAGCTTTGAATGAAAGGGCCACGTGGACGAATCGAAACGCCCTGCCTAGCATTTGCGATCACGAGGGCACGACGTCACCCGAAAACTCAAAACAAAAACACTTTCCTACCCGAAATCAATTACTCCAAACGCTCCCGACTCAGATCGACACATTGGAAGGAAAAGCCTAAAAGACATATACGCGAACACCTGTCGTGCAAGGCTGCCGGTACATGATACTTCATCTCCACCCAGCGAGGCTTCGACGGGGAGGAGGAGGGCAGAGGTGTAGAGGATGCCCCGTGGATGTACCCTCGCCCTCCGGCCGCATTCGCGTCCGTGTCCAACGGCGTTGCATTGGCCCTGAGGGTGACGGAGGAGGAGGAGGAGGAGCATCCGGAGCAGTTGATGAGGCGTCCGCTGGCGCTGCTGACAATGCTGTCATTGCCGTGCCGCCGCCAAGACCCACACGGCGCCCTCATGTAGGCGTGCTCTTCCTTTGATCGCAAAAATTGAAGTCATATACTTCAATTTTTTGTTTTTACTAAATACCCCTCCAATTAAGTTAGTGATAGGGATAAATTCATCATTTGGAGTTGGTGACGAGTGTAATAATTACGATAAGACTCGCGTGACATCAGCTGCTCCAGATAATGCCTCACACCTCTGTTGACATGATGAGGCACTTGGTCAAAGCGGACCGGAACGCCTACCAAGGCACATTAACACCTTGCTCAGGCTCGATCCCTCACGCTACGCCAACGACGATGTCAGATGCTACCGGAAGTACGATCCTGCTCCCTGCGGGCAGACACATCAGGCAACAGTAATTCTCACTATAAAAACTCTCGCGTTCCGAGAAAAAAGAAAAGAGAGAGAGAGGGAGAAGCACATAAGAAGACGCAACTTAGCTAAAAAAACCCCTGTGACTATCCACTAATTTGATCGTCGGAGGGGTCGGGTCTAGCTCCCCGACCCGACCTTTGTGCAGGTGCGAAGCCGGAGGTTACCCGCTAAACGCATAAGCGAGGAGTTCTTGCCCGGAGGGAATAGCGACCCCGTCCCAATCGGAACATCGTAATCGACCATCTCAGCAGTCTCGAGGAGCGTCACAGGGAGATCCCCCATCATCCGAACCCGAACCGAGCCACGTCGATCCCAAGGCCACAGCTTAAAAAGTTATTTACACCAACAGGCATTTGATCATTTAGTCAAATTAGGATAATAGCATCATAAACATCGAGTCCGGCATGCTCTAACTGACTCATGTTTTGGGACTCGAGAGTTTGACGTGTCGATGACATGGTGCTGATGTGTTGGGGTAGACAACCCATTATCTTAAGGGCTCGATCGGTCGGTATGTCAGGTACGTGTGTGACGTCGTTATCACCTTGATAAGGTTAAATAGAGGCATGCTTTGCCCTTGATAAACCCACCAAGGAAAGCCGTTCTTTGCGTTCACTTCTATGAAATCTTTTAGCTCGGTTAAGCAACTGAGTTGGGTGCTTCCGAGGTGGCATGGAAGAGACTCATTTCTTTACTGGAACGTGGGGAAGAGTGCAGGATGTGAAGACTATCATGGCACGATACCTCGTTGTTTGCCCTCTTGTTATTTCCTTCTGTCTGCGCAACACTTTCTTTGAACGCACGTTCCGCTGTAATTTACACATGAAATCTTCCATGTTTCGGTTCTTTTACGGAGAGTTCGAGAGGTAGATCCGCCGGCGCCGACAGTGTCGCTTCTTATGGGCTGGCAATTTGGGACGGAGCTGAGCGCAACCTAGCACTTTTGGAATCGATGGGCCGAGGGTCAAACTATCATTTGCAAGTTGGTCGTAAGGGATAATGGAGTGATAGTTCGTTTATTATTACTGAATGAGTAGTACCTGCGGCATCCTGCGCCAGTGGAAGCAAGCAAGTGGCGCCTCCGACGGAGAAGGTCGCTCTGACGTGGTGCATGTGCGGGCTGAGCGCCGCAAAGATTTGATAAACCCAGGGATTGTTCGGTGTAGTCGAGCGAGGATGATGATGATGATGTCGTCGACAGCAGCAGCGGCGGCGAGTGGAGGCGGAGGCGGAGGCATCCATGGCGACGGGAGTGCGGCGAATGTGGCACTGGTTGCGGGTGCAACCGGTCTGGTGGGCCGGGAGCTGGTGACCGCCCTCCTCCTCTCCGCCTGTTCTCGCGAATGGAAGTTGGTCTACGGTGTCGCTCGCTGTCCCCCGGAGACCGATGACGATGGTGATCGGCACGGCGACAGGTACCGCTTCGTGGCGTGCAATATGCTGGACCGCGATGAGACGATGGCGAAGCTGGGGCCACTGGGGGACCGCGTCACGCACGTCTTCTGGGTGACATGGGCGAGCCAGTTCCCGCTGAACTCCCAGGAATGCTGCGACCAGAACCGCGCGATGATCTCCAACGCCCTCGACGCCCTCCTCCTCCCCTCATGCGGTGGCGCCTTCAGGCACTTTGCCCTACAGACCGGCACCAAGCACTACACACCCCTCGAGGCGGGCGGCAGCGGTTCCGGCTGCTTCGATGAGGATAGCCCCCGGGCGGTTGGCGGAGACGTGCGCAACTTTTATTACGTGCAGGAGGACCTGCTCGAGGAGAGGCTGCGGGGGCGTCGGATAAGCTGGTCGGTGCACCGCCCAGGGCTGTTGCTGGGCGCATCTCGGAGGTCCCACTTCAACCTGGTGGGGAGCCTGTGCGTGTACGCCAGCATCTGCCGGCACCTGGGCCTCCCGTTCCTCTTCTACGGCAACAGGCTCTGCTGGGAGGAGCCGTCCCTGGACGCCTCCGACGCCAGGCTCGTCGCCCAGCAGCACATTTGGTGGGCCACCTCCTCACCGGAAGGTCACCAAGGCGAGGCCTTCAACGCGATCAACGGCACCGCTTTCACTTGGAAGGAGGTCTGGCCATTGCTGGCCGCCAAGTTCGGGATGCTGCCGCCTGCTGTAGCGGGCACAGGCACCAGCGGCGGCGACGTGGACGCAATGTTGGAAGACCTGGTGTCGGAGAGAGCGACGTACGTGGAAGTGATGGGAGACAAGGGCGGCGCTTGGGAGGAGATCGTGGAGAAGGAAGGCTTGCGATCCACAAGGATGGAGGATCTCGCCAACTGGGGTTTCCTGGACGCTCTGTTCGGCTTACCTTTTAAGATACTGGCCAGCAACGCCAAGGCCCGTCGCCTGGGTTTCACCGCAATCTATAGGACCCCGGAATCCCTGCTCTATTGGGTGGATCGCATGAGAGAAGACCGCCTCATACCTTCTTGGTAACAGCTCCATATGTACGATCTCTTGTCTCTGTTTAGTATGGAAGGCAAGAATTGGCTCTCCCGTCGTTGGAGTTTGTCTACCGGAGAGCATAAATAGGACGTTCCTCACCGGCATGTCTTCTCCGCCCTCATCGATGATGGAAGGAGGTGCATTTTGTGCACGAATAAATTGTTCTTATAAATGTGTCTTTTTTAAGTAATTAATTTATTCAGTTGTCTAATCCAACGAGCACATTAGTATGTTGCGTTAATATATATCGGATATATATAATTCGAGTTAGAGATGAAAATTCCATGAATGCTGCATTCACTCCACGTCACCACACAGCCAGCGCACTGCTGCAACCGGGAGTAGGCGGAGCGGCCCAGCGAGGGCCCGGTTTGATCGGGTCTAGCCCGACCTACTGACTAATCTGGTCTGGTTTGGGTTCGGTTCGAACCCATTTGAACGGAAGTTTAAATCCAATCGTGATCCCTGTCGAACGCCAATCTGAGCTCAGCCTGACCCGAACCGATTCGAATTCAGCCGAACTTTACTTCGTTCCTAGATCGATCGAACCTAGCTGGACTACATTGAACCTGACCCAAACCCAGATTGAACCTAGCCATCCCACTGGCCCGTGCGTTGGTTTTGGGCGATCGCATCGCTCGTCGTCAGCAGCAGCGAGGCCACCATGTTGAGGAGAGGACAGGAGCTCTTTTTCTTTGCCAGGATGGGAGTCGCATAAAGGGAAATGTGAGAGAAGCAGGATGGAGAAGAAGAACTCAATCGATGTTGCTGTGGTCAAGAAAAGCTGCAACCCAGTTATTCTAGCAATCGTTATTGTAACACTAGACAAAGTTCCAACGCGACAAGGAAAACGATGAGACGAGGGAGGGGAGATGAATCACGTACACAAAAGGCATCAAACACGAATGGGGCTTGGCATTAGAGCCCACCACCCGACCATTCCCTTTCTTTCGTATTAAGAAGCATTGTGGAGGAAGTCGCAGGCGTCACACTACATCTAATGGCGCTGCTGCTGTGGTGCGAGGGCAGGGGCCGGCTGGGGCTTGGGGCACTGGTAGCACTTGGCGAAGAGACCGAAAGTGTCGATCTGCCTGACGAAGTTGGTGATGCTGGCCCAGCCGCCAAGGCCGAAGCCCACCACGAGCACCCACCCCACCACGAAGGCGTTCACCACGTACATCGCCGTCCAGCTTGGGAGGATGAGGGGCGGCTTCTCTGCGGCATTCTGCAAGCAACAAAGACGGATGGAGGAAGTCAGACCGATGGGGTCTTAGTGGTTGTTTGATTAGACCTGACTTCTTAGACATGGAGGAGAGGTTAAGAACACCGAAGGGGACTTCTGGCCGTCCCACCAAATGCTGCTATTGTCTCCATCAACCATTCAAAACGCCAGCCTTGGACGTGGATGGCGGCACCGAGCGAAGTTGCTGACAATTAATCGAGATTAAAGCTAAGGGCAGGGGCAACGAGGACGGTACCTGTCGTGCGGATGGTGTTCGGTAGGTGAGCATATGAGCCAGGGCCGGAATAATGTAGACGGTGAAGCTGACGAGGAGAGCCCCCACCGCGGAGTTGATGGGCCCGAAGAATGGGAAGATGATGGCCAGGAACCAGATGGGGATGACCACCGGGAGACGGGCGAGGGCGCGCAGGCAAATGCTCCTGGTGTCGTGCATTCCGATCACCTTCTCCCACACGAAGTAGAGCGGGGTGCTGGCGAAGCCGAAGGTGATGAACTGGTGGATCAGCATGAGGATGACGGCGGCGTCCCTCCACCCCGACTTGGGCAGCAACGAGAAGGCGTTGGAGTGAGTCAGAAGCTGGTCGCCGAAGGCCCAGTACATGGCGGCCGCCGACGGCAACGTCAGCGTGAAGACGTACAGCGTTGCCAGCAGATAGATGTACTTGAACTTTTGTGGTTTCCACATGGCATGCATGATCTCCCTGCAGGTTCGCAAGAGGTACACAGTAAGTAAATCTCCAGCGATCATTATGCATGAGGGACACAGGTACGGACCGCTCCCACCATGATTGGGTCAGGAGGATTAGCTTAAACAATTAGGTCTTTGAGTTACAGCACCATCACTTAACCACTGGACAGCAGAATCTTATTGTCGAAAGGATCATCAGAAACTGCACCTAGACAATCTTCTTCGCAGTGAGATAGATGATGATGATGACGACGACATGAGAAATGCATGTTACCCTAATGTTTTCTTCCTAAATTACAGTATCTAGTGCTGCTTAAGCCCCTCCTCCAATTGATCATAATCTAACAAATCATATGAACGCTTTCGCTGCTGCTAAACAGCGTCCTACTGTAAGAGGAGAGGTGATCGGTGAAACAGGGTCTCTTCCTGCCATGCGAGGTCGGCCCCATGTGCCCAGGTCATCACCGGAATCATCATGGAGCTCCCCGGCAATGGCATCGGCTCCGCCGTTTCGTCGTCTCGGCGCGAAATAATAGATGGGAGCAGTTAACGTGAATGGCAAACATGAGCAGCAAGAAACAGAGCACTTCTTTACTGCAATCTAAGATTGAGACTCTTGCGCTGCTACTGATCCCTATGCAGGCGGTGAAGCAAGCACTCACACGGTGACGGCATGCCCGCCGAAGGTATAGAGTATGTTGGTGGCGCCGGTGAAGTAAAGCACGAGCTTTGTTGGACCGGAGTGCACCACGCCTTCCACCTGCATCGTCCATAGGAGCAAGAGCATCTAAAGCCGGGGAAGAAACAGTGATCGACGGACAAGCCAATCACATCAGGGCTGCGGATGATGTTTACCTGGCCGTGGACGGCGGCGGCTATGGTGAGGTACCAGGCGGTGTAGGTGGTCATGCCGAGGCCGAGGAAGGACCATATCCTGTAGTTGTGGAACGAGGGTATGAACACCGTGGTGGCGCAGCAGGCACCGAATATGTACGTCCATGTCCTCTTGTCCAGCCGATCGTTGATGTAGTATATGTTGCTACCCCACACCAAATCAAAGACCCAAAACTTGAATACACGATCAAGCAAGCAATGCGTGATAACGATGAAATCGGAACCCCAAGGGAAGGGGGAATTGAAGCAAAGAGAGAAACCGATACCTGGCGCAGGCGATGAGCTGAATGACGGAGCCGAAGAGAAGGAAGGTACAGTTGAAGGCAAGGCCGGCGGCCTTCCAGTACGGCCCCAGCAACCCATCAAGCACCTCGTACCACTGTCACAAATGAACAGGGGCAAGCGGTCTGCTCTCAGTCGCTTTAGTGGAAGATAGTGAAACCGAGGGATTTGCTAGCTTGGAATCTCGGGAAGCTGGGTGTTGGTGGGGATAAATGGAGGGGAAGCGGAAGCTGAGGAAAGAGAAGGGTACAAGAAATTGAAGGAGGGGAACGGCAAGGGGGACCTGACCTGGATAACGTGGTTCTTGAAGCTGACGTTTTCCTTCTCCTTTCGGGTGCGGTACTCGATGTACAGTACGCTGATGAGGTAGGCAGTCCAACTTCCGAGGAAGCCGTAGAACAGCTGAAGGATCACGCCGGACAGCATCCCCAGCTGCGAGAAGGAGTACGGCAGCGTCAACAGCACCTGCGCCACCTGCAAAATCGCCACCGATACCCCACACCAACCACTCCATCCGTCAGCGGAGAAGACGACCCTTACGAGCTATCAGAATCATGAATCAGTATCAAGTACTTGATTGGAGGCGCAGCTGAACCAGGCGTCCCAGGCGGAGCCGCCATGCCAGAGGAAGCTCTTCATGCTGAACACCGATGCCGTCTCATCGTCCTCCTCCTTGCCGCCGCCCTGCTCTGTCTCGTTGTTGAAGGTAGTAATGCCGCTCGCCGCGATGGCAGCTTCTTCTGCTTGATTCTGTTGCGGCATCCTGCTTCTCTTCTCCCTATGAGACGATAAGAACACCTCAATCAAAACAAGAACCATAAGGCTATTCGGAAGAGTAGAAATCGAATCGAAGCAGCTTAACCTGCTACTGCATAAGATTAATCCAAGTCTAGTGAGAATATATTGGTTGCGAGTGAGCTGATCGATACACGCGCTCTCCTTAAAACACTGTAAACTGGAATTATTGGACGAGCGTAGCGGCAGGCACAGGTTGTACAGTAGACGAAGAGAGTGGCAGAAAAAGAAGGAAAGAGACAGGGAAAGAAGAAAGAAGAGAGAGAGAGAGAGAGAGATCCATTACCTTTGCGCTTCTCGTCCCAACACCTAGCGACCACGCTCCCAGCGATCTCCACGAAAGAGAAGAAATAGAGACAGTTGTTTGCAGCCCTTTAGCTGAACCGGTCGTCTCGCCGTGGACGCTTTCTTCCTCGCAAGAACAAGCAGGCGCTCGAGACCAAGAGGGAGGAGAGGTGGAGATACTGATGCAGAGGAAAGGCAGTCTCCCTCTTGGGTTTACTGAATGGGCAATCTCCTGCAGCGGTGGGACTGTCAGGAGCTTCTCCGGGACTTGGATCCCTATGCCCAAAGGTTTCTTATGCTGCAATCATCTCCCTCTCTCTCTCTCTCTCCTCTCCTCTCCTCTCCTCTCCTCTCTGACAGCTATCCGCTGGATTGACAACTCCAATACTGAGATCTCAATGAATAGAGAAAAGGAAAAAAAAAGGAAAACATAGGTTGCTTTCCCCATTAAGGTTCGCTTTTCCTCTTGCATGGACATTATGGTCAAACATCCTCCAGTGTACCTATGCGCGTGTGTATATATATATATATATATATACATACTTCACTGTGGTGTTGACTGCACCATAGAATCTGGTTGGAGATCCAATCCATATACTCCAAATTAATCAGTGATGGAAATGGGTGTCGCCATCGATTGCCACTGTTAGAACTTGCCTTCAATCATATCGGACTCAAAAAAAAAAAAAAATTCTAAATACAGAAATGATTTCCTTAATGAAGATGATATATGTGTATGAACAAGAAATCATGAATATGTGTTCATTTATAATGATCAAACGATCGCAAGTAAATAATGAGGAGGCCAAAGCGGATAAGTAGTTGAGGGTGGCGTGATGTCGGCGTCAACATAAACCATGGGAGGAGGAATTGTTGAAGTGAGTGAGATTTGGTGCTTGGGGCCTCTCTCTCTCTTCCTTCCACGTTCAAATCAAAGGAGAAAAAGGTGCCACACTTGCTTGCTATGGTCCCAAGACGACGGGGATCGGATATGGAGGATACCATCATCACCTGCTATGGATTTTTGGTCCCACCTCCATTATTCTTTCCATGAAATCTAGTGGTGTTATTCTCGAACAATGCTTGTAATTATAATTGTGAATGATTATATGGTCCAAATAAATAAATATATCGACTCGAATAATTCAACAAGTACGAGTCTTTTGCAGTCCAGCCCACACCATCTTCTTGTCGTAGTCATCATCCCCACCATCATCCTTCTCTCTCTCTCACTCTTTATCTCTATACATATAGATAGATATATATATTATTTTGGGGTATCTCCACCTACTTTTGTGATGATTAGAGATGCCAATGATGTTGCAGAGATAAAAAAAAATAAAAAAAAGGGGGAAAACATTACTGGAATGGATTATTACAAATGGTAAACATATCACATATGGCCGTGTCCCTCTTTAATTATAGAGCTTCCACATCCACCAGTGGATCGACAAGGACTAATAATAAGTTGTGGGCGCAAGAGCATGTGAATGGCGATCTCATTGTCGTGAACAGCTCGATTAGGAGCTGAAGACACATCAAATGGCATCATTGGAGAGGTGATATGACAAATTCCTCACTTGCATTTGACTCTAATCTCTCTTGACAATGACTCGTAGTGATCTTGTGATTCACTACAAACATACCACAACAAGTTCATGATCGGTTTTTCGCATTATATTACACTTAATTTTTCTTTTTATTTTCCGAGGCTCTTATAATAACTCATCAAAGTCTCCACCAATCGAGATGGGTGGACTAAGGATGCGATCACGGCGCTGTGGGTGTGGCTGCCGATGGTTGAATCTGGTGATCGGAATGCGCGTGGCCCGTGAACGCTGCGCCGGGACCGCTCGCGGACGGGGTGGGCTCCTGCGACGCCGACGGCTTTAATGGCGTGAGGACGACCGCAGCGAGAAGGACGAGCGCAGCAACTGTACATCTAAAGAGAATGCCATCTCCGCCCAGACGCTAACGCCCCAACCACCACGAAGAAGACGGTGTTCCGTCCTGAGGAGAGGAGGACGGTAGCCTTCACCTGCTCACACGGTCCAAAAGGCGTCCTCGCCAACACTCCGCTGCAGGCACTCACTTCCCGAGAGAAAGGCAGCGGAGAACAACTGAGAGCTAGTCATCTTGTTGTGGCCATCCCTCTCCTCTTCTTCGTCTGCCCCACAGATTTAGATAAGGTGAGTCCACCACACGCACGGCCTCCAATTAAGAGAAGGTTGCCAGGCGAGGCCATCGTCCTCCGGCCCTTCTTAATGGGCGACAACGATACATGCCCACCACCTACTTGCGCAATACTACGTACGCTTTAGTGGCCGCGGATGGTCCGCTTCGCTGTTCTACTCGGAGCTTCAAAAGAAAGCTGGATCATGCGGCATGTTGAAGACAGCCGAAGGATGGATCTGTCAAGCCTTTTCTTACGCGCTGTTGTCGTCTCCATGACCCGGTTCACAGTGAAAGTTCCTTGGGTTGACGTCGCTGCTTTCCTAGCGAAAGGCTATTCTGAGCGAGCAACAGTGCACCATGAATCATCGTCTTGGATCGGAGATCTCCTGAACCGAGATCCGATGAACATGGAGGGTCCGACCTGCGTCCTCAAAGCAACATCTTCTCATCCTCTTCCCACCGAACGCATCATCGATGTGCTTTCGGTGGTGGCACAAAGCCTTGAATCGACGGCATCAACCTCTATGATCCCGAGCTCAAGTGACAGAGGACCCTGAGAGGGGAAGAAGCCTGAAAAGAAGAGAGTGAACTTGCGGGGGAAGATCGAGCTAAACACAGAGAAGAGAAATAGGAGTACGCACTGACGTCGGAAGTCAACTCAGTGAGAATGTAGAAAATTCCAACTGCAGATAATCGAATCGTCAACTCCATAAAATTATCGAATTGGAAGCGAAAAATATTCTTTTAGTAAATCCATCTATTCCCACATAGCGTGACGAGACATGCTGTGGATATCCAGCGGGAGCTTTCCAGGTTTGCTTGCACCTTGGCAGCAACTCATTCTGTGCTTTGTGCTTCAGCATTCCATTCCATTCCATTCCTCCGGAGAGAGAATTCAAACGGTAGTACCAGTCCGATGAAGATGTAGACAGAGCACATATTCTTTCTTGGCATCTAATAATTTATTTTGGCTGGAGAATATTGCTGGCTGAGTTGCTGCCATCCTGCAGTTGATGCCAACCTCGGGTGTCCAAGTTGATGAAGAACAGCGACATCGATGCCAACCTTCAGGCAAATACTCGACCGCAGGAACTAAAGAAGACACGATTCATGAGAGTGCTGTTAATGCCCGTATTCCATCATTCTGCAGACCGAGCAAGTCTCGAGGCACGACTAGATCTACTCCTGATGGCAAACACATAGATTAAGATTCTCACGCTTCCCATTTAGCGTTGTTCTACTTGTTGTTATTCTCCCTCGTAGCCTACGTAAGAATGACAGGCACATCCGGTGAGCAGAGACATGACGATATCATCAACGAGCACAGCACATCCAGAAAGAATCACAAGTAGGTTTCCAAACAGTGGATGACGCACTACAGGAAGTAAAACTGCCCAAATCTATGGCCCAACACACAAACGAGCCTATCCAAAATCTCCCATACGTGCAATTTTTTGTCTGCCACACTAATGGACGCATAATATGTTTATTCAGATATGTAGTTCGATAAATACGAGTATACACGAAGAAAAACTCAAGAAACACTAACGGTTTGGAAGAACAATGCGTGGCGTTCCTTGCCGACCAAAGTCATGAGATTGTCTGCGTTTGAAGTATCGCCGAGAACGATCATCACTTGTTGCGTCGCTCGCTCTGGAGTCCCGTTGAGACCGTGAAGTCTCTCAGGCTGGCTTCATCTCTCGAGTGGGTCCCGAAGAATACTACCAATCCCTGCAGTTGGAAGCACAAGGAAGCGTCACGATCTCCCCGTTAAAACGTCACATTATGGTGCACAAAAGCGAAGAGAAAGGGGCATTGAAACCGAGTTACGGACAGCAGGTGACCCTCCCGAATCGCCACCTTCGTTCAGATCGGCGTGTTGTCTTACGCATTGCCCCCTCCAAACCTCTTATCCGACGTCTCCTACGTTACGAACTCGCCCATGTGCTCCACGGCAGAAGCTGCTGCAGTGCACGGTTGAGGAGTATGATGTGCAGCATCCACCGGCCGCAGCTGCAGCTGCAGCTGCTTCACCATCTCGTCCGTGAGGTTTCTCAAGTCTCTGCTACTTCGTAGCAAGTCTTTGCAGCAGCTTCCTTAATGCAATTCCAAACTTTATATATATCTATTGTATATACATAATATTTAGATAGCAGATCTCGGAATCATTTCCTGTTTATTATTCTTGCGTTGATGTGGTAGTGAAGGTGAATTATTATTGCTATTCGTTACTTGTTGGTGGTGGTGAGTGACTACTGGTATGCGTCGTTGCAGTCCAATGGGTAGCAGGTGCCGTCGCCGCCGGTGTTCCACAGGAAACGGGCGTAGTTGGCGTTGTGGACGCTGTTGCTCGGATCCGCGTCAATGGCTTCCAAGTAGGTCTCCTCCGCGGCCACAAGGTCCTTCCTGGCCAGCCACAGGAAGCTCGCGTACCGACTCAGTGCCTCCGCGTCCGCCGGCTCCAACCCCGCTGCCTTCTTGAAGTAGTATTCCGCCCTGTCACATGCCCGTCATCCACACCCGTCGGAGTCCGCTTTCCGGGTTTGATACATTTCGACAAATAGCTTGCGATAGTGGGGAAGGAAGCGAGGACCAGTTAGTGTCGTGCCTTTTACCTGTTGTGATCGCGGAGGACGAGATAGAGGAACTGAGCAAAGTTGGCGAGCAGAAGAGCGTTCTCCGGGTCTTGCGACAGGGCCTGCTGGTACATGATCTCCGTCTGCAAGTAGACCGGGTAGTCGTCGGGCGCAAGCTCCACCGTGATGGGCGAGACGAGCCGCAGCAGCGTCTCCCGGTCCATGAGCGCCGCGTCCCTCGCGTCCGCATTCATCCTCGAAACTTCCTCCAGTATCCCTTTCCAAACTCTCGCTTCCTCCGCCTCCTCATCCACCGTCGCCTCTGCCACAAACGCGTCCTCTCCCCCTCCTCCCTCTTCTGTGTTCACCACTGCCGGCGCCCTCGACGTGCCGTCGTAAATAATTTTTCGGTACGATAAAGATACGTCATCCGATCGCCCATCGTCCGTGGCCCCCGCCACCGGCTTCGCGTTCCCTCCGCCCCCCGCACCGGTTCCTCCGATGGAAGCGGTCCTTTTTCCGATCGAAGAGAACAACCTGATGGAGGAGCGTTCTTCGTGGTTTTGGCCAAGGTCTTCCATCACGACCATCGACTGGATCGGCGGATTGGGCGTGGCCATGGCGGCGTCATCGAGGTGGCCCATGGAGTAGACGGTGAAGTTGGCGAGCAGGAGCATGACGGAGACCATGAGGGTCGGGGTGCAGGAGAAGATCTGCTGGAAGAGCCAGACGAAGGAGAAGTTCATCTCCCGCTGCACCCGCGCCAGGATCCCCTGGATGTCCTCGCGGTAGATCACCTCCCGCATTTGGAGCGTGTGGTTCTGGAGCTCGCGGATCATGAACACCATGGTCGAGAAGGCCCGCTTCACCGAGCAGCAGGCCGACTCGCCCGCCTCCAGGAACCACCCCTCCTCCCACCGCTTCTTCCGCTTTATGATCCTGAGCGACAGCGGCAGCTCCATGCTGTTCGCGTTCTTCTCCACGCTCGCCGGCACGATCTGGTCGCGCCAGTCTGGCGACACCGGGAAGACGGGGAGCCACGGCGGCTCCGTCGATGGCTCTTGCTTCTTCGATTCGGGCGGAGACGAAGGCGCGGGTCTCGAATCGGAGCGGTGGGACGCAGTGGTGGCCAACACATCACCTTCTTCACTCCACGACTCAGAATGGATCGCGTCGTCTTCGCTGCCATCACCTTGTTGCCGTTGGAGATCGAGGGCCGTGTCCTCGAGCCGCTGCCCCAACACCTCATTTTCGTCCTCGTCCTCGTAGTCGCCACCCTTCACCGCGAAGCGCTCGATGCTGGCGCTGAAGGCCCGGCGCAGGACTCGCTCCTGGCTTCGCCTTCCTCTCCCCCACAGAATCTCCAGCGACCGGGTCCTGCACAGCTTGGCCGAACCGATCCCGAGGAAGGGCGAGGCGAAGAGCCGCTTAACCGGAGACGAGGCCACGGCGGGGAAGGCGGCCCGCGAGGCCGTCGAGGTGTTGGTAGGCGTCAGGTGCGGCCGGTGCAAGCGTGTCCCTGCGGCCTGAAGTCCCATCTCCGCCAGCCCTCGTCCTCCCCCCTTCCCCCCTGACGACCCAACCCGAACGCAAACCGGACTCGTTCAAAGTCAAAACAAGAGATGCCACAAAAGAATCGCCGACAACTGCAGAAGAACGCAAAACAACAGGCCCTGGATCCCCCCACGATGGCCACCACCGCCCCTCCAACGCATGAGTTCACAATGGAACGACAATGACGTAGGGAAGAAAAAGAGGAAGAAGATAACAACTTGCCGTGCTCACCGACGAAGCCTGGCGGTCTTCCGACTATTTGGGATCTGGGAGAACGACGAGCGGCAGGAGAACAAGATGCAGTCCAAGCCCATCTTGGCCCGATGAGGTGTCGCAATAACTCCGTCATGTATTTTTCTACACCACCCATTCGTATCGGTACGTTATTCCAGACTTGGTGATTGGGGGGACTCGACACTGACCCGACCATGGATGGAATTGAGCTCCCTCGCGAGCCTGCCCGCGTCAACTTCTTCCTCTTCGAGGAGACACTGTCAGCTGCACGCAGACATCACGAGAGACAAGGTGCACTTCGCTCGTACCCAACAGGAGATGGGCGGTGTCCAGATGAGGATACTGTGGAGAGTAGACGATGATGGGTACGCCATCGACATCAACGTCGAACGAGAACGTCATGCCAAGATATAATATACCGCAGGTCTTGATTCTCTGCGTGACTGTTTCCAAAACCATACCCTCAGATGTCTCTACAAAGGGTGATCATAGTCGTGCTTTCCCTTCCAAAAGAAGTTCAAGTGGTATAAGAGAACACGGATCAACAGTCCAAAATAAGCTGTTGAATTGAATTGATCGCAACAACAACAACAATTCATCGACAACATAGTTATGTTCTTCTGCAAGTATAATCTACTTGCAAATAAAGAATCGAACAACTTCTAATTTCAAAAATAACAACAACAACAATTCATCAACATCATAGTTATGTTCTTAGGCAAGTATATAATCTACTTACAAATAAAGAATCGAACAACTTCTGATTTCAAAAATAGATGTCGGGACTGTTCCACGGCAAAGGCAACATGACATTGTGTTTTTCAATTTGCTGTAACTCAGGCACAGGATATCAATTTGTAAAAACAGTATCTGAGGTTGCTGAAATTTTCAGGAGCAATATTCTGTTGGATGCCTTTAGAACCGTTGTGACTGGCAAACGACACCTTTGGAATCAACGAAAACAACAAACACACTATGGATGCCAACTCCCTTGAGCTCAGATATTATCCGAAACGTAACAGATGGTACAACGACTCAGCCAAATGCAGCGGATCTGGTCTTATCTCAGAGCTTCTCACGCAGGATGATCAGAATCTCTCCACCCTGATCGATAACATTGTTCAAGAATTCTCTCATCTCTTCTTGATGCTCGAATGGCACTGGTGAAGCGAGATCACTGTCTAAGTTGTACCATACACCATTGATATTGCGCAATGAGACCCAATGCCTGCCACTCCAAACCCCCCCGAACCTCCTAACAGGGATGTTAAGCATTATACCCAACAAAGATTCCTCAGCGAGGTTAATGGAAGAAGCTCCATTTCGACGATCATGCCAAACAACCCTTTTCCTTCTGGACTCCAGTGCTGCAATTAGCACATTGACATCATAGTTTCCAGTAAAGACATTGTGATGGGGCTTAAAGATTAATGATAGGGGAGTCCATTGGCTTCTGAAAGGATCATCGGCCAAAAGTTTCTCTGCAATGGCATCCAACTCAGCTCGACGAAATGAGTCCTTTTCCTTAACCACAAAGAACTAATTGAATTTTACAACCACATCACGTATTGCACACAAAAAATTACAAGTTGCTTGATCCCATATAATGACAAAAAGAAAGACACAAAAAACTTACCTGCATCAGGTTATTGAGTGCGTGCAATAGACAAAACTGCAGTCTCTGCTTCTCATGATAGATAGGCTTTTCATCCATACCTATATCATGCAAAAATATGGCTAGCACGCTTCAGAAGACAAAATTACTAAATATGTGCACCAGGCTAAATTTATGTTACAAAATTACTGATTAGGGTCAACTGAATCCTTATACCAGAGAAAGCTTCCTATCTAATACTATACAAACATGCAGCCGAGGCAAACCTGTTCCAATGTGCCCAAGATATGTTATTTTCTTAATCTCCGAGCTAAATAATAGATTCGATGAATACCTTATGTTAAAGATTCTTTTTTCAACCATCAGGAATACCTATGAAGGCTCAAATGGACAACGCATGCATGCAACAAAATTTGATAAAGTTGAATAAATATTGATTTAAGAATTTGGAAACAAAGGGCTTGGAGAAACTTCGGATATCTGAAATGCTTTGTCAGCCAGAATATTCCAAGAGAAATGAAAATTCAGGTTATTACACAAAGAACAAATGTTTGGGTTATCTTTGCATCACAAAAAGGCTCTCCGACCAACCATTTCAAAAGAATAATCAACTAGGACTCTATCGCAAATGAATATCAACCAAAAGTTTGACCCCTTCTAAATGAAATAATTAGGTTCAAAATGAAGCGCTTACGTAAGCTGCTCTAGTGCAGTGCCGAAATATTTTCAACTGAAATTAAAGTTTCTTTCAATCAGAAACCAATTACGTAAAACGTTAGTAAAAAAACCAAAACAAGAACAATCTCAAGTGCCAAACTTGTGCCTCTAGCAACACATAAGATGGTGACAATTAATATGTATAATATGACCCTATAAACACCATGCATAAAATGCAATCTTATAATTCAAAGCAACAAGTACTATTTTCGTCAAAGACTAAAACACAGTGCAACATGAAATTATAAATAAACATAATTCAATAATTTTAATATTAAAATTTGAAACTAGTCTTAGGCGTACTCAGTAGCCAATATAAATATGGTGTTACTTTCAATCAAAATATAAATTATATTCAGATTATTCCCAGGCGTCTAATAAGCCTAAGCCATACCAAACTTCAATTGCTCCCAATTTCCAATTTTCAACTTTCAATAGTAAAATTTTGAGTTTATTTATGACAACTCGTCGCACTGTGGTTTGATTTTTAGCAGTAAGAAACCGTCTAGAATCTTAAGATTGATGTGTTGTGCGGTTAGATATGTCACCGATCATGGTAATCTTTTATATTTTTGGAGACATCACTCTTGGTGCTTAAGATTGTCGCGATTTCCTCACAGAATTTTAACATTATCCTATGTTATCCACGTAAAACAATTAAATCAACAACGACGAGAATCGGAATGGAAAGACAACGAAGGCCAAGGATCCACACCTCGAACTTGTAGGTTTTCGACTTCAAGTAGGCCTGATTCCTGTAGAGGGTCAAAACCCTAGACCGGAGAGCGAGGAAGGACCGACCCAGGTTCCGTAGGCCAGTAGACAGGAAGCGATGGAGGGATGCGGTTCCCCCAATCTCGTTTCTTTGGATGATCGGAGGAAAGCGTAAGCAAGGCGGCGGAAGAGAACGAAGGAAAGGGGGCGACGGCGAGCAGGCCGGGAAATGAGAGAGGGAGAAGAACGGGCACGCGAGGGGTCGGCTATCACCCAATAGTCTCCCTCGCAAGAGATGGGATCTGACGGTTCATACGTCGTAAGTAAGATTCAACGGCTATGATTTACTCTCGGCTATGCCTCTCCCGTGCTTATCCGACTAAGCTTGGGTCCCACGTCACCTACAAATAAATAAATTGCACCATATAATGCTGCTTCGAATCGTTCATGTGAAGGCCTCTCCGCACGACTACTGTAACGACTTCTCTTACGACTAGGAAATATGGCATCAACCACAAATGTATTCATGTTAATTCTCAGAACCGTCTGATTCATATATAATAATAATGGTTGAATACCCATAAGCATATGAGACATCATTAATTAAGAATATATAATTTCTATGCTACACGAGTGCAACCGCGAGGAGGTGATGTGGATCACAATTGCTGGGCTATTGGGCCTGCAAGAACTCAGGCTCCGTTGCGGGTTTCGGATTCCTCGTCTTAAGGTCTACTTACGACCCGTACAGTGGCAGAGCGAGGCCCAAGCAAGGGCGGAAGGCGAAGAGGGAGATGGAGAAGGCGAGGGCGATCCTGTCGGTCGGAGAAGAAGAATCGGAGCGGGTGGCGCGGCTGGACGTCCGCCCCCACCGCGCCGGACACGCGGCTAGCTTCTACGAGGGCTTCGCCACGCGAGGGTTACGGGTCGACTGCATCCGCCCTGGCTTCCTCTCCTGCACCTTCAAAGTCCCCCCTCGTCTCACCGTGAGTCCTCTCGCAGCCGACGGACTCTTGATTCGCTTTACGCCGCGATCTGTTGACTATAGATGTTCCAGCTTCCCCCGATTTGGATGCACTCGTTTATTTGCAGGATGCTGGAGGGAATCTGTCGCCGGGAGCCATCGCGAACCTGGTGGATGAGGTGGCCGCGGCTGTCATCCATTCCGAAGGTCACCACATGAAGATCTCCGTCGACATGTCCATCTCGTACATGTGCGCTGCCAAGGTCGATGTAAGTACAGATCCTCTCTTCCTCGTTAGCAATTTCCCCCAAATGTTTATGCCGTCTCCGCGCAGTCGATCTCGAGCAATCGCAATCTATTTATAATCCATTACCTTGCTTCCATCTCCGTGCATGGCCTTGAATCTCGGATTGCATTCACAGAGTCTCGCTCGATCAAGATGTTTCCATGGTAAGAATGATGCATACTTAGATTTCTTTTATCGATCCCAAAGGTGGCAGAAGCAATTGAAATCCACGAGCAATAATAGAATGGGGTCTATCTAAGGTTAATTCGTGCCATTCACCCTTGCCCAGGATGCCGCCATCTGGATTGCCCCAAGAACAGTAGTACACTTTTGGTGCATCCCGTGTTTATCCCCAGCCTGAAGAGCTTTCATCCGCTTGCATTACAATGTTGAAGTTATTAGATACAATACAAATTGGTGCTGCAAGAAAAGGGTGTCTAGAGAGAAAATGGGGAATATAATATTGCACAAGGGAAATCAATCAACATGTTGCCATGAACATGGAATGTAAAGGTCAATTGATGATTGGAAAGGTGTTTGGGATCATTAATCGAAGTTGAGGGTGGTGGGAGGAGTCTTTGCCATTCCATCAATGGATGGTTTTATGCAATTCTTTGTCTCCTATACTCCCATCTTCATATCCTCTTTTGTTTTGGCAAGCAGGATGAACTAGAGATCATATCGAAGGTTTTGGGGCATAAAGGTGGCTACTCAGGAACGTATGTGTTACTCAAGAACAAAGCAACGGGAGAGGTTGTTGCCGAGGGCAGGCATTCGTTGTTCGGTAAACTTGTAAGCAAAATCTAAGTAGCCCGTGATTAGATTATGCAACTTGTTTTTTTTAGATTATTACATCAAATGACGACGTATATGATGCTCGTAGTGGACTCGATAATACAGTAATCAAGTCGTAGTGTATATTTCCGCTACTTTTCATGTATTTGTGATACATTTTCGATGTAATATACACAAAAAAGAAGTTCTTTTCTTTCTTTTGTTCTTCTTCAATTTGCTTTTACCGATATGAACGCACAGATTTGTATAGATTCAGCTCTGTTAGCTTCTGCTCTTGATCACGATGGAACGGGAGTTGTTGACACTCAAAGGTAGCTAATTACTTTGTGGTGGAATGCAGAGAAATGGGACGATGATATCACACTTGTAATGCTGCCATGCACTTGGCAGATGATTTCGATGTGATAATATATACTGATGACTGCTCAAGAAACTGAAACTGGGCTTTGATTCAAAGTAAATATGTATCATGTGATGATATACTGATGACGAAGGTTTGCTTTCCCCTTGTTGTCTACTTCTCTATACGAATGCATGCCTTTTGTCTTTGCCTGCCTCGGAATCTCACATTACAGCAAGGTTTTTCTATTCCCGAAGCAGAGGAGGCCGTCAGAAGAAACTCTCGTCGTCTTTACAGCGATCGAGCGAGGGAGCTTCCCAGAACTGCCACCTTCCTCTTCTCTGTGCAAACCCCTCCTGCTTCAGATGCTCCTGTGTCGCTTCATGCACAAGCATCCCGGAAGAGGATTCGCATAGAAGTACTCTTCCTGTCTGGGGATCCCTTCGGTCCTCCTCTCGTACGGCCCTCCGAGCCTGTTCTTGTGATCTCTCTTCACCTGCTCTTCCAGCTTCTTCCAGCTTATGGCACCCTCGTCCAGCTGATCCATCAGCTTCACTAGCCTCTGCCTGAGACATTCGCAAACGTGAGAAGAAAGCTCGGCCGAAGCAGGAGGAGGAGATGGAGCTGCGGGCGTACCTGTCCGGGTTGATGGTCTTCCGGAACCCCTCGAATCTCCTGTGCCCTTGCACCGCTTTGGCCATGTTCCCGTCGTAGGTGTACACGAACACGTCGCTGCGGAGGGCGACGATGTAGTCGAGCGCCGCAAGCCTGTTCTGGTACCCCTCCAAACCCTCCAATTCCTCGGCGGACGTCAAGCTGTGGTGGGTGTAGATGTTGGGGTACTCCGCCGTCAGCGTTTCCATGCTATTCGCGCCGTAGATTTCTCCGGCCACGATGTAGATGCTGGTGGTGGAAGGGTAGCCCATGGCCTTGAGGAAGATGGCAGCTTCGCGCGGCGTCATGGGGCACCCGCCTTGGAGCCGCTTCTCCTTGCTATCGATCTCTTTCTCCTTCCAGTGCTTCACCCCGTACCTCATCGCCCTCAGCTCTTCCGCCTCATGGGACGACAGGTTGTGGCTGCAGCCGGTGAACGACAGCATGTCCTTCTCGTACCTTCATCCATACGCACCATGAACTGTCGTCATATAACACGTCCAGTCGAGATAACCGCAACCAAGAAAAGCTCGATCTATGTATGTACCTGAGATGAAGAGCGATGTAGTGGTCGCTGCCATTTCTCAATCTACGGACCAATGTCTTCCCCAGCTCTTCGATCTCTCTCGTGTATCGAAGCGCTCGGTAGTTGGCACGGCACCGAAGCCTCTGAATCGAAGGGGGAAGGCCATTGTTGGCGAGGCGGGAGTCTGTGTAGGTGAACTCTATCACCCGACGCCTGCTCAAGACATTAGCGAAGCTCTTGAAGTAGGAAGCCTGGGAGACGAGGAAACCTGTTGGGTAGAGAGAAGGAAGGACTGGAATCGCTGCAATCTGGATGCATGCCTACCTTAGACCAGGAGATGGGAGCCCTCTTCAGCGGCTTCGTCTTGGCGTATCGCCGGGGGAGGGATCCCACCACGGAGATGTCATCCTTGAGAGCTTCCACGAAGTGTTTGACATCAAATATGTCCTTGAATTCACTGCCGAGATGGAGATCAAGCATTGGCCCAAACAAATATATATATACGGAATGCGTTCGTTACCTTGGATCTGTCCAAAATGATTTGTGATCTAAGAAGGGCAACACAAGCGTGGCGTTCATTAGCTTTGCTACCGCAACCATGTCGCTTATCTGCATGCATGCATGCGTGTAAGTAAGATTGCAACATCCGAAATGACGTATTGATCTAAACTCTAAAAGTCCAATGAACACAGGAAGAATAACGTACTCCCATTCTCATCTGGTTAAGTCCTCCGTTGGCATGAACAATAAGATAACCCACCGTTGCATTGCATGTGTCTACAAATGCAAGATTCCATGGCAGTGGTCGCGTCGCTCCACGATAACTATCTCAAGTATACGAACGCAATGAAACTTACTGACTTACCGCATTTAGCTTTTGGACGATTGATGCATTGTCGGTAACCTTTATTGTTTGGATTCATCCAAATCTCAGGAATCTGTAAACACATCAAAGCATCTTTTTTGAATCAGTGCAACAATGCTAACGGTTCATTTCTAAGCATAAACCAAATCAAAAAGAGAAATAAATGGTAAAGAGAAGATGATGGAATGATCATAGAAGAGAGAATGGTGTGAATGAACCCATGGAGAATCCAAAGCATATTGTTGCATGCGTGTATATATGCCTTCCGACAAGGGAAGACGAATCTGTGAAGCTAGCGAACGACATGATATATGACCAAGGCGGATAGGGAATACGGGAAGATGAGGCCTTCTCTGTATGCTGGTGGCGTTCTCCAGCGTCCAACTCGACGACTCGTCTCGCATCACGCTGCCGATCTGCAGCACCACGTCCTTGTTCTCCTGGGAGCCGCCGATGCGTGCGGTGCCGAGGAGAACGGTGGCGGCCAGCATGGAGAATAGGGCCAGCGCCAACAGCCTCATCCACGCATTCCTACCCCCCGGCCGCCACCCGCCCCTGCCGTGCCGAAGCAGCAGCCGCCGCGAGAAGAGACCGTGCCATCCTCCGAGGGACCCTGCATGGTCGCGGGCCTCGCCGTCCTCGTCTTCCTGGAGAGCCCTCTCCGGATCGCTGAATTCCGGCTGCCGCCGCCTGGTGGGGCCGGAGAGGATGGGGCTGGTGGCGGTGGATGCGGCTGCACTTGACGGGACGGACCCCGCGGCGATCATGACCGTTGGGAGCGGGGAGCGGAGGGCCGGGCGTGTGAGAGCGTTGCACCGAGGAGGACGGGTGGGGGGGAAGAGAGGGATTGGAGGCGGGGAGAGAGGCGTGGAGACAACACCGGGAATCTTGACGGTGATCTCTGGGGTCTGTGAACCGTTGCTTCTCCCTTCTCTCTCTTTTCTCTCTCTCCTTGGTTTTGCCGCGACGGTGAATGGGCGTCCCGGAAATGGTGGCGGCGTAGGACGTGGTGAGGTGAACAGAAGCGCTCACTTGCGCTCACGTCTCTGCTTCTTTGACTTCGCCGTCTCCCGATCCATCCATCGATTTATCTCCCTCTCTCTATGTACGATTAACGTGAATCTAATTCGAACGAGGCAAGCAGTGTATATCCAGGACGTGTCAGAGGAAAACTAAGATCACGAGAGGTTTTCGATTCCATCTTATGTTAAAAATATTTATATATATATATGATCACCTTTCTATCCATAAATGAGGAGAATAAGATTTGTAATTATCGTTCTACTTTCCATTCATTTCCACACCTTAAATTACACCTATTTGTATATATCATGTTTTATATATAAATATTATATATATATATATATATAATATTAGGACAACTTAAGGTTGTATACACGTGCCATTGTCATAACGTTTATTACCGTTGGCGGATTGCAATGCATGCTGTAGACGATACGCAAAGCAGGAGTCAAATCAACTGCAAACTAAAAGGAGGCCGACAGGGTAAAATTGGGATCTTATAATGAATAATTAATGAGATGTACGTATAAGGCGGCCAGCCGTTATTGATATGCCACGAATGTGGCGCTCGCACCAACAAAAGGAGGGTTTGCATCGGATTCACAGCCAAACGCTTCGATAAATGGAAGAACGAACAAAGGAGACGGTTGCGTTCTGTCCTTTGTCCCTCTCACCGCGGCCTTTCTGTATGATCTGCCACAGCTGTTCGCAGTCAATGACACCACGTCGCTTTGTGTTCGACGTGGTACTCCACCTCGCGATTTCCACCGGGCGAGCAACTCGGCGGTGGAGTCATCCTCTCGCATTCATATTCAAAACAATACACGTATATAATTCCCATTGGACTGTGATAACTACGATGGATGATTGAGAAATTTATGTGTGTCGGTGATCACACGTATGAGTCCGACTCTGAAGGAAAAAACAATGTATAAGTTCCTTAAATGCAAATCTCAGAATGATTAATGTACACGATTACATATTTATGTATACAGATTATTTTAGAGATTCAATCCCGATCATTATACCGTGACCCATATTTCATTATACATGAATATATTCATAGTAAAAGAATAAAAAAGAATGATCCCAGGGTTCAACTATTCCACCCTTTAAAACAGCAAAAAAAATAGTGTAAAAAAAGAAAAAAAAATTAATTTATGACCTCGTCCGAGTAAGAGAGTGTGTAATGAGCCAATGAGGATGAGTCGTGAGATATATAATCAAGGTTAAATCGACTCTAAAATAAACTATTGGTGATGGGTTAATACTTGATACCTCGGTTGATGCAAGTGCAAACCTGACCTTGACCCGACTCATCAGCATGTAATGTCGTTTGAGCCAAACCTTCGCATCTGCTTAATGAATGCCGACGGTGGGTCTGAATCAGCTGCAGGAATGAATACATATCAGCAATCTTCTATTCATGCTTAGTTCTGAAGTTAATTCAGGTTGTTTAAGAAGAACTCAGAGCTCTAACTCGATATTAAGCAACAAGTTTTGGTGCGACCAGAAGCAGTAACTAGTAAAAAAAAATTTATATGCATAATTCGTGTGCAAATTCAAGTGTTTAATTTTTTCTCTTTTTGTTGCCCACAAGACACAAACCAACAGGATGAATGATCTAATGATCTAATGCAAAGATATGGAATTCAAATGAAATGACTGATAATGTAGTAGTCGAGTTCATCGACAACAACTAATACAGGGATTAGTTGCTTTCTTCCACTTTTTCCCTTCTTTAATTTTCATGCTTGAGAGATAGATAGAGGAAAAACTATTGTAAAACAAGACAATTTTTCTTCATCATCAAGTACTATATGATGTACTAAATGCAAGCCCACTTTGCTGAACCACAAAATAGATGGATTGTAGAAAAATCAAAAGAAATAAACAAAACTATTTAGTTACATGGGCTGGATCATCAACTGATCTGCCACCTACCTTTGGGGAGGCATTCTTCATATAAATACTTTGATCCATATGGAAATTTTTTTTTTTTCCTTATCTCCAGAATGGGCTTGTTGTCATAACACTCTCAAAGGCCACAGCACAAATCTGTCATGAATTAAGTGGGAATTGTATTTAGTGAATCTTTCTGGCTGGACTATAAATTTCCAACATAAAATATCAAAGACCAACAACTAAAATTTTGACTTTTGTAGTAGTATAATTTGATCAATGTGCCTCCGTCTACAACTAAAAGATGACACCTTGAGCAAAAAAAAAAAAAGCATTTCTGTTACAAACAACTTAAATCCTAATCCCTAGAATAGGAAGTGCTTAAGCAAGGATATGAAACGACAAATAAATATTTAATGAAGAACCAACATACACAGATTCTCCATGGTTTTTACAGGAAGAACAAAGAAATTGCTTCACATCCAAACTTAAAATAACATGAGAAATATAAAGTATAATGAATATGGTCCTCGTTGTGCAATAAGGGAATTGACAGGGAATACTTTTGAGGATAATAAAAAAAAGCTAGTGTATCTCAACATTCATGCAGCAGTCCAAGCGAAACAATCTTGAAGATGCAATTCTATAGCAGCAAAGAAATGCAGGTTCAAATAATATACTAATCAGCAGCATGAGTAGTTAGCAGGAAATGTCTCTCTAACTTAAGTGATGGTACTTTTTCCTCAATGTAATCTGCAAAAGGTAGCACGACCTAGATTACATAACAACCTCTGTACACATTAATGAAACTCAATCACAGGATCCAGTGATCAAAACATAAAGATGACATTTTAATGGTGTCCTAAACATACCAATTAAACTCGATGAAGACATGATGTGCTTCTTGATATCACATTGATGCATCCATACGCGGCAAATCAGAGATACTGTTGCAAAAATTACAAGGACTCTTCTAAACACATTAAGAATGTGTATGCTGCATGCAAACATATCATTCAGGCTTCTTATATGTTCAGGCATCTTAGAACATACTCGAAGCATAATGGATACATACAAGGTGTGCACAGTTTAACTAGAATGATAACAGAGAATTGTTCAGACAAAGCTAACGGTCACAGTACTAAATACTCAACTATGATGAGACCCACATGTTTAACGGTCACAATAAATCTGCTAACATGAACATGTTTCAGAAAGATACTCCTTTGTTGGGATGTGTTCAGCACCAGTTCATTCAAATATTATAATGGGAAGATTTATTGATGATTGGTAAGGCAGTCTGTATACGGAAGATAACAGTAAGGATCAAAAGAGACAAGCGGACTTTCACCGATTACTTTAACGAGAGAGTAAAAATTGCTAAATAGATTTAGCAAGTATTGTCAAGGTACTTGTACCTATATTAGTGTAGACAGACATGGCTTTTTCTTGCTAAAGCAATCAAAATTACAGGGTCGAGAGGGGATAAATGTAAAGATAAAATAAAATAAAGAAATATGGGAGTATGCAAGGAGAACACAATGTGAAAATCATATGAAGAGGTTCCAATGATGATTAAAAACATCATAGGTTATGGTCACTAATAAATATTTAGGCACGGAGGGTTGTTAGTTGGAACCAAATGTCAAAGAACACTGTATAAAACCATTTCCATTCAATTGTAATAATATATGTATCGACCAGCAAATATAATGCAGAAAGCATATAAAATGGTTTTAGTGATGATTGGAGACATTGTATGCTTAACAGCTATTGAAGGATATATAGGCACAGAAGGTTACAAGTTAGAAATCAGCGATGAACACTACAAAACCAGTGTCCTTCAAACTTTACAAGTTATATGAACCACCTAGTAACACTTAGAATAGAATAGCTTCAGTTCAACATGAAGAAATCAACAAACGAGAAAGCGAACGCCATGTCAAGTATACACAAAGATTCAAAGACCAAAGGTTGAACCAAAAGGAAAACAATGTCACTATAGTATGAACATTCATGAAATGGATTTCCCATATACAACTAAAGGCACTTTAGCTGTCAGAGAGAGTGAGACACTATGTAGCGCCATCTCAAATTGACAGGACACAAGAAAACAGTAAAAGCTCTGTATGCTAAAGTGGGGTATATTGAAGAACACGTACAGAATCATGGAAAACAAATGCACCAATTAAGGGATGAGAATTCGGATTAATGCTGAGGATAGGTGGGAGGAACTTGAAAACAGTTCACTAGAATGTTTTTAAAAAAAGATTCTGTGGTCCTTGTACTGCCCTCGGTATAGCTTAATGACAGGAAAAGATCCAATGACCCAAATAAGATGAGATCCCAAAAGCCCTTTAGCGAATTCTTATTGATTGAGTTCTCAGAAACCACAAAGGATCACCTCCAAAGAGACAACTAAGATTAATGCATGGTAAAGCCAGGAAAATAGCACTTTAAATGAGCGCATTAAAAACACTCAATAATTGCATAAGTAGCTCATGGAAAAAAAGCAATCCAGCAGTGATCATTACATCATATACTTTGTGGCATGCAAAAGAGAAGGATGGTCCTAAAATACAAAACAAGGACGCAAGAAAAGCTGAAAACAACTCAAAAACGTAAGATAATACATGTTTGACTAGCTATCTATCAATATCTGCTATAGCATTCAGCTACATTGTGTTTGATGTCCAGTTTAATAAAATAGGAATTATGGACGAATGAAAAACAAATTTAGATATTGCTCTATCATGGGGAAAAAAATCATAATTAAGTGCTCATAATGCAAAGTTCAAACAGTTACCAGGTACTTTCAGATAAATCTAAGATCTCATACAACTATTCCAACTCCTGCCTGACGATGTAGAAGTAGAGCTGTCCATGATTGTTCCAGAAGTCGCCTTGGTGAAGAAGCATCTCTGTGGCCCCTGATTACGGACAGACCTGGAGCAACCACCCGACGGCCTCCTCTCTCTGCCATTGCTGCGGGTACGAAATCCGGCGAACCCGCCGATCGAGTTTGGATCGAAGTTGCCGCTGCAGATGCAGAGGGATCGACGGTCGATGCCCGGATCGAACACGCAAGCGCCAAAAGGGCGTGGGAAGAGATCCGCAGCCTCGAGTACGAAGCAGCCATGGAGATCGGTGGTGGAGGAGGGGAAGCGAAGCCCTAAGTTTGGCGAGAGGAGAAGAGGAGGCAACGGCTCGGGGGCAGAAGGAACGGAGAAGAAGAGTGGCGGGTGGGGTCGGGAATGGAGAAGGGAACGATGGATATATAACGAAATAAGCACCGACCATGGCTGACACTAGTCGTGTCGCTGCAATTAAGACGGTTAGCACTCTAACTGCACCGACGCAAGTCAAAGCCCTATTATGGCACGATCTGAAGCGTCCATCTTGAGGTGACGCCTTTACCATCCGATATAAGTACGCACATTCTTGGCGGTGCGAGCCCCGATTGTGATTGCTCCTAATTACATACCTTTAAAATCAATAAAAATATACTAATAAATAATAATAAAATATGTTTAATATTCGATGACGGACGATAATATTGTTAGCGTTGACCACGACGTCGTTGTTTGGCCACTTCCGACAACGATAAGGCTGCTCTCATCGTAACACCATCCGCCTCCATAATGAGCACACCGTCGATCATATCACCGTTCGTCATACGTCACTTTACAAATGTGTCGACACTAATGTAGTTGCTAAGCGATAACTACATCGATATCAACACAGATAGTAGTGGTCATCATGGTATCTACAAATAAGATGATAGTCGCCTCACCGTTGACCCATTGTGTAGATCCCAACCTTGTCTTAAAGCTGGGGTTGTCATAGTTTCTATCGCTCCCCATGTTACTACATCTATTCTGGCACCACCTCTTGTTGAGCAATTATCTCGATGCTTTACATCTGCATCGGTATCGACGCAATTGCTGAACGACGAAAGGGTTACTTGGCATCTTACATTAGTGTCAATGCAGATGCAGAACGACAAAATGGTCGCTTGACGAGATATGTGCTAGTCATCGGTGTCATGTAAGTCGATCACAGGAGTGATGACATATGTGATATGACACACTTTTTATTGTATTATATTATTTGATATTTTATCACTTTATATTGCTTGTTGTATTAATATATATTGTGATGTTCATGGATCTCTGCAATGAGAATCGAATCGGGATGATATTATGATAACGAGACCGATTCGTCTTTAAACATAAACCTTAAATAATTATGGTCATAGGTTACTCAAGAGGGACATCAAGATAATCGGACATACTACTGTACTATGTACTTGTACATATATATCCATCCATATAATGGATGCAGCTGGTCTCATAGCTGCTCATGTGGAGACACTGGGGATACAATATAAGTGCTCATTAGAGAATGAGTTCACTGATTGATCCGCTTACGGAATATTAGATGATTGATGACACCTTTTTGTTAGACATCAATTACGTAGTCCTAATAGTGTATCTAATCCTTAGAGTTGAGACATAAAGGATGTCCTATATGAGTACTCCACTCTTTAATACCAGACTCATAGGTCTAAAAGTTCTAAATCTAACATAGTTGGTCATAGGGAGTGGTAGCCAACCTTACAAGGATTATTGAGTATCGATAGAAGATCATCTATTCTCAGTGTCATGAGAGGAATATCTAATGTATTTTTGCTCAGACAAATCCCTAGTTAGGATCATTCAGATTGCGAGAGAAAGAGTTCTCCGGAAGAATCCAATTATAGTGAGACTCAGGTAGAAATCGTATGGGTCTGACAGCACTATACCCGATATATGATCTTTGGGATATTAGATAGATGATGGAGTATAGATATATGGTAATTGAGGATAGACAGGTTAAACGAATTGGATTCCCCTGTATCGTCTAGGGGAATGCAGCGTAATGGCCTAATACATCCGCAATCGATGAGTCGAGTAAATTATTATGGAGATAATAATTTACTTAGCTAGAAGGAGTTCTGATATGTATGACTCACAACCAACTCGATATTGGGCTTAGAGGGTCACACACATATGGTAGGCATTACGATGAGTATAGGTTCGGATATGAGATATCCGCCGGAGCCCTTATCTTATTGGATATCCAATAAGCCACTGAATTATTGGATCCTATGGATGAGATCTAATAAGAGCCAATAAGAGATTATTAAATAGAGATCTACTAATCTAAGAGATTTTGGTAGTTGAATGGAGGTCCAATACCCAATAGGGCATGATCCATTAAGGTTAAGTTGATAAGAGACATCTACAAATATGTGGGAATCAATGATTCATATGCTAGAGCATTTTTGGGTTATTATCTCCTATTCTCCTCTCCCATTCTCCTACTGAGATAGCAGACATTGAGATTTGAGGAGCATCGTCGCAGCCTTACTGTGTGGCACCGCTAGAGAGGAGGATGTTTGATCTTTTTCACCCTCTCCTATAGATCTGCAGGGATTCAGAGATATATGATCTCCCTAGCTAACACAATCTTTCATATACGTAATTATAAGTTTCACGGATTTTACACACCAATTTTCACACGACAATGAACACATTTTGAAAATTTGAGAGTTTATTTTTATGTTCTTCTATAGTGCATGTAATGTCGCCCCCAGATTTCCCTACAGAAAGATGATCATCCGCTCTTGGTATCATGAGCGGAATATCTTATGTGTTCTTGCTCAGACAAATCCTTGACCAAGGTTATTTGGATTAAGAGAGAAATAGTTATTTGAGATAATCCGATTAGAGCGAGATTCGATAAGAAACCGTATGAGTCTGATAACACCATGTCTGGTATATGATCTCTGGAATATTAGATAGATGGGGGACTATAGATACACGATAACTAAAGATATATATGTCAAAATGATTGGATTCCCCTATATTGTATAGGGACTACAGCGTAGTAGCCTAGTACGTCTGCAGTTGATGAGTCGAGTAAATTATTATGAGGATAATAAGTCATTGAGTCTGAAGAAATTCTGATAGGTATGACTCATGACCAACTCAATATTGGGCCTAGAGAGTTATACACATATGATAAGTTTTGCGATAAGTAGAGGTTCGGATATGAGATATCCGCCAAGCCCCATATCTTATTAGATATACAATAAGCTCATGAATTATTGGATCTTATGAATAAGATATAATAAGAGTCAATAAGAGATTATTTGATAGAGATCCACTAATCTAAGTGGTTTGGGTAGTTGAATGAAAATCTAGTACCTAATAGGATATGATCTATTATAGTTAAGTCGATTGAGACCTCTAGGAGGGAACCAAATGTCCATAGGTTAGATGCTTATTGATTACCACCTCTTATTCTTCTCTCCTCTTCTCATTGGATAATAAGTGTGAAGATTTAAGCAGCGATTTAAGGATCATTTTTGCACTACCTGTCGTGTGAATCATCGCTAGAGAGGAGGACACTTGATCTCCTTCATCATCTCATACATATCTGTATGATTTCAAGGATATACGATCTCCTTATGTAACACAATTATCTCTTCCATGATTTTAAGTTTCACGGATTTGTATGCACCGATCTTCGTACGATGACGAACACCTTTTTGAAAAATTTAGGGATTATGTTTTTTGTTCTTTCATTGCACGTGAAGTCACTCATAGATTTCCCTACAAGGTGGTGTCAGAACTAACACGACAATAGGAGGGAGCGATTAGAGCTCCGACAAACTTAGCTTCGAGTTGAGGTTAAGATCCACCCAAAATGAGTTAGCAGTGAGGCAGCCACCATATTCGTCGTAGATATCATGACAACTACATAAATATTGACATAGATGCAGAGGAACATGAGGGTGGATGGTGATAAGGTCAATAGTGTACTTCTCATGGAGGCAGGTGACGTAGCGGTGAAAAAAAATCTTATCATTGTTTAAGATGACTAGGCAACTGCATCAATATCGACGACATCTATTATTGAACATTAAAAAATATATTTTTTATTTTTTAATTTTCGTTAATAAAATTAATATTAATAGGATAAACGGATTAAATATTTTATTTTTATAATTATAAAAATAATATAATTTTTTAAAGTATAAGGATAAAAATACTAAAGCTATATAACAACGGGTAACATATAATTAGTCCGCTTAATAATTCGTAAGCTTAAGTCACGATCGCAGGCCCAGCTCTTCCCCATAGCGGCGTCCGCAAAGCGAATCAAAGCGGCTGCAGCATCGGGTGAAATATTTTGTGTCGCAACGATGCAGACTCCCCAGTACCCGGTAGTCAATCAGAGCCGTGAATTTTTGCTTAGGGGGATCCAAACCGTCGGCTCCTCTCCTTATAAGGGAGGCTTTAGGGTGACGGCCCCCACCTATCATTTCTCATATTTCTCCGCCCTCTCATCCCCACCTCGCTCGCCCTCGCTCCCTAGCCTTCGCTCTCTCTCTCCTTCGCCGCCACGTCCACTCTTTCCTCCGATCTAAAGAAACGTAGCAGCAACCGCATCTCGCCATTGTTTCCTCTCTTACTCGCCGGAACCCTAGGCCGGTCCTGCTTCGTCTTCTCCGGTCTAGGGTTTTAGCCCTATTCAAGTGCCCGTTTCCGAAACCCTAGAACCAGGTTCGGATTGTGGGCCTTCCTCCTCTTTCGATTCGGATTTCTGTCGAGGTCGCTTCGATTATTCTTGACGAGTTGCTTCCTTCTCTAGTCTTTTTTTGTGTTCTTTTTATCTGCGCTCAACGGACCATGTGGATATGATCTAGTGCTTAGCAGTAGTGTAGGGTTTCTATATATACGCAATTATGTGCAGGTTTACGACAGGGCAATCTTGCGCATTGTTTGGACCTGCGGATCTTTGGTCTTTCTCTTCTGATTCCTGTGTAGGCCGCTTCAATTGTTCCTGATTAGTTGTTCCCTCCTACTCTGTTTGTCTTGTATTGCGCTCGAAGTACCATCATGTGAATGGGATATATTGCTTATGAGTAGTAATATATATTTTTTTGTCTGCATGATTTCTCGTTGGTTTCTGTTCGACAATCTTATGCATTGTATGAATATAACCGAAGATGCCGCCCAGACATTTAGCTGTTTCGTTGTAGCTTACTGTAGTTAGTTTAATGGTTTGTTATTTGATGTTGCTGGTCCTTTTGTTTCTTTGTATCTATACAGAGCACTACTAGATTATGTAAGTAAAGATTCACATACGATCATATTGTTAATAGTTGCTGTTGTTTCTAATGGTGTTGGATCTATTCAGTTGCTGCATCATTTGATGCTATATAAGTAGCTTCTGCATGGTTGCACTTCGTCCTTCCCTACTTCCTCTCCCTCGTTTTGCTGGTTTTGATGGTTTCTGCTGTGAGATTTAGTTATTATCCATTATTAAATGGTTGCTATGCAGCGGATGGAGTCAGCTTCTCTCTACCTGTAAATTAGCATAATAATGCCATGTAAGATTTTTTTCATGGTTCATCTTGTTAAAGCACAACTAAGGTGTTTGACACTTAACTTTGCAGGATAATTTGATAGTGTTTACTTCAGCTGTGTTGGAGTTATTTTCACAATGGGTTTTGATAACGAGTGTATACTGAACATCCAGTCTCTTCCTGGTGAATATTTCTGCCCTGTTTGTCGCACACTTATCTACCCAAACGAGGCTTTACAATCGCAGTGCACCCATCTGTACTGCAAACCATGTTTAGCCTATGTTGTGGCCACCACACATGCTTGTCCTTATGATGGATACCTGGTGACTGAAGCAGATTCTAAGGTCTCTGTTTCCTTCTTTCTTTTATTTTGCAATTCTCTTAGGAGTTGATCCTTCTTTCACTGATAGCAGCATGATGTTGTATCCAGCCACTGATTGAATCAAATAAAGCACTTGCGGAGACCATTGGCAAGGTGGCAGTTTACTGTCTCTATCACAGGAGTGGATGCCAATGGCAGGGAACTTTGTCTGAATGCATTGCACATTGCACTGGTTGTACCTTTGGAAATTCACCTGTTGTATGCAACAGGTGTGGTACCCAGATTATACATCGGCAAGTACAAGAGCATACACAAATATGCCCTGTGAGTTCCGACGGTCTTGATTTTGTTGACTTTAGGTCAGTAAATCTGTTTTTAATTTTGATTCTGGATAATGATGCAGGGTTTACAACCACAAGCACAGCAGGCAGATAGTGGTCAGGGTCAAGCTTCAACAACATCAAACCAAGCTGTTTCCCAGGATCCTGCCGTGGCCTCCTCAGCAGTTCCTGCAACAACCACTTCAACAGCTACTGCAAGCACAACTTCTACAACTACTGCAGCTACAGCTACTCCTGCAGCAACTGCTACTGCTACTGCTCCTGCAACCGTGCCTATTGCTTCTGCTACTACCACTACACCTGCTGGTGCATCTCAAGGGCAAGCTAATGCAACTGCTTATGCACAAGCTGTAGCCCAGGCTTCGACTCCACAACAATGGTACCAGCAACAGCAATTGCAATACCAGCAGTACTATCAGATGTATCCTGGCTATGACGCTTACCAGCAGCATTATCAACAGTATGCTCAATATCAACAGCAAGGCTACCCACAGTATCCCCAGCCCCAAATGCAAGTTGTTCCTCAGAATGCAACACAAGGACAGTCACAGCCTGCATCATATGTGCAGCCTCAACCTCATCTCCAAACCCAACCTTATCCCCAACCTCAGACTCAAGCCCCGGCCCAGCCTCTACCCCCGGCCCAGCCACAAGCCCAGGCAACTCAAGTGCAACTGCAGCAGCAGCAGCCTCCTGTGATGCAAGCCCAACAACAACCACTATCCCAGCCCCAACCCCAACCCCAACCCCAACCTCAACCCCAACTTGTGCAGTTGCAGGCACAACAACCTCATACACCTGGTCAGCAGCCTTATGCTCAAGCACACACACAAACTAATCAACTACCCCAAGCACAAATAGCAGGTCAGCAATTTGGGCAGCCACCCCAGTCACACTATCCCCAGCCTCAGCCTCAGCCTCAGCCTCAGTCTCAGCCCCAGGTGCAATCACAACAGCAGATGCAGGCACCACCGTATCAACAGTCACTTCAGCCACAGCAGCATTTACAATCTGTCCCTCATCAGCAATCTCATCCACATGTTCAACCACAGGCCCGTCCTACTGCCATTCAACAGCCACCTATGCAACTGCAGCCTCATTCCCAGTATCCTAGTGCTCATCCCCAAAGCCAGTCCCAGCCAATGGCACAACCTCAGCATCCCTTGGCTCATGCAGTGACAGGACATCAGTCCTACCAACAACCTCAGATGCTTCAGCAAACCCAGCCTGGTACCCTGCCACAACGCCCCATGCTCATGCAGCCACCACAGCAGGGTGTGCCACAACAACATCCTGTTCAATTGCCAAACCAGTTTGCACCTCAACAGCCTCCTAGGATGCCTCCACCTTCTGGGTATATGCCAATGCAAGGCCAACAGCAGTCGATGCTACATACGCAAAGACCTCCTGCAAGTCATCCTCAGCAGCAGCCTCCTGTTCCCCTTCCTCAGCATGCCCAACATTTGCACCAGCATCCTGGCGTGCTTGCACAGGCAACTCAGCAGGGTTTGCCTCCTCAGCAATCACATGGCCATTTGCATCCTGGCCAGCAGTTTCCGCAGGGGATGCTCTCATCACAGCAGCAATTGCCTCCTCAGGTTCCACCACATATGCAACAGCATGTTTCAGTGCAGATGCATCCTCAGCAAAATGTGCCACCGGCTCATGGTTTGGCAACACATCAAGCACAGGCTGTAGCCATCAGGCCTACGATTGCAAATAATGGCATGCCACATCAATCAATTGAACAGTTTCCTGGTGGACCTGGTAAGCCCGTGCAACCTCCTCTGAATCAACATTTGCCAAGTCAGAGTCACTTGGCATGGCCTGGCACAAATTTGGCAGCGACATATGAGTCGCAAAGGTCTCATCTTCCGCAAACAGGTAGCCAGGGCAGTTCGAAAGCTGTATCTACTGCTCTACAATCAGGGGTAGTAGATAAAGTGGGCCATGCCCCTGATCCATCATCAGATTTAGCTGCAAAGAATGCTGAAGGGAGTGGGCAAATTGAAAGATCAGAAACAGCTGTCACGAAGATTCCGGAAGTAGGGTTGGAAGCAGATAAAGAAAAAGCTGGTGGAGAGTTTAAGGAAAAGGACATTCAAGCTGAGGTGGAATCAACACTGATCCATGGTAGAAAACTTGATTCTTATGCTGAAGAGGAAAATGTGGAGCTTACCGAACCCAAGCTTACAATGAAGGAGGAATTGGCTGAATTGTCAGAAGATGGTTCTGAGAGATCGAATGTTCCTAAAGATCGACATGCTGAGGAAAATCAGAGTGCAGAAGGTAAACCCGATGAAAAGGCTGGTGGCATGGTGGAAGTCCGAGGGGCGAAACTATCGTCTGATGATAATGCACAGTTGCATGCCATTTCTACTGCTGTTCCCAGGGAGTCATTTGGCTTAAGTGAAGGACAGACTGCTGGGGATGTTACTAGTAAAACTCATCCTCCTCAGCAATTGACATCTCCTAGTAGTGATAAAGGTCAGCAGCAACAGCTAGCTCATCAACGTGCTCCTCCATCCATTGAAGAAGCATCCTTCCTGCCTGCTTATCATGACAAGAACACATCTCAGTTAGCTTGGCAAGGCCCAGGATCTGGTATGCCTCAAGGTATTCCAACATCAGGTTCTTTAACGGGTAAGGAGGGTTATCCAACACAACACCTTCCCTACAGTCATCCTCTGAATGTTCCAGTCACAAACCCTAGGTATCAGGTTCCTGATAGAATATTACCACATCATATGCCACTTCCTGGGCCCATTCCAGATAGAAGACCCCAGGATGCTCCTCCATATCAAATGCAGGTGCCTGGCCAAAACATGGCATCAGGCCAAATGAGACCCCCGGGTCATAGTTTTCCTGAACCTAATCCTCGTCAAGGGCATACTTCAATTGTACAAGACCCACTTAGGCCTCCAAGTGGGCAACCATATGGTGGCAGTTATCATTCTGATGTGCCACAGGGTACCTTTCCTGGTCTAGGTTTGCCCACCACAGGTAGAGGTCCTGTACATGTTGGGTTTTCACAACATGGGTTTCCAGAACAGGGTATCTCTCCTCAAGGGCAAGGTCGAAGTCATTTACCTCTGCCACATGCTGGTACTAGAGTCTCACATGGTGAAGCTTTAACACAATTACCTCTGCATACACCACACTCTGGAGCCTTTAATACGTCAAATCCCATGATGTCAAGAGGACCTTTTCATCCAGAAGATCGTGGAGGTCCTTCTCATCTTGGACCGGCCAATGCTTTGGAAGCTGAATCATATGATGTCAGGAGGCCTGGATTTTCTGATCTTAGGCAGCCCGATCCACTTGTCCAGTCAAATGTGATTAAGGCTAATGGGATTCCAGTAAAAGTTCAAGTTGATGTCATGCGTGATTCTTCTTTTTCTCATGGATTGCCTGAAGACAGATTTAGGCCTTTGCCAGATGAAAGATTCAGATCATTGCCTGATAATGGGATGCCAAGGCCTTTTCCACTTGATCCTGGCAGACACAATGTAGGTCGTAGGGAGTTCGAAGAAGATTTGAAACAATTTCCTAGGCCAAGCCAATTGGATGGTGAAGGCATGCGAAAGTTTGATAATTACATTGCTTCATCGAGGCCCATCGACAGGGGATGGCAGCAGGTTGGTTCTGATGCTTTACCAAGACCTTATGATAGGTCTTTGCCAGGGCCTGATGGAATTCCCCGAGCCCTTCCTGCAACTCAACTTGGTCCTTTCCAAGCTGGTAATGCTGGTCCTTTTCCAGCTAGTGGAGCGGGTTCAGAACACCGCATGATAGATATTGTAGAAACACGCAGGCCTGCTGGTTTCCGTGAGGAATTTGGTGCTATTTCTGATTTGCACAAGCCTATTCTTGAATTCGGCCGTCGTATGGATGTTGTACCTTCTGCACGAAGTCCAGTTAGAGAATTCGGTGGTCTTTCATCTAGTAAGTTTGGATCAGGTAAGCCATTTCTGAAGGAAATTGATTCTATGGAGCTTCATGGATTCCCTGATATATCAAAAGCTTTTTATCTTCCATCAGATTTATCTGGCATTTCTTTTCATGAGAGCACTATTTTTTTGCCACGTGTGCTAGGCTCTGGGTCAAGAGGTATTCCTGATGGTCCTAGAAGTTTCCGGATGGAGCAACTTGATTCAGGTAGATTTCCGGGCAGTATAAGAAAGGACTTGGATGGTAATATTCACATGCACCCTGGTGAGTTTTCTGTACGTGTGTCTGCAAGCAACATACTGGTCAGTGAAACATTTGGTTCTAGAGATTTGCCCAAGATTTTTCATGCAGGAGAACAATTTGGTCGGGGTCGTATTTCTATAGGTGATCCCATACTTGGTGGCAGTTATGGGCGTGACTTTGCAAATGAAGCTGGACTGTTTAGTACGGTATGACATTGAATGTCGTTGTCCCTTAAATAATTTCAGAGTTCAGACTTTTCATTGTCTACTAAACATATGTTTGCACTTTGTGCTTGTACTGTTTGACCTTGTTCCTCTTATATAGAATATTTTTTAAATGGTTTTTTTATGAGTGGTTGTCCAGTTTAACCCTCGTAGTGAAATGGAGGTCTTTGAGCTGTTAAAGAAGAGGAAGCCTGGGACTATGGGATGGTGCCGCATATGCAGCATTGACTGTGAAACAGTGGAGGGCTTGGATCTGCATGCACAGACCAGGGAGCACCAAAAGATGGCTATGGATATGGTGTTTGCAATTAAGAAAGAAAACAACAAGAAGCAAAGGTTCAATATATTCAGTTTTTTTTGAAAAGATTAAACAACAAATACTACCTTTAATGTGCAAATTATGATTGTCTATTTTCCTTTTGTGTTTTCTGCAGAGTCTCTGAGGGTATTTTACCCCTTGAAGATTCAAAAAAGTCAAGGAAAGATTTTGGAAAGCCTTTGAAATAGACAGAAAACTCATGGTAATCTACTGCATTCTGTTGTATATGCATACAAATGGCATTTTATGTCCTTTGATCATGTGAGCATGAACTCTGGTTTCTGGCATATTTAGAGGCTTTTTATGATATTCAGACTGCCTTTGTTTATCCCTTTTCTAGGTTTCTGCTATAGCGTTGGATATGGATATTGAGTTGCAAGTTGAATCAGCAAGTGTGGATTGATTTGACAACCAGTAGTCGTAGGCCCTTATCCAATGGTTGTGTTTGCAGTTTTATATGTTGATGCTATATCATCTTTTTTATGCTGTTGTACTTTTGCTATTTTCAGAGATGTTCATCAACTTTTATATGATCTTCACAAATTGTTAGCTATTGTCTTGCTTTAGTAGTTATATTTTATCTGGATGAAGATGCATGTTCTGTGGGAGATACGTTTGTGGTACTGGTAGCTCCAGTTTCTTTCCTGAGTAGAAATCTTGCTCATGGAATGATCATTTTGTTCCTACATGTTTATCACATTGGAAAATGTTCTCTTTAGATCTTTCTCAATATAAGATTTGATTATTTGTTTAAGAGGCAACGGTTTTAGTATTTTGGAGTCCCTTTCTGGACCGCTATTATGTTGAATCTTAGGTTATAGAAAAGAGCAAATTAGACATTATTTATCTTGGAATTTCAATGGTTTGGTGCTTAAAAGAATGATAGGTGTTTAGAAGGATGTTTAATTACCATTAGATTACGGCCTAAATTTTAACTTGTTTTACCACATTATATGTGATTTGGAGAAATCGAGTCATATTATTTAGTGTCCTAGAGCATTTTGGATCTTTGTGGAACTACCTTTAGCAATACAATGACAACAAGGTGAAGCTGTTAGGTTTCAAAATTTTGGGTTGGCTGCATGGCCTTTTCCTGTCATTTAGATATGTTGAAGGCTATACCATTAGTCAAATGAAGAGTTACTAAATTTTCTCTTTTTTCAAGCTTTTTTAGATCTTTCATCTCTCCATCTACTACTAGTATTAGTTGAATGCATCTATTGGTCTCTAACGAATGTTATCATCTTAAAGAGTTTGTTTCATTTATCTCTAACCAAAAATGCTTCTAACATGGTCTTATATATATATATATATATATATATATATATATATATATCCGATAATAGTTTCGATAATGTAATGGATCTGTGTGGTACTGAGATACCAAGTAGAATCGGCCAGTATCACTGAAAAAATAATAAAAAATCAATAATTAATGATATACTATATAGTTGATGCTTTGATGGACTAGTAAACCAAGTTCCCTAATCATTCACAAATATGAATATTTAATATCTATTTTAATATATTCATCACAATGAATAACTTGTCTATGTTGATTGGATTTATGTTCTACAAACTGGGCGGATCAACACAAACTGTCTGGTATGTATTGGTCTGCCTGTGGACTGGAAGTTTTTTTGACTGTGGTTCTGGGCTTATCTCCCAGTTTTTATTAATTTTTTAAACCCTAATACACCCCCACTTGTGTTGCCCCCCCCCCCCTCTCTCTCTCTCTCTCTCTCTCTCTCTCTCTCTCTCTCTCTCTCTCTCTCTCGTGTGATTCCCTTTCTTGCACCTTGGCCTCTTCTCCGCTGCCTGCTTCCTCCCTTTTCTCCACCTGTCATTTTCCCCCTTTGTACTGTGACACGTACTAGTATATCTTGTGTCAATATATCAGCTAGGATTGGACCAGAACTGGTCCGTCTGTACCAGTGTAGAACCTTAGATTTGATGATGGTAGCTAATTAATTTATCTCATGATGTTTAGTGTATCTTAATATACATTGATCATAAGCTAGTCTGCTTCATGGTATAGAGACCATTTTACTATTACAAATTTCCCTATCAAGATTTTGCAAATAAACTTTATATAATTTTTTTTCTTCTGATATGGGCATCTCTATTTTTGATGCTTTAAGAACTTGTTTGAATTGTTTTATTGTGACTGTGGTTAATTGTTTTGTGGTATCTGCAGTTTGGAGGGTGCTAATAGGTTCAGGCATTCAGTTGTTGATAGAACCATGGACTTTCAATGTAATAATCTACACTTTTATATTCTCAGATTTATATTGGTTAGTAATTTTTTTTATTTGGCCATTTTTATATTTATATGACATCAAAGAAATTCGTACTTTCTGCTGGTATTTGTTAATTATTTCATGACAAATCTTGTCATGTTTTGTTTGTTTTTCTTCTACTGGGTCTCAGTTTAGAATTTTTCCTGTCCCCGAGTAGCTCTGCCAAAGATGGTTCTTGGGTTAATGAATTTGTTATATTTGTACATGTGCATGTGTATATAATCTTAAGTAGTTGGATAACATGGATCTTAATTTTTGAAGTCACATTCAATAATGTTGGTGGGTCAACTATACTGTTCCACTTTCCTAACCAACCACTGGACCACTGGAAATACTAGATGGATACAAAATGTTTATTTGACATATGTGAAGTGTTTTCCTGTGAAGTTCCTTTACAGTGGAATGCTGAAAATTGTTAGATCTGGGCAACCTTTGTAATGACAAGTGTTCTTCCAGTTAGATGCCATCACACTCGTTCTGAGCTTCCATCGAAAATTTAAAAGTACGTTGCTGTATGTTGCCTATAGGTGTTTTTTACTTTTAGATGGTTGAAATTAAGTTGAATGACAGAGGAAAAAATATGCTGATTGTGATTTTATAAATTTCTAAGGATTGCCTATTCGATTTGATAATGTGGGTTTTTGCAAAAGGCACCATGCTTAGCAAGTGTGCCTCTATTCTCTTTTGTTACTATGAGTTTTGGAATGCAAGACTGAATTGTACTGCACTAAGGAAATTCTTTGGGAAAGGAGGGAGAAGCGGCTAGCCAATATGTTAGAAGGTTTTTCTCTCATAATGAGGAGAAAGTGACTAAATGATACTGTTTGGAGACCAGTTCTTTGTTGTCCTGTAATTTTTTTCCTCTCCCTACTCTATTTTCCATGTTCATCCTATTTCTTCCTTTCTTTATTGCTTTCTGTCCTTTCTTCTCCACCCACTGACTTCCTGTTATTGCATTTGACAATTATCGTAAGACTTTGTCATCTGAGTTAATGAGTCAAATTTAGTATAGATATTACTGTTAAATCTATTTTTGTTGCATCCTTAAAATTAATTTTGACTAGTTCTTATGTTAATTTCGGTGCTCCACCATGAAATGCTCTTCTCATGTATCAAAGCCTTTTTTAATTTGTATTGTTATCATTGGAATGCTAATTCTATCTTCTGTTGTTAGCATCAATATAGATGTTTTACGATTTTATAAACAATTGGTAGGTGTGCAGAGAAGTCTAAACCAATTATTGAAATTTCGTACCGTACCAGAGTTTCAAGCTTCACTCGGTACGGCACTGTGTACCAAGTGGTACATCTAATTTAGGTGTAAAATCTTTTGAAAATAAAAAAAATATGATAGAGTTTTTAAGTTAGAAATAAATATAGTAATAGTATAAGTCTAGCAAAACCAATGTAAACTAGGTAAGAATAGTATCACATATCTTTTTCGGACTTTGAGGAATAGCCTTGTGCAAGGTTCGTATTTTGATCCGTTACAGATTGCTCTTCTGTAAATATTAAAATATTTACAAAAAAATCATTTGAATTTTTAATTAATAAATTATTGTTTTGTAGAGTTTAGGAGAGTGTAAATGTGAGAAAAAATAAGTTTGAGATAGTTTAAGAGAATGAGAGAGTTAAATAAAGTGAAATAGGAGAGAATATGAGTTTAAAAACCAATGAGCAAGGGCTCCAATGGTCATTTTGATCATTGGAGCACTGTTACAGATCCGTAACGGTCGAAATCGATTGTTATCGAGTTGTGTCAGGTGTGAACGGTCGAAATTTTGATCGTTACCGTTCGATATACCCTCATGTCATCCGATATGAGGCAATATTGAGCGTTCCGCCCAGTAGCGGGCGGTCTGCGTACGGGTATGCTGTCGGACCTATATGTACCGCTCATACCAGGCAGTATTATTCGAAATTAAAAATCTTTGTCTAAACATTTTATAAATTATGGGTAATTGAAGCTCACTGACCAAGTTGTGATCTTCTGATCCATTTACAACATTTGAGTGCTTGTTGAGACATGGTCCATTAGCTATCATCTAATCAATGTCGATGGTCCAAAGCAGCACCTATGTGATAAACTGAGCAACCTGTAGGTTGCTAGTCTTGGAGAAGGCATTGGTAGTCTTCTAAATATTTTTTTTCTAGAACAGTGCTACATTTGTTTGGCCAATGTCCATGTTGATGTGTTTAAATCAGTTTTTGTGGATACTGTTACCCTTGGTTAAAAAATAGCTTGTAGAACTAGCAGAGAATATAATTTTATGAACTATAATTGTAAACGATAGCATTTGTATCAAGGTTGGGAAACTCAGCTGCGTTATCTATTTCATAGGGCCACTAAGTCCTGGAAAAACCCTAAGAAATGGACCAAAAGTAGTAGTTGAATCAGATCAGACTTTACGAGCTTAAGGTTACCCATGGAATTATCTTAGTTTTGGAATCAAACAAGGCATCTTTTCTAATTGGTTGAATGATGGTGTCATAAACTTACCACTGGCTTCATTTATAAATCATTAAGCTACTGGAATTAGCCAAAGAAGAACAGAAGATGAGGAATAGATGCTTCCGTTCACGGGATGCCACTAACTATTTGCAGATAGTACATCATGATGTTGCTACCATCATTGATGCCAGATAGAAGCCTTCAATGTGGCATGGAAGACTACTGTCGTCAGTGACCTGGGCTCACGGAGGGAGAGGTCCTAAATGGTAGCTGCCATGGGTGCTATGGTTTTTTCTTTGGCTTTTTTATTATTTTCTGAAGGTCAACTAGTACAAGTTAAGACCTGTTAGTGTCATACTTTGGACAGTCACCAATTAGTGCGAGTACCGAGTTGCAACAAAGAGTAGTGGAACATTTATATTTTCCTACCTAATTAATGATCCCATGTATAGCCCAAGGTAGTTTTGTAAAACAAGAAGCCCCACTTCTTTCATAGAATTTAAAGATTTAGCATTCCGCAACCTCTGGATTTGGCATCTAATAAGTTGGCAATATTGGGGTTGCAATCTTAATGCATGGTCTTTAGAAGTCTTTAAAAGTTGTTGCTGCAGCAAAATTTGGAAATTGGAAAGAAATGAACATTGATTCTGAAAGTGAGTGAGTGCTATTACACAATGATTGCCTTCTTGGTTGATAGATAGCAGATTTTGATAAATCCTTGCTTAAACAGCTGTTCCTAGGAATTCCATGCCGACACTTTCAGCGATTGGCTGTATTGTTGGCACAGAAGAGTCCTTGACAAAGCAAAAAAAAAAAGAGGGGGGGGGGGGGGGTTGGTGGGGGGGGGGTTGGTGGTAAAGAAGCCAGTGAATTATTCAGTAAAGCGAAAAGAAAGGAAATCTAGTGCTTCCACATGGTTCAGTAGTGGCAATGACTAACAGCTGCTTTGTTGGATGGAGAGAGAGTCGAAAGCAGACTGGGGGTGGGGGTGGGAGAGGTTGTCAGGGAGAAGAGGAAAGAACCAAGGGTAAGAGCCTTGTAGTTGAGTAAGAGGACAAGAGAGGTTGGTGGATTGGTCATGTCTAACTTCAATACTGTATAAGCTTTTCTTATTTAAAGACACCTTGCGTGATGCATTTCAGTATGCAGTTAATTGCACTAGTTGCGACCAAATTGTTTGGTCCATGGTTAGCACTTTGAGTGATGCATATCAGGTGTTACACTTGCTAGTTGCCAAAATTGCAAATTCACCTTGTAAACTTGGAACTCTTTTGGAGGACGATCAACTGATAATTGCATCCTCAATATATTATTTATTACCACTGTTCTTGGCTTCTTATATGGTATCTCTGTATACATGCCACATGATTTCGTTTTTATTGTAATGTGCATTGCACTTTTATAACTGTTGCTATGGATGTTTCATCAATCGGATTCTTTTCTCTTTAAAATTCTGAATTTTGCTTCATGAAATCATCCATTATGTATTTATTTTCTATTCCAGGATGCCCAAGTAGCACTTTGAAGGTTCCAACTGCTAGGACAGCTAATCATCTTCCATATAATATGCCACTTTAGTCATGTCCTATTGCATTAATGCTATCCAACTTGATTACTTATTTGATGCCACTTTTTTTTTTTTCCAAAACATGACAGCATCCATTACTCCCTGGTTCTTTGAGCTGCACAAGTTACAGCAGACCTGGCTTTTGATCATAGCCAACAGAACTTTATAACTCTGTTTCACTGAGGATTAATCTTTTGTTGACTTGTTGTTACAATAAGAATTTCCACCCAGTTAGAAATTTAAGTTAATGAGATTTTGAACTCACTCTCATCGGTGTTCTTTGGAGCACTATAAGTATCAGATTCTCTTTGGCTCCTCATCCAAAATCAATGGGTTCTCATCACATTGGCAGGAATTGCCGTGTCTTTGATCATATCACTGATCTTACCATTTTGGTAGCTTGGATCCTCTTATGTAGAAACAAATCTAATCTAACTTTTGATTTTAGGATTTTTTTGTATAATGCCTTATTTTATGTACAGAGTATCTTACTCTGAAAGCATCTTCTCATTATATCATATTATAGGTTGTGGTACAGAATCATTCCAAATTGCATATTTTTTGTTTATGTTATTTGGTTCTAGATTCTACATTGGTACAATTTCTACATGGCTGATTCATGATGTTCTTTTTGGATCCTTATATTTTATAGCAGTTCAGATAGCCTATGCTTGCATTTGTTGGTCGACATATAGATCCTCAACCACAATCGATGATTCTTGAGGACAACAAGCTTAGAACAGGGGATCCGATACTGCATTCGAGAGAGATAAGAGATCCGATACTGCATTCGAGAGAGATGTGTTCTTGTTTGTTTGATAGTTTTACACAGGAATAGAAAGGCTGTAGCATTTGGCATTAACTACTGTGACACTACACGGTCTGTTTCTTTTGCCTGGGCATATGGGAATAGTCTTGAGTGAAATCCCGTACTGTTGCTCAAGCCAGTCACAATTTTGTGATGGTTATGGTGTACTTGTACTTATCTAGGATATACTTTTAGAAATGGTAAGTATGAATATCTGAATACTATCCAAAGAACAAGATGGAATTATCTGCAGCCATGATATTATAATATTTTTGAAACACTAAAGAGGAGGTACCCCACAATGTCGAAAGAGTGCAATACCAACTAGAAATATCTTTCACCATTCAACTACCCAAGCTGGACCTTGCAATGCTGTCATCATAACATAAACTCCCTATGAATTATGAATTATTGTTAGGTGAATTTTAATAATTAATTTTATAAATATCTCGAATGATATTTGCTCTTAGATGGTATGAGAAGAAGTGCCTTTTCATGTACTTAATTACGAAGCTGCTTGAGTGACTGTAGCTCCCAGATGGCTTGGAGTACCTTTGGCTTTACGAAGCTTTTGCTTTGTATGGGGTTCTCTATGCCAGATTAAGATGAGGCAATCTTGTTGACATGTTTCAGTTTTATAGTTTTGTTTGGAAATATTGTGATTTAGGTAAGATATATTGCAGTTTCTTTACGCCATGGTTTCTTATATAAGATTAACACATTTTGTTATTTGTTCCTTTGTTTTAATTCTCTTTACCCTGTAATAACAGTCGCATGACTGCTTATTACTTGTTTATTAAGTTGTTCCATATATTTAAGTGTTACTAATGTATTATTTTTAACTGCTATTGAATTTATAGCTTCTCTTTTAATTGATCATAGAGATGTCTGACCTACGTGTGCTATATTGTACATCAATTGCCAGTGTGATAATGTTTACCTCCTGGCTGATTGATGATTCTGGTTTGTATGGTGATCAATGTTGTATATAACCATCTTTCTGAAACTTTTCCAAGTTTCTTTGTCTTGTTTTTTGGCTCAGCGCTGTGAATTTACCGCAGTTAGCGTTAATACAACTTATTTTAAGTAAATCAGTGGATTAATCATGATGCTGATATCAAAATAGCTAAAGATGGATTCCATTGGTTTAACATGATACATGATCTCTAAAATGCTCAGACAGAAGCACATCCAAGAACCTGGTTGGAAACAGCCTACCTAATTTGCAAGCTAGATTGTCATGCTGGTGTAGGCCTGACTGGTTTTGTCTGGACGTTATTGTATCGTCAGGTAAACTATTTTTCGTCTCATGATGTTTTAGAACAATGTTGCGGCTTAACATTCAGGTCTCGACTATGTGCTTTGTAACTTGTGAAAACATCCTGTTTTATAATTATAGTATTAAGAGAATTGTACCTGAAAAAAAACGTGTTAGATGGTAAAGCAATCGAACCAAATCATGTACTGAAGAGCAGGGTGCATTGTAATATTCTTTATAGTGAATATTGATTTCCGAAACAAGACCGGTGTGCTGGATGAATTAGTTCTTTTGCCTTTTTTATATTGTCTCGCATCGTGCATGTACGGTTGTTGCATAACAAAGCGGAAGAAACACTTTGCCAATTCGATTTTATACCAGACGTATTTCTTACATCTTCGATTTTATACCCGTAATAATGTGTTTCAACACGGAGAAAAATAAAGTCATTGCCAATTCGATTGCTTGTTTCCAACGATAAAAAAATAAAAAAAAGGGTCTCAGTTTCATTTCTCCTCGTGATTTCAAACGGACAAGATGGAATTGGAGTTTCAACTCGTCGATTCGCACTTGGAAAGTGTCATCTTCGGATCTACCGCCTCCACCAAAAGCTTCCGGCGGTGTCGCGCTGCAGTTGTGGATCCGAGTGGTGCCGATTCGTGGTATGAGCACGACGATCAGTGGAAGGTCCATTAATGGCGTGCGAGACTTCACCGACTTGGGTAGCAGCAGCAGCAAAGAGTAAAAGCAGAGCGGTGAGAGGACAGATCCAAAGGCACGTGATACGTCCGCAGTAATCACACATGCGCGGCCCTCTTTTATTTCCCTCCACAAATAACCCTCCCCTTTCCCTTCCCCCGAAGCGTTCAAAATTTTGCCGCGCTCTTTTCCATCTCCACCTTCCGTATTCCCATCCACCCTCCATCCCTCTTCTCCTATTCTTTCCCTCCTCTTTTTTCCTTTCTTTCAACGCTCTCCCTCCCTCTTATATATCTCAAAACTCCCGCGTGTTCCTAATGGGCCCATCTCTTCTCTCGCTCCGCTGCTTCTGTTCCTCGTCGCAACCATGGCCAAGCACCGCACCGGCATCGCCGGCTGCAGCAGCAGTAAAGCCAAGAATCTCGGCAAGGGGAAGGTCACCCCCGTCCAGATCGCCTTCATCGTCGACCGCTACCTCGCTGACAACCACTTCGCCGCCACCCTCGCTGCCTTCCGCTCCGAGGCCTCCGATCTCTTCTCCAAGACCAAGGCCAAAGAGGTACCAACCGTCCTCCCTCGTCTTCTTCCTCGTCTCGTGGCTGCTTTAGACAGTGGAGGGACTTGTTCGGATGAATGCAGGTGCCGAAAGGGTTGCTAGGGCTGGGCGAGATGCTGGATGAGTACATCAGCCTCAAGGAGCAGCGGGTGGTGCTGGACCAGGAGAAGCGGAGGGTGGACATGGCGCTGCACGGCATGCAGGAGGTTCTCCGGGCGTACCACTCCGCCGGGCCCGCCTCTCTCCCCCCTTCTCCCTCTCTTCTCCCTCCCCAGTTTGTGGCCACCCCCGTGACACCGATCCTTCCCGCATTGTACGCTAGCACCAGCGGATCTCCGCCAGGTAAACGACCTCCGGCTCAAAATCTCACCATTCCGCAATTGCTTGTGTTTTCTCCCCAATGCCATGCAACTGTTTGCTGTTTTTCTCCAACGAGAGGGGAAAAAAAAACAGCAATAAGATACATGGATCCGAAGTGTTTAAGACTGCGAGATAGGCCTATCTCTGGTCCACTGGTCGATCACCATGCTGATGAATCGGCAGGCAGGATACATAATCGTCACAATCAATGTTCACAGATGAAACCATCTTTGTTGAGTTTGGTTGAATCTCACATTATGCCATCTTCCCATTGATAGAAAAATACTTGTTGCTTTGTTTCTGAACAACATAGTTTCACGTAATATCTGTGGGGAACATAATGGATGATGTGTATGAACTTGCTGCTGTATCAGAATACAACATGATAGATATCATGCATGCTGTAAACTGCTGTGCAAGTTCCTGTTGGATTTATTATCACTTCGAACTGAATCTTTTGTCTGAATCATGTCAGGTCATATGGTAAATGGAACACCTGTTATGAATTATGCGCAACCATCCACCTTGTTTCCTCACAAATCAGATCTTAACAACACTTCTTCGCTGCCTAGTTCTTCTAATGTTAACAAGAGAAAGGCCTCGAGGCCTTCTCCTAATCTTCCTTCAGAACCGAAGAAACAGCGGGTTCAATCACCTGTTTTGTCGTCTGCCATGGAAGGTAACAACATCATTTATATGCAAATGTCAGTGTCCTTTACAATGCCCTCTGCTTTACATGAATTCACTCGTCTTTTGGATCTTCAGGTGTTGCATTAACCTCTCAGGAAGTGCCGACCGTGAAAGTTCAGGAAAAAGTAGAATTATCATCCACTAGTTTTCTAACAAATAATTCCCCACTTCAAGCTTCATCTGCTGGAAGTAGCTTATTGAATCAGCCTTCTGATTGCCAGAATAATTCGTCGCCCAAAACGCCTCCACAAGCGCTCCAATGTCAAGTTGACAAATCAGGTTCCCCGATGGACGTTACATCTTTGCAAACCAGTGATGGTGGCAGCTATAAACCGATTGGTCCATCGAATTGCTCCATAATAGCTTCTGAAACTATCATAGTCAGCCCCATGAAAAATACGGGGTATTATGCTGTTGAGCGGAGCTACCATATTGCTTCACCATATAAACTAAATTCAAAGACCAAAAGGGGGCATATCAAAGGGAAGCTAGATTTTGATGCCCCCATTCTTACTGCTAATATTACTTCCAGTTCAGAAGAACCAATGGCTGTTGGCAGTTCGACATCTTCAACTGAGGATGAAATGTCTGGGAGCTTTGACATTGATCTTCCAGATTTAGATATCTTCAATGGTGATTTCTCCTTTTCTGAGCTTTTAGCTGATATCGATCTTGACTGCGAAGTGGATCCTTCTTTTCAGCCACTCTCTTCTTTTGTTCATTCGGTTCCAAGGTAATCCATGCATCTCTGTGTTGCTTTGGCACATCTTTTCCATTGTTTCTCTTCATGCATTTTTAACTTTACAAACTGAACCCAGTTACGAGGATGATGCCGGAAATGGATGTTCGAGATCAGATCAACCAGATAGCCCTCTCTCGACAGCAATTGAAGTGTTCTCCGACAAGGATGTGAACATTCAAGGTTACCGAATATTGACCCCCCTCCAAAAAAAGTCTTTTGCATGATATGTTTCTAATGCTTAGCTACTTTATCCTAACCTGTCTCGCGTTGCATTTGATGATGACAGGTCCAGATTGTGTTGCCTCTGTGAAAACCGTAACCAAGTTTGTCAAGATTGTAAACCCTGGTAGGTTAGGCTTCTGTTGTCTTTTTACCCCTCACAATATTGCTTGAATGTGTTTAACATATAGATAGTCTTTGTGGATCAATTAACAGTTACAAGCAGAAGAAACTCTTCATCAAATCAAACAAATTCACCAGCAAAGGAGTATGAGAGCTGAAGCATACTTGGAATCAACCCTTTTTTCTGTGATCCGGAGACTACTAACTATTCTGTAGTTTATCTGTATATCTGCAGCTTAATTCTTCTCACCCATCCTTTTGTCATTGTACCACACTAAGAATCATTCAGATTAATGGATGATTGATTTTCTCTGAAAAACTCTGTTGGCTCTCACTTTTGCTCTCATGTTAGCAAATGATGTCTTTCTGAAAGATGCATGACTTTGTTTGTGGTCATTCCAAGAACCGGATGTAATGGATGTTGAGTGGGTCTCTCAGAAATAATTACATCTTAAATTTATGAGAATATGGTTTGCTTAAATATTTGGACGCTCAAAACTCTTATTTTAAGGTAAATGATGAAATTGGGATTACAGTTCAGAATCTCGTAATAATAAATTATCAAAATTCTTATTAGTTTTGATACCCTTCTTCAAAATGAATAATCGATTTAATGAAATTTTTTTTATTAATTTTTAACAATAATATTATTTATTTATTTATTTATTTTTGCTTTGTAGGGAAAGAAAGTAAAACTATCGTTAAATATATGTTAAAAGAGTTTTTCGATAATATTATATCCAAAAGGCATAGTCGAGAAAAATAAATATTTTCATAATATTGCAACATGTTGACTAAGGTCTATGGCACGTGCGATGCACGAGTCGTAGTCATTAGGGAAACCGCCTCGGGAGTTCTCATTTCCGGAACATTTGCCCCTTGTCATTATCTCTCTGTGGACTGCGGTTAGGCGGTCGGTACTCTTCCTTTCCTCCTTTCCTCTCGCTTCTTTAGACGCCGAAGACATCGCCTCTCTCACTTCTCCATGGAGACCAAAGCCGAGCCCGCCGTCGAATCCGCGCTTCCCCCCCATCCGTCGCGCCATTCGACTTCATCCCCGTCTTCCCCCATCCTCGTCGACGACTCGGCCGGCGGATCCGCGTCCGCGGCGGGGGAAGGGAGCGGCGCCGATGTGGTGATGCTCGAAGGGCCGGCGAGCGGCGGGGGTGGGGGCGGGGCCGCGGTGGAGGACCGCGTGAAGGGGCCGTGGTCGCCGGAGGAGGACGTGATCCTGAGCCGGCTGGTGAGCAAGTTTGGGGCGAGGAATTGGAGCCTGATCGCGCGGGGAATCCCCGGTCGTTCCGGGAAGTCCTGCCGCCTCCGCTGGTGCAATCAACTCGACCCTTACGTCAAGCGCCGACCCTTTACTGGTACTTCCTCCTCTTGTTTGTTCTTTGGTCTCTGCTCCCAAACCTCGTTTGCTACCGTGTCGATCATCCCCTCTTTTGGATCGTTCGATGATGGTGTCGGTTCGGTTTCTATTTGTGCAATATTGCGGAGCATCCTGAGATTCTGGGTTTACATTGGCATCCGAATCCATCCAAGGATTTGGAACCATTAACCGTGAATAGGAGTTTGAAGTTCACAGATATGAGGCAATAACTAGAATCACTATGGTAATTTTGTCTTTGGAGTTAAGCCTTTGAGGATATGTTTCTTTTCCTCATTTTATGTGCGAATAACTCAAAATAAGAATATCTTTGAACTACAAAATGTTTGAGAGCAGTTGAAGCGTTGAATATGGAGTGGGTGTTGATGGAGGCACAAATGTTTGAGGATGCCTGCAGTATTGATATTTTTGCTTTTTCTGCCAGTAAGTTCAGCAATAAATTTAAAGCAGTGGATCATTTCTTGCATTGTAGGTTGCATTGGCTCCGTGTTAAAATTGGCATAACATTATCCTAACCTACATAGTGTGGATATCGTTCTTACTTTTGTTGAGTCGCTGGTCCAGTTCAACTAAACTGTTGTTTGGTAGATTAAAAATAGGTTATCTGGGTTAAATATAGCCAACGAGAAAAAACATGGAGAAAAATTGGGGGAAGGATCGTTATATTGATATACGGTGGGTGTGAAAATAGACACTCATAGGTGATATACTGTGTTATATTTTGTGTTCATTGGGTTTACTTCTTGGTGACCAGATTAAGTTATCCTACCTAAGTTCTGTTTTGTTTGGCAGGACAAATTTTTGACCCACCATTTAACTCTTTGCTACCCTTAAATCAAAATCTCACTTAGGGATTTAGGAGGCATGATAACCTTCAGGCTACTCTCTTTATGGAAATTTAACGTGTATTCTGGAAAGTGGTTAATCATGACGGAGTGGATAAATATACTAGTGATGGTAGTTCTTCTAGTCACACAGGCTTGTCTATTTATGGTTGGATGTACACTGGCCATTGAAGGGTTTTTTTTTTTTGAATTGTTTCTGTGCTAGTTGCTACTTAATTTTTTTAGCAGATTTTCTCCTAATTACGATTCTATGTTCATTCGTCCTCTTTAAAAAGGTGCCATTCAGGATGGTAGCACCAGTTTTTTTAGTTTTGAAGTTGTTATGATCTTTATTTAAAAAAGAAAATTTCAAATACTTCTGGCATCCACTGGAATACATTCTTGATTGGGTGATCAATTAAAATATTTAAGGTGATGGACATCCAGTTCTTACATTACAGTAAAGGTGCATTCGGTGTCAGGTTGCTAGCAATTATATTTTCTGTGGCATTCACCAGTATTAAAATTATTAGAACTCACCTGTATTAAGATCATCAGACTGCTAGTTATTCATTTCCCTAACGGAGAAGGCTACTAGCCAACTGTTATGACCCTTTTTCTGAGTTTTTGAATAATGTTTATTGAGTCAGTTTAGTTCAGTTGTTTATTGAGTCTGTGTAGTTCAGTTAGAATCAGGTAGAAGTTTATTTAATATTTAATTATTATTAAGAGTCCAAGTCCTGGTGGACTCTAGGTGGAACTCTATAAATAGTGATGTAACCATTTCTTTAAATCAATCAATTAATGAAATATTATTCCAGTTTGTTATGACAAACCCTAGTAGGCTGATCCCCTCGAAGCGATCATTCCCTTTTCTTCCATTTCTTTCATTTCTTTTACGATAAGACTTTTGGGTCTTATCACCAACTATCTAATTAGCGGAATGGTTTAGATGTTACCAGATTGTATTGTTGGACAGACCTCTTTTTGTTTAGATAGGTGTCTCTAGCATCCAATTTAAGATCTACAAACGTTTATAATTTAGAAAGTGGTTTTCAAGTATGCCATGCTGAGCTTTTTTGTGTCATTTGTAATGAGAAGCTTATATGAGATTGTATATTTTACCAATTCTTTTTCTATGGCCCGGTGATTGTCACCATGTGTGTGCTTTCTTTTTTCTTGGATGTTTTCTTGAACACCCCAAATGGTGTCACATCTATTCTTATCTGATCTTTGAACAAGACAAACTATTTCTGTAGCCAACATATGCAGTGTTTTCGGATTAAAGAGTTTGGCCTTTCAATTGTCAGCTTTGTTGCAGTTCTCTTATTCTTTTGTTACAGAATACAGAATTGGTTAGTTTGACTCTTGCATTTCATGATGAACTCGAGTTGTTGTCTTAATATTGCACTTTGTAGACAGTCCGAGTAGTTGAAGAGAAATAGGCTGTCAATTCATCGGTTACAGTGCAATGCCTTTTCTACTTGTTTATGGCTTGATTGTCTCAGCTGCCGGACAGTTGGAATCGGCAATGGGGTCCATGTGGGACCCATCTCTGGGGTTGTTTCTGTCTCCAATTTTAAGGCAAGTAGGTGAGATGGGTGGGATTTTAAATGAGTAAGAGTTGAAATAAATTAAAGGGCCAGACTTGCCATTGCTTGTCTTATCTCAGCTGGTTTATAGCTGAACAATCTACAAGACCAACTTTGGCCTGCCAAAGTAAAGAGTGAACAATCTTCTGTGTGTTATAAACGATGTTTAGGTGCGACATGTAATGAACAAGCTCATGTATGTTTGCTGCAGAGGAAGAGGACCGTATCATTATTGCTGCTCATGCAATCCATGGTAACAAATGGGCATCGATTGCAAGGCTTTTAGAGGGGAGAACTGACAATGCAATAAAGAACCACTGGAATTCCACTTTGCGTCGTAGATGTACGGAAGGTGAACGGCATAAAACATGTGATACTCCACGGGAAGTTAGCATTGAGAAAAACAAAGGTCCTTCAGATGAGTCTCCGTCTTTTGACAATGTTAATTCCTTGAAGTCCATGGAATTAAGAGACCCTAGTTCAAGGGAAAATGTTTCCGACAATTCCGGAGAGGTTGTCATCGTCAGAAATGAACCGCCCAAGCCTGAGATAAAAGACCCACCCTACCTCTTCCGACCAATTGCAAGGGTGAGTGCTTTCAGCCCATATTCTTGTATATCTCGTCAGCCGAGTGGTCTTGAAGTGGCAAGACGAGGCCAACCGGATGGCCCTCTGTATGAAGCATTGAAACCTGGTGGTGACATCTGCAAATTCCTTAACAATATCTCCTGTGAGCCTCAGGTTCCACAACGATGTGGGCATGATTGCTGTGGCATTCAAGATAAGGGTCGTTCTAGTGGCTCATTGTTGGGTCCCGAGTTTGTTGAGTTTGAAGAGCCTCCACCCATTTCAAGTCATGAATTGGCCTCGGTGGTAAAAGATATTAGCAGCATTGCTTGGCTTAAAAGTGGCTTGAACGGTAGTAGCACCATATGCTAGTCATCAGACAGGTGGATTTAGCAGTACATATCTGATGATTAACATAAGAAAGAGGATCCTGATGGTCATTTCTGCACCTTAAAGCAATGTAAGCTGATTCAGTGAGCATGATGAAGTGGTGGTTAGCATCAGAAAAGAAAAGAAGAATTCAGATGTTTGACCGGAGGTCTACTTGGAACTGTATCGAGTATCCATTTCTGACAGCAAAAACATTGTCCCATTGTTCATTGTGGCATCGTCCTGTTGCGGTTCCAGATGGCTACATCATTATGATGATGATGCTGTTGTATTTCATTGTCTAGGTAAGCACTCCATGAATTGTCAAGACCTGCTTTGGGGAGCACGTGAATATGCTTCAAATGGATCAGAGCTCTGTAAGAACCTTGGAAATTTTGGTACTTTAGACTTGTTAGTTTCTTTTTGCAATTTGTGGTACTTAAGACAGCTTTTTCTTTATATATATATATATATATATATATATCCTGTTTAATGTTATGGCAGGTATATACACTTCCTAATGGTGTATTTACTAGTGGACCTTCTCGATAGGTAATTTGTGTGTGTTTGCTGCACAGCTACCGGCGACATTACGGAACGAGTTAGATTCTTGTTTTGGACGTTTTGTAAACGGTCTTGTGTGGAAATAGATTAATTGGAAATGAAAGCATGCTTTTACTTGTTAAGTTTGAATAAGTTTGAACTTATAACACTTGGTTGATAAGAAAGTTTTATCATGCAGGGGTAATAAGTATAAAACGGTTTTTCATTTTGTTTATTCTTTTCTCTGTTTTTGTGGCCGATATGTTGTGGTAGTGGTACTTAACGTTCGTCAGGACTTACTGTCACGAGGGAGAGAAGATAAATAAACATAGTGAACTGGGGAATGATGGTAGAGAGTAGAGAGTAGAGAGTAGAGAATTTGATGTCTATATGTCATTCGAATGTTACGATAGTTCGCCTGAATTTTATGAATGTTTCTGTTTCCAGTGAAGTTTATGCTTTAATCCTGTGTGAAGTGTAACTGAACGATTCAGACAACTTTGAACAATAATTTATTTTTCCTTTCAGCATACCTTAATTTGAAGGGAGTACTACGCTTGGCTCAGCTTCTCCTCCACATCGACCATCCATGGCTGCCTATATAGACGACACACCAAACCAAACCAAGGCTAAGCATGCTGTCTGTGTTCATCGGTACCCATCGAAGCTACAAGTTGATCCATCTTTTTGTGTGTGTTTGTTGGCTTCAAAGGATAGATACTAACGAGACCATTTAACGACGACCCCTTTCATCCGATAAATCTCATAACGAGAGTGTTTACCAGTAGTACTCACCCGAGCCCAACAGGTTTCGACTTGGACTTGAAAGGGCAGTGTGGTTATGATTAGATTTTGAGTCGAGGATTAATTATTACGTTGTTTGATTATACGCCACATAATAGATAGATTTAAATTAATTTCCATGATTATCTCGAAAATGTTTTTTAATAATATTATTGTTATTTTTTCTCTCTCTCTCTCTCTCTCTCTCTATGATTCCTGTAATTTTTAGGTGGGAATTGGTTTCAACGGGACATTCATTATCCGACGGTGGATGTCCATTGAATCATAGATAGTTCCGTTGGATCAGGTGGCGGAGGCTGAAGAATGGTTGTTTTGGCAGGGTCGTGGGTACGTGCATCTGGGCACGGCCGATGTCTGCTTTAACCTCCGTCCCACACCCCCTCCATATTCCTCCTCCCTACCTTCTCTCTCACCTTTCGGGCCGACCGCTTCGTTCTGGTACATACCTATGATCTCTCTCTCTCTCTCTCTCTCTCTCTCTCCTGTTTGCCTCACTTGATGCATCTTCCTCCTCAGGTTCGCTGGGTTCCCTACGTCTCCCGCGGCATGGCGGAGGCAACGCGATCCTCTGATAGCAAGGAGGAACCAAATCATTCGGTTGTTAGCGTACACGACCGTGACGGTTCGTCTCCACAGCCGCGCACAAATTCCTCCGGCTCGCCCTCTTCCCCTGAAGTAGATCCGGAGAGTGGACTCTCGGTGAATCCAGATCGCAAAGCTGCGAGGGAGTGCAGGATTTGTTATCTCGCCTTGGAGAACTCTGCTTCGGAATCGGGCCCCCCCATCGTATTGGGTTGTTCTTGCAAACATGATTTGGCTGTCGCCCACGAGCGATGCGCCCAAACTTGGTTTGAGGCTAAAGGAAACAGGTAAACTACCTTCTTTCGCTCCTTCCTTCCATTCTGATGCACGCATAACGTAGAGGGCTTTGCTTCAATCACTTCTGCTGCCCTGTTTCTCAATGCATCTTTTATGTTGTTTCGATGAAGAACATAGGCGTCGACAATTTATGATGTATACTCTTCCTTTGTAGAATGTGCGATCAAAACAGTGGAATGCAATCATTTTTGTCACTCTGAAAAAAACTATAGTACCGATAAGCTTCCTTGTGTGTCGGAGCATACATACATACATACATACATACAGTTCTTTCTGCTGTTCATACTTGCTCCGAGGTGTTCTTGCACCTCTGCTTAGCGGTGCTGCCGAGGAAATAATGTGTCATCAATTCAGCTAATTAGAAAACTACAAGTCCACAAAATCTTGGAGTTATCAAGTCACTTACGTTGTGCGCTTGCTCTTCTTATTCTAAACATTACTGTCAGCTTTTTCGGTGTGCTCAAGTCTGATTACTCTGTAGAATTCATTCATGCAGGAAGTCTCGTTCGTCGTATGTTTTAGTGTCAGCTCTCCTCTGGGATCGCTGGATTTGTTTTATCTTATGCTGGTCCTCACATTTAAAGGACCTATGTTTGTCCTTTAAATGTGAGGACATTCTTGCTTAACTTGGACATCTGCAGCGAGTTAATTTGGGGGCTTGGGTTCATCTTGTCAGGATCTGTGAGATTTGTGGCTCCACTGCAAAGAATGTGGTTGCTTCAGGTGTTGCTGCGTCCACGGAGCAGATGAACGAGGGTGACGACCCTGCGATGGCGCCTGCACAGCCATCATCATCATCGTCAGACCGGAGCTTGTGGCGCCGGCAATGCTTCCTGAACTTCCTACTAACTTTCCTGGTGTTTCTATGTGCCTTCTCCTGGCTATATCATTACAACCTTCCTTACTAAACTCCAGACTCCGGTCTTCTTCGTGCTGTGGGAAAACACCTGAAAAGGTTTGATCAGATTCGTGTTTGTGGTCGTCGATGCTCTTTAAATGACAGCTCTGTAGAATAATAATTCTGCTTTGGAGTTTATGTTAACTGTAAACCTGTTTCTTGCTTTCTTTTTCTTTAACATGAAATTCTAAAGTTTATTTTTTTTTATCAGTTATTAAATTGAGTTTAAAAATACATTACATATTTCATCAATTATTTATTATTTTACACCCATAACATACATTTTAAATCATGAATGTGAAAATAACTAATTTAACAAAATATAAAGTTTGGTTTGATTTCGATTTCTGATTTTGAAAACTCAAATACCATCGATTTCGGAATTAAAATTAAAATTAATATATGCTAAATCTAAATTGAAATGAGGTATATATAGTGTTGCCTTGTTATCTATCATGTGAGCTCTGCCGTTTCCCCGCTAATTTCTCTCGGTCACCCGTTGACGTGCGACGTTCCTCTTCCCCAACCCGCCCTCTCAATTCTCCATTTCGCTGTTCTATTCGTTCGATCCGATCGGAATCAGGTGCCGCTCCATCTTCCGATCCATACTCCCATCTTCTCCCTCCTCCTCGTCGGCATCGACTCCCATCTCACCTCCTCGCAACCCATGATCTAGATCGGTGGGAGGACAGGGAGGAGGGGCAGGAAGCCAAGATGGCTCACCGAGTGGATCACGAGTACGATTACCTCTTCAAGATCGTCCTCATCGGCGATTCCGGCGTCGGCAAATCCAACATCCTCTCCAGATTCACCCGCAACGAGTTCAGCTTGGACTCCAAATCCACCATCGGCGTCGAGTTCGCCACCAAGACCCTTCAGGTCAGCTGCTTTCGATCCCTAATCCTCCTCCAGATCTTGCGGTAATAGTTGGTTCCGTTGAGTGTCTGGTTCTTCATATCATGCAAATCGTGTTTATGCTGCTCGCGGTGCCATCGGATGATCGTGCCTGAGCATCATTAACCTCTGGCGGATGAACGACGAGGAACGGTTCCGCTTGCACCTTTAGCATCCCGTGAATTCTAGAGATAGCAGAATATTGATTCTTCTCTTGTGGGCGTTTAGGATCCGATGGAATTCGGTTAGCCAAAGACTTTTTTGGGCATGAAAAAATAGCTTTGAAAATTGAAGACAAACAGATATATCTTAAAGCCATGAATTTCTTGACGCTCTTGATCTTGTAATTTCACAAAATTTCGATGAATTTATGTCATCATGACATCAACGATGGAAATAGACAAAGCGTGCTTTTAGCTCGATCGGGGTAAACAGGATCACGAGTGACCTTTAAATGGTCGAGGAGTTTTTTGAAGGTCGACAAAAGAAGACTTGTATCCTTGTGCGTCATTCATTTTGTCCCCAACTCCAGATTATTCTTTTCTCCTTGTGAACTTGGGTTGGATAATTTCAATCGGTTTTTGGATTCTGTATTCACCGTAGTAACAATTCTTTTCTCCTTGATCCTCGGACCAGAAGTGAAAGAGGCTTTGGTCGATGCTTTACGATTTCAAAAGCATATTATCTGTGATCTTTGTTTTGCCTTTATGGGTGTCGAACGAGTTGCATTCGTACATTTGACGGTCTTGAGAATCTCCCAGAAGTAACAAAGTAAATGCTGTAAAGATGTTGCTCTGTTCTATTTTGTTTGGAGTTTATTCTGACCAGTAAATTGATTCGATGACAGATAGAAGGGAAGACGATCAAGGCGCAGATTTGGGACACCGCAGGTCAAGAGAGGTATCGTGCCATAACCAGTGCGTATTACAGGGGTGCAGTGGGAGCACTCCTAGTCTATGACATGACCAAGAAGCAAACCTTCGACAATGTCCAGAGGTGGCTTCGTGAACTTAGGGATCATGCGGATTCCAACATCGTCATCATGATGGTGGGTAACAAGTCGGACTTGCAGCATCTGAGAGCGGTTTCAGAGGATGACGGCCAGGTTTTAGCCGAGAAGGAGGGGCTCTCTTTCTTGGAGACTTCAGCACTGGAATCACTCAACGTCGACAAGGCATTTCACTCGATCCTGACGGAGATCTATCGCATCATAAACAAAAAGGCACTCGCAGCCAAAGTGGCAGCAAAAACGGCAGCCCCCCCGACTCAAGGCACGACTATCAATGTATCTGACTCTGCTGGAGGCTCAAAGGGTGCTTGTTGTTCGACCGCTTAGGTGATTGCATTTCAGAATTAACACTTGTGTTCTGCTTCCCGGTCTAGATAATGATTTATAGATTAAAAGATCATGATAACGTCGTGTAGTGCAAATCGTGGACACTTGAAGTTTCGGAGACACAGCATCCCAAGATTGTGGTTCCCTTTTTTTTGTCTCTTTTTGTACTTTTTTTCAGTCCATTGTTTAATGATTAATTTTCTTTTGCAGATGTGAGTTCATTTCCAGTTTTGCTTAGTCATTGCAGGGTTGCACACCCGATGATCCATTAGAAATTCTTCGAATGATTATTTTTTCAGTTTTAATTTATGATACATCTTTTAATTCAAGTAAAATATATCATAAACTGTACTATTAGGTTAAAAGGTGCCCGAGATTGAAGCTACCTGCATATATAAACATGTGCTGGTATTTATCTTTCTTAATATAATACTCTTTCTGCCAGCTTTCAGTCCTATCTTCGAAGGACCAGTGGATTGCGGCAGGCCGACTCCCAGAATCCAATCCCATCTGATCCAATAGTATGCCTGTGGATTATTCGCGCACCTACACGACGTGTGACGTGGATTTCGTCGTCTTCTTGCTCCAAAGTCTCGCTCCTCTGCGGTGATGCAGCTGTCATTTGTCTTCATCTCGGCACACTATATGCTTCATTCCCCATCCCCACCACGTGAATAGTTTTAATCGCCGTCGTTGAAATCCAAGCCGGCAATCGCATTAAAGATCGACGTTCCATCCATCCACATCGCTATAAATGCCGCGTTAGACTTTAGCTCCTTATCCGTCGAGCAGCAGCACAGCTGCAGGTCTCACAATGGCAGTCCCATTTCTCCTCGTCTCGATCGCTCTCTGCTCCGTCCTTTTCTTCCTCGCCACCCTTTCCTCCGCCAATGACAGCAATGTCTTGCTCACCGGCGACGTCCTCGGCACCGACAGCCAGCTCTACTATCCCGGCGCCACCTTCGTGATGCAAGGTGACTGCAATCTCGTCCTCTACAACAAGGGCCGCGGCTTCGAGTCCAACACCCACGGCGAGGGCGTCAACTGCACCCTCTCGCTCGGCGACCGCGGTCAGCTCGTCATCACCAGCTCCGCAGGATTCACCGTGTGGACCTCCGGGGTAGCTGGCAACGCCAAGACCGGCAAGTACGCAGCCGTCCTCCGACCCGACGGCGAAGTGGCCGTCTACGGCCCCGCGGTGTGGTCGACCCCTGACTTCCGCTTCGGCGCCGCCGGGCCCAACGAGGCGGAGCTGGCCGCCATTCCCATGGTGGATAACCTGTTGTTCTCGTCCCAGGTTCTCGACGGTGGTTCTAACCTCGCGACCAGGGACTACACCTTCGTCATGAAGGATGACTGCAACCTGTCTCTGATAAAGGGCGGGACCAGCGTTCTGTGGCAGTCCGGGACGGCGGGCAAAGGCCTCAACTGCTTCCTCCGGCTGGATCACCTAGGGCAGCTCGCCGTCGTAGGCGACCACAAGTACAAGACCCTTTGGACCAGCAAGAACGTATCAAGCGAAGGAGACTATGTGCTTATCCTCCAAATCACCGGACAAGCTGTCGTCTACGGACCTGTGGTCTGGTCAACCTCGCAAGCCAACTGATCGGCCGCCCCTTGCACCACCGCAGACAGCATTCCTGCTTCATTTTCCCTCACGCATGGGCGATGAAATAAGAACACCATAATTAACTCCTTAATTATGCTATCCACAGCCTGTACTCCACACTGTGTCCCAAGCAACACACCGATGCATGGCTTAAGCATGAGTTAGGATCTTTAAACAAGTCTTACGAGTTTATAATGATGAGATGGACATATTAGGATTGATGAGACGTGCAAAACATGATCCATAACGTTCTGCACATTAGTCCTTGAATCATGGAGTGTAGAATATATATATATATTATAAAACGTAAATCACAACACGTTGTCTGGGTGGTGTAGTCGGTTATCACGCTAGTCTCACACACTAGAGGTCCCCGGTTCGAACCCGGGCTCAGACAGAGTTTTTGTGTTTTTTGGGAACGGATTCTCTAGCTGTCGGATTCGGATCTGGTTTTTGGACTCTCTTCAAGGCCGTCAGTTTTGTCGTCGGATTCTCTTACTTAAACCCGTTAGCTGGTTCTTGAGTCATTGTTCGAGGGATTGGCGCAGCCTCATACGGCCTCGTGTTGCCATCACGTCGCGGGAGAGGAAACAAACAGGAAGAAGGGCGAAAATATTTCTCCGAGATTAGGGTTCCTCCGAGAAGAAGAAATAAGGGAGAAGAGGAAAAGAACGTTCGATTGTGATTCGAAGAATGGTCGATCCGAAGACGGCCATCCCCTTTGTCCGATTCTTCTACTGCTGCTGAGGGTGGTGCTCCGCCATGGAAGAAGGCTACACCAGCCTCCCCACGAGCCACTTGCTCGGTTCCGTTCCCGTACGTCTTTCTCTTTTCCTGATTTCCTTAGCTCATTTTCCCATTTAGATTATCGTTTCGCCTTTATTAATTAGATCCTCGCCCAATCTATTGATGATCTGATCGGAAATTTCCAATCGGCATTTAGTTTCACGAGACGAAATGATCTCTGTTCCTTCTTTCTTCCCCAATTTAGTTAGGGTTTTTTTTCTTCTCTTTCTTGCAGTCCGATTAATTCCACAAGCGAATCGCTAATTTGATTTCCTTTTACATTCGTACCTTTTGGATGAGATTTAGAATGAAGAGCTTGTTTAAAGTTTTATTTGCTTCTGGAAACTTTCTTGCGTCGTTGATTGTTTAGATGAGGACTATCTGAGTGATAGGAGTCGGTCGTTAGTACCTTCTTTTCTGTAATTGCCGCTTAAACTTTGTTTTCTTGATATGTGTAGTTAAACTGTTGAAACTTTTGGTGCAGGCTGTAATTGCCGAAGAAAAACCGAGCGCCGGCGCTAGTCAATGTAGTACTTCAATTCGTCCTCCCTACTAGGGAAAATTAAAAAAAGAATGGATCTTTTGCTGAATATCCTTGTCAAAATCTAACTTTTTTGGCATGTTGTTTGATTTCTCTTGCAGCCTTACCTGCAAACTTGCAAGTTTTTCCGCCTGGCAATGGTGGATACATACCACCTGAGAGTCCACTTGGTATGCATGTTAAACACACAAGGCATACTCTTGGTACTTCATTTTGTGCATTTTTCATGCATGTCGTTCTTTTTGTTATAATTGTGCATGGAAAGCATTTTATTGTTTCTTCTGAACATGCTTCTCTATTAGACATATCGATGATGAAATTGATAACTGCTGCAATCTGCATCATATATCTACAACGCCTAGGGCTAGACTGTGTTAGACAGATACAAGCCCTTGAGTTAACAACGTTAGATGAGCAATGGGCGTCAAACTTTATTCTATTCGAGAATCCTTTTGGTTTGATTCATAGAACGGGTGTTGAAGGTTGAAACCTCGCCTTCTATGTTCCTTTAATATATCACTTACTCCCACAGATTTGCACACTAGTGTTTGTGTATTTTTGTACTATTTGCAATCTTATGTTGTGAAATAAATTGGCTTAGCTAGGTTTAGCTTTTGTAGCTCCAGTTCAACTCATATGAGGTCAAAGGTTGAGTCATCATAGTTTAGAATTCATACTTCTTTTCATATATAAGTATGTTTCCGCTCACTGTATTTCTTTGTTATTTCGTATACCTCTGCTTTTTCGAAATATAATTTTTCATCTATACAGGTGGTGAAGAGCAAGCTGCAAACAACTGGAAAGGATTTTGTAGTTTATCATCATATACCCCATATTTCAATGTTGACACTGATGTGGTTGTAGATAGAATCATTAGTTCGGTGTATCCAATGGATGAGTTTTCAAGGAAGATCGATGGGAGTCCTGATCTGTGAGTTGCTCCTCTACGCATCCATCATTAGCTTTTATGTGCTGTACATAATTATTTGGAAACTTATCTGAGTTAAAGCTTATTCCGATTGTAGCTTATAGTTTCAGATCTTGTTAGTGATGACCAAACTCAAATAAGAAAGAGCAGAAGAGGAGGATGGCTGTGGGTGATTGATAAGAAAAATCTTTTTATGCATCAGCTGAAGGCTTTGAGCAGACCAATATTGTTTTTTCTTTTCTTCTAAATAATCATCTTTCACTGACTAACTAAAGTAGTACTGTAAAAGAAAATTATTTATAACTTTTGTGAGAGCTTGTTTTGAGGATCAAGACTAATAGCTGACTATCATATTTGGCATTTCTTAAAAGTATTGTCTGGTTTATGCATGTAATATTAAACTAAGAATTGATATTCACAATAGTAGCACTTCTAGAGTGGTCTTCCAGTACAGTGTATAGGAGTTTTGGTCCACAGAAATCTGAGAAATTCCTTGGTCCTCTTTCCTATCATTCATTACTCCACAAGTCATGGAGTACACAATTCCTTTTTTTTTCTTCTCGTAACATGCTGAATTTGTACTATTTTCATCGAGTTTTGTAAGTTGCATATGCTTCAGCTGATAATGCATCTAATGTATTAGGTACGGCCCTGTTTGGATCTCAGCTACGTTGGTCTTCATGCTTGCTGCCCTTGGAAACTATGGCACTTATCTGATTCAGAAAAGAAGTGAACCAAATGGTGATTGGGAATTTGATGTCAGTTATGTAGATTGGGCAGCATGTGTGGTATTTGGTTATGCAGTTGCTGTACCAGCTGCCTTCTACTTCTTGCTCCAGTATTTTGGACTTAATGCAAACCTTGTACGCCTTTGGTGTATGTGGGGTTACTCTTTGTTCGTCTTCATACCTGCTTCGGTAAGTATCTTTTTCTTTCCCCTTGTTTCAATGATAAATAAATTGTTTATTCTGCTAGATACTCAGGATGACTTAGCTCTGATTGGTAGTAGCCACGCCAGTCAATCATAAAATTGGACTTCATATAAGTCAGCACATTGAATAAATTGATAATTACAGAGAAAGCCACTGTACACTGTTGATAAAAAAACAAAAATACAAAAAAACCAAAAGTGGTAGCTGCGGTTTGAGCTGAATTGGGCAACTTGATTCATGGGTGTCTAGAGCTGTGTGGTCTAATTGTTTAGCAGATATGTTGCCTTCTTATTGGCTTGGTAAAGGGACACAATTTGCTTAAGATCATGATCCATGATTGTAACTACGAGTTGATAAGTGCTTGACAGAGATGGATTTCAAAAATATAAAAAGAAGAAGAAGAAGAAAATGCGGCATGTACCTTGTAATGTATAGATAGATATCCATGGGTTTGATTTGGTTGAAAAGGTGAGACCTACAATTAGTTGCTAGGATGATAAATGGTTCAGTCAAGCTCCGGTGGTAATCACTTTAGACTGTGTGTGCAGGACATGTTTCCATACCTCCATCAATAGATACATGACCAATCGATTTCTTGTTTGGCTTGGATTGGCCATGAACCTGCTTGTGGACTGGATTGGGCTACGCATTGCAGTATACTTGGTCTTTTTTGTTCAAAGGATATTTATTTTCCAGTGTTTTATATAAAAGAGGGAAGAGGAAACTAGACATAGATTTAAGGTTACAGCATATGACATACTCTATACACACTTGTTGCACTTTTAAATTCATGTTCCATGTCATAAAGCTCTTACATCAGCTGATCTTGGTTTCTGTTGTTCTATGTATTAGTTGTTCTTGGTGGTGCCTTCAGAGATCTTCAGGTGGATCATCATTATTCTTGCTGGTTCTGCATCGTCTTGGTTCGTGTATCTAAACCTGAAGGTTTCCACCGAGGGGAGTGATACGAGGCCTCTGGTCGTCAGCGCTCTAGTCTTGCAATTTGCTTTGGCACTCTTCATCAAGATTTTCTTCTTCTCATAGAAAACACCATCTCAGCAATTCTATCGCTGATCTTACCACACCAACATTTTAAACTTCATGTATTGTGCTTGAATCGTGTAACATACAGCAGGTGAATTGCTGAACTTTTGACGAGTTGCTGATTGATTATGTATGTTCAAAGGTATAAAATTTCTGTGGAAGCTTATTATGACGCAAGTCCTCCATCCCCTCCCTTTGCATGGCTTTATGTTTGGCAGTCGAAATCATCTATTTAGAACGAGATGGTCGTGATGAAGTCTCGACGAGCTTTCGATTACTGTGCGTGTAACTCATCTGCCATATGTTGGTTGCTGTGGCAGTTGATATCACGGTGTGGATATCATCCGTATATGCCCTTACATTATTAATCTAGTTTACCTCAATTGTACCGCAAACCGAGTATAATGAAAGATTTTAGTGCGAGTATAATCCAGGATTTCAAGCGATACGGGAAATGTATTTGCTTGGATGGGGAAGGTATTGATTCTGATCGACTCATGCGATCGTATGTGATTATTCTTTATACGGTGTTTTGCAATGAAGCGCCGACTGATTTATGTGGTTTGACTCGGAATAATTTAGGCTTTGACGATGCAAGTAGCGTCACCTACCTACTATATATGGCATTCTTTTCTCAGCTTTATGCTGCTGCATGCATGCATTCCCGAATCTGCTTCACCACGCGTACGGTCGCATTCGTGTCCTAATTTGGTCCACCAAATTATTTCATTAATTTAGATTTAAAAGAATAAATAAAAACCCATATGCATTTATTTTATTCATGTGAATCTTCTTCTTATGTGACATATCAATGTCAAGTCAAGATTTCACGTCTCGCTAATAAATACTCACCATAATAAAAATAAGAACAATTTCCCCATACAAAAGTAACTCAACCCGCGGACAACTATACCACACGGAAACAAGCTCGGTTCTCTCCCACGTGGGCCCTGCGTTCCCCGATGAGTCGCCGAGTGACGCGCGCGGGTGCCTATGGCGTGCGTCGAAGTTTCGTGCGTTCCGGCCGACTCTGGGCGGATCTGTTCTCTTGGAAAGGCCGAATGACGCGATCGGACGATCCCGTGGAGCCTTGCCAAACGCGGAGCTCGCACGAGGCAGAGGCGTGGATCCGTCCCGGCGTCTATTAAAGTCTCGGGACGGAGGAGTTCTTCCCCCTCCCCCCTATCGTCTTCTCCGCCCGCTCTCTCGCTTCACTCTTCTCCTTGGCCGATGGCGAAGTTTTTCACCCTCAACACCGGGGCCAAGATTCCTTCCGTCGGCCTGGGAACCTGGCAGTCCGCGCCGGGTCTCGTCGGCGCTGCTGTCATCGCGGCCGTCAAGGTACTAATCCTTTCTTGACCAACCCTAGAATGACTTTCTTATCGATCGGACGTGCCACATTCGGATGGCACGCACGCTCTGTTGCTTGGTTCTTGAAGGCCGACGGTTTCGTCGTGGCCTCTTCAGTCTGCCGTGAGGGTTCGTGCTCCGTTTCTTGCATTCATCTTTGGATCTTGCGGCCCCTGTTCTCGGCCGCAGGGACGCGTGCGAAGGGTTCTTGATTCTTTAAGGCCGAGGGCCTTTTTACGGCCTTTGTTTTCGACCATGGAGATGCGCGCTGTGCGCTTCTTGATTCGTTGAGGCCGAGGGGTTTGTTTAATGGCCTCCGAGTGCTTCTTCCTCTGTTTCTTGATTCTTCAGCTCCGAGGGTTTTGTGGCCTCTGTTATCTTCCGTGGTGATTCGTGCTCCGTTTCTCGATCCTTCTTAGGGCTTTGTCGCCTGTCTTCCACCGTCCGAGTCTCTTGGTTCTTTAATCTGTGGGTTTTGCGGCCTCTGCTTTCCATCAAGTGCGTTGATCATTCCTGTAAACGTTGTAGATATCCAATGCTCGATTGTACGGGGAGACGACGGCTCCGTCTGCATTCGTTTGAAACATCCAATGCATTTATCGCAAACCCGTATCGAGAACATCAAATGGGCTTCAAATTTCGTTTCTATAACCCTTGTAGTTATCAGAACATCAGACGAAATGTTCATTGTCATCAGAACACCTCCGATTTCGGCTCTCTAACCCGTCTCAAGAACACCAGCCGATTTGTTGATTGTCATCAGAAACCCTTCCGCAAGTTCCAATTTTCTCGATCTTGTGGAGGATGCGATACATTTGTTTAGTTGCCTTATTCTTGTTTGTGAAATTAATGTCTCCACATTCGTTTCTCGAACCAATATGCGATGAGGTACCACTTGTTCGTGTGCAATGGTATCCCAATTTTCATACATCTGATACTTGGTTTACCTGTTATGTTCTTGCAGGCTGGCTATAGGCATATTGATTGTGCTCGTGTATACAACAATGAAAAGGAGGTATTCCCGGCGCATAATATCTTTTAATTGCCGTATGCCCATAGGAATATTGCTATTTGTTGCTTCTTGCGCTTGTTCTTGTTACTACGGTATCCTCGGCAACACTAACAGAATGCTATAATTGTAACGATAACAAAACAAAAGACATGTTTATCGAGTCATGTTGAAATTTGAACAGCTGCACAAACTGTTAATTACTTGGAGCATCTGATTAGTTCATTTCCTTTGTGGTTGTTCTAGGTTGGTTCGGCTCTAAAGAAACTATTTGATGAGGGTGTCGTGAAGCGTGAAGAGTTGTTTATCACATCTAAACTATGGTGATCCTTGTTTTTTTTTAACCTGTGCAATTAAGTATTTAAGTGGTTATCTTTGAGACGTTTTAGTTTTCTAGCAAATTGCTGAATTAAGAAATTGAAAAGACTTGCTGACTTTTGCAGGTGTAGCGATCATGCTCCAGAAGATGTGCCTGTTGCAATCGATCTAACTCTGAAGGACCTCCAGCTTGATTATGTGGATCTCTACCTTGTAAGTTTACAGGGACAATTCATTGTGCATGTCTATTGTGTATATGTGAAAGGTGTTGCGTAGTAGATCTCTTCATGCCAATATGTTTTTGCTCAAAACTGCATTTCTCATGAAATTTGAGAGCCTGTTTCTACAGATTACCAGTTTTTTGTCTTACTGTTTTAATTTGATTTGAAGATTCACTGGCCATTTCGCGTTAAGAAGGGGAGTAGCATAAGCCCTGAAAACTTTTTACCGCCTGATATACCTGCTACATGGGGAGCAATGGAAAAAGTGTTCGACTCGGGTAAAGCTCGCGCTATCGGCGTGAGCAATTTTTCTACGAAGAAGTTAGACGATCTGCTTTCTGTTGCACGAGTTCCCCCAGCCGTCGACCAGGTTGAGTGTCACCCTGGTTGGCAACAGATGAAGCTTCGTGCCTTGTGTCAGTCTAAGGGTGTTCATCTCTCCGTAAGTTTAAAATGTCCTTGTTGTAATTTGTATTTTCTAGTACATTATTATTTTTGGTGCTTCTCTCTCTTTTGCATATTTACTTTTATATGTGACATATTTATTGGGGAGTCTGCAGGCGTACTCCCCTCTGGGCTCTCCTGGCACATCGTTTATCAAGGGAAGCAATGTACTCACACATCCTATTGTAAACATGATTGCTGAAAAACTGGGTAAGACTCCTGCACAAGTAGCTCTGCGTTGGGGTCTTCAAATGGGTCAAAGCGTGTTGCCCAAGAGCACCACCGAAGCAAGGATAAAGGATAACTTTGATGTATTCGGTTGGTCTATTCCCGATGACTTGTTTGGCAAGTTCTCTGAATTTGAGCAGGTAACTACAAATTTTCTATGAATTCTTTTTAAACTATACCCTTTTTTTTTTATTTATATATCATTGATTGGCGCTATATTTCAATGTTTTTTTATATCATTTCTGATTGCATGTATGTTATTCTATGGGGTTTGATTACCTAAAGTTGGATATTTCTGTAGCAAGTTTTACATGTTCCACCACATTGTTTTTTCGATCCGTCCTTTTTTTTTTTTTTTTTTTCAGTTGAGTAGCTAGTACCATAACTCATGAATCTGGGGTCTCCCTCTGGTATATATATGCATCTTTATGAAAGATTGTTTGACATGCATGTTTTGTAAAATATGTTTTTTTTTTTTTAAATATTGATGGCTTAGACATTAGATTCTGGTTTTTAATGGCTTGGAATATTTATCGATATATATATATATTTTGGTATCAAACGTCCTTTGTCTAAATCGAGGATGCATGTGCATAATAGATGCTTGTGTGAGAGTGTTCCTCTCTCCTGATCTCCCTGTAGAATCAATACAATTTTCCATTTTAAGACTATATTTTGTTTGTCATCGTTGACAGGCACGGCTACTGACGGCCAACTTTTTCGTGCATCCACAAAGCGTTTACAAAAGTGTTGAGGAGCTGTGGGACGACGAGATCTAATCGTTCCAAGTGTTTTTTTTGTTTTGTTTTGGTACTCATCAATGATGATTGGATTATCTTTGAACACTGTTTGACCGTGTGATATTTATGGTCAATTTTTTTTGCCGCACGGCTCCATTTCTGAACTTTGTTTGTTTTCAAGTCCTTTCTAATGCAACTTTTTTGAATTTAAACATCAGATTGGTGCAATTCTTTCCTTCAATTTGTTTTCTGAAGTGTACGTATTTGGCAGCGTTCGTGTTGTACGTCGTGCATCAGATCTCGCCACCTATAATAATGACTGTTGTTTATCATCGGGAATTGATTACTTGTAGTGTAATTAAGTAATCATTTGCTCATAATTCACAACTGTTGTGTGTGTTTGGGTTAATCGAAAAATTAATTATTTTTAACTGAAGTAAAATATATGTGATAGTTTATTAATGGTAGTATTTCTTTCTGTCTGAAACAAAATCTCTCCGAAAGTTGTTGTTTAGAGTCGTGTCGTGGAATCATTCATGCTATAGATAGCCTTTCCATTTGATAATGATTGTATTAGTAAAGCTCTACAGAAACAATCTTCTTAGCGGTTTCCACGAGTTTTCAATGCGTGTTCTTTTATACAAAACTTTTGGGAGACACAGTAGCTACTACTAGTATGATATCTCCTCCCCCCAAGGCAAAATGTTGCACATCGGCAATGGTTGTTGTTCCTTGAGAGATCACATGAATAATCCCAACATATCTCATTTATTTTGCAGCAGAATATCTGTGACATGCTATTTTCTTGGTGAAAAGAGAATGAAATTTCTGCCCACCTTTTCCTACTCGTGTTCACGTTTTAAGAGAGAGAGAGAGAGAGAAAGAAAGTGGTATTCGATCTCCGATGGTGGCTTCTGGTACATCCATCCATGTTGTGGCATTGTCTGGTCTAAAGATTGCGTGAAGCAGCAGCTCATGACCAACCGTCCTCCATCTTGGTGGCCCTTGGCAATGATGACATGGGGACGAGGGGTGGGGTCAGGTGGGGGCCAGATGTATTTCGTGAACAATGAAAGCGAGCCGAATGATGGATTGCCGAATGGCATCGTATGAGCTCCTCCCTCCGATGTCTCTCTCTCTCTCTTGCCGAATGGCATCGCATGAGCTCCTCCCTCCGATTGTCTCTCTCTCTCTCTCTCAAGGTCAGTATGATCGCCCATCATCGTTTGCTGACTTTTCCTTGAGCTTTTTACCCTTTTCAGCAAAATATTTCTTTTATTTTTCCTACTTGCGTTGATAATGATACTGTTCTTGTCGCATGCATCAACCATAACAATACTGTTCTTGTCGCATGCATCAACCATAACACACAAGCAAGCTTGCCCTCGTTCACATCCAAGAGAGGAACAGTAGCATTCTTCATTTGCAAGCGAAGTCTCCTATATTTGGCTTGTGGGTGCTGCTTTTCTTCGAAGACCAATTTCGGGGACTAGGAGAGAGAGACTTAACCCAGAAATTTGGTAAGAAAAGACTCCGACCAGTTGAACATCTGATACTGACAGTATTATTTGCTGGTATTATATTTTATTACTCCAAGAACGAACCAATACATGTATAATTCTACACTTGCAAACTCACTTTATTTCTCTGTATAATTCATAACAAATAGCGGGACTCCTTTTTTTCAAGACCCAAACCCCTTAGGACAGAGGAGGAGGAAGAACCATATTAATTCACAGGTTGTGAAGAGCACAGAGGCTGTTCGATCGATACCATTTATAGCAAGCGGAGACGACCTGCAACGCGCCTTCATCACCTCCGCCACCCTCATGCAGGACGCCACTGAGCTGCGCGCCGGCGCGGAGACTGCGGAGCCGCGGGCGCCGTCAGTGGTCTCGGAGACGAAGGAAAGAAGCGGACGTCCGACGACAGAAACCTGCCGGAGTCACCGGCCGGTAGCCGCACGTAGGAAGCCGAGGGGGAGTCGTGGAACAACAAGCTCCCTATGTTGGAAACCTGTCCGCCGTTCTTGTATCGGACTATGGCCTTGTAGACGAACGGAATGAGACCTTCCATGGTGAGAGCACAAAAGCTGAGACAGGTTGGTGGTGGTGGTGGCCGGTAGAGTTGGAGGAGACTTTGAGGTTTTGTCTTGAGAGAAGAGAGATGGGGAGACATTGGGTTATAAAGAGCGGTGATTGATTAGTGGAAGCCAGCTGCTGAGAAGAAGCTAACCAAGGCAAGCTCGGTCAGAGAAGGGAGAGGAGATGACCGAGGTGGCTGGCTATCCACGAAGCAGTAGCTTTCAAACCCATTGACATCTTACCAACTACAATAAAACCATATATCCATGCTTTTGATGTGGATGATTTCAATATAATAAATGTCAGAGGTGGGTAGCAGCAATCTTGTCAGTTTTAAGACAAGATTCCTTTCCCTTATCTCCACTCACCGGACACTACCATCACAGGTTACCATCAGAGACTGCTTCTTCCACAAATTTTGGTGCAATGTTACTTTCATTGGGAGGAAGGGGAAAAGAACACCATCCAGTGATGATGAAGGTACCAAGTACGGGTCACAAACAAGATGATGATGACAAGCATGGTTTCTGAAAGAAACAGAGCTTACATTTGAAATCTTTTCGAGCATAAATAGGGAACTTAGCTAACAAGCAATGCATTCATAATTGTCTATATTTGCAGCTATATATTATGGATTTGGGCGTACCTGATTCGAGCATCGTAATCTAATATTTTAGCTGGAGAAATCCAAGTTGAAGACCACAAGAACCATTCAGAGGTGTTCATTAACGACTCCCATGCTGAAATGGTAGGCCACATCAATGTCCGCCCATCGGATAGGACTGTTCGATAGGATCTGGAAACAAAAGCAAAAGAACGTGAGAAATGTGAAAACCTTGGGCGATCGGAGCCTGACCCATAATTCTACTGGCTCAAACCAATCCATCTTCCCATGCATGTACCCAATTGACATTATCACGACCGCGATGACCTACCGAATAATTTGAGGCTTCACATTGTATCAGAATGAGCTGAGAATATACTTCAACGAACGGCAGAAGTGAAAGTAGGGAAGAACACTGTAGCAGTTCGTTTGTGAGGAGGACATACATACTTTTACCATACATAATATGCCAGAATTCTTTGACAAGAACAAATGATGCAAGTGAACAAAATTTACAGATAAATAATCTAAACAGAAAAGCATATTACAAGGCAAATTACAGCACCTAATGATGCCGACTGCCTCGGAGCTTTACCGGAGATGTCACTTGATATCAGTTGCAGAGCAGTGTATCTCTAGTGGAGTTTCCAGTTACAGGGTTCACCCTGGTGTGGACGCCGTTTAACACAATAAGGACCCTTCTAATATTGTTGCGTGGAATTTAGAAACTGTGGATTAGAAATGCAACGAGATTTTACCCATCGGCAACTTTGCAAAGGTACTCCCGTTGGTCTTCTCGCAGGGGAACATCCGTGAAGTCTGACAAAAAAAAAAAAAGATTATCAGGATACAGTTTCGACTCACATTCATAAATTTATATGGAATATACTTTCCATGAATCACTCGATACATCACTGCCGTCTATGGTTGGAGAGCTTATGATACACGGCAATCGATGTAGTAGTGAAAACAGAAAAACCAGGACAACTACAGATCAGCTGATAATACAAAAACTGCATCTCACTGAAATCAGATACACCAAAAGGTTGAGAAAAAATATAAGGATTCACCTACAACACCTACAATTGGACATTCTTAAGGGCTTCTAAGAGAATGAATTTTATCATTAGTATTGGAAAATATTCCAGGTTCTCTATACCAATCTTAGTCTGAATTATGATGTCAAGGCACAATGTCCCTCTTTGAACCTTACATAGATCTCATCTGGTAGTTCGATTAAAAGATTAGAAATAAGGCCTCGAATGTTAAAATAACTTTTAGCAATATTAGTAGTTGGTGGACTATTTTCCTCATTAGTTACATCCCAAGAAAAAAAGATGACCAAAAAACCATTTGAAGTAGCCATGAAGTCAAACTAATACTCCAAAAGATACAAAATATACATTTCCTGTTCTAACATTAATGACTAATTTAGATTGATATAAACTTAGTTATCCACTAAGTGATTGAAGAAAGATACAGCTTGCTTCCTTTGTGCTTCAATCTGCCCTGGAATTTCTCCAGGATTTCGACATTCAAGAACGAGGATACCATCATTCATAAACGAGGATACCATCACTAACCATCAAGGTTCTGGTTGCAGATTGTAAGGCAAAAAAACTTCCACGGAACCCCCACAATTTCGAATTATGATATCTGCTGACAATTAATGATAAGAAAATTCTTTATTTGGCTTATATCTGCTGCAACGTCATGGATTTAAACTCATTCATATATGTTCCAACACAGAATCACCATGGACTCTGTACTACATGCCTCCTTGTGTCTTTATCTTTTTTATAATCCAAATTATGAAATAATCATCAAACATTAGGAAATGTTGACAATATTCAGAGTTAGGATACGTGTACCAGATAATAGAAGGTGCTTGCGAATCAAGATAATGTTTCAAAGTTGCAAATGACATTAGTTAGTTATTCTTTTCCGATACAAGGTTATATTCTGTCGCAGGAAATTTTATCCAGATGGAGGACTGAAGCTGACAACAATACACACAAAACAGTCCTAATCACATGATTATCCCCAAACAAGATGAAGATCTATACAAACTCAGTTTGACATTGGAGTTACCTGCTCCATTGATATTTGATCCTCTGAAAGATGTGTTGCCAGTAGCAAGAGCACCTTCAAGATTTGCATTACTTAGATTTGCCTATAGAAAAAAGGAAAAAAGAAAAGAGAAACATCATAAAACTATTAGAATCTCTCTGTTATATATTGAATCTCGCAAAGCATAGTGTAATGAACTTCTCTTTCCTAAAGGACCTAAGAGGAGATGGATTAAATTCCCACTAGTTTCTTGACCATCAAGTTCTGAAGTGGATTATTAACGTCTTTTATTAGTTGTAATCAGTACTGATTTCTTATTTTGCCCTCCTTTTTCAGTCTGTCTCATCCAATGCCCTTCTTCATCCTATAACACAGAGCGAGAATCACTGACAATTCTCTGCTTTGGCCATTATTCCCTCCCATCTATTCTCCCACACTGGTGGCCTTCCCACCACTATCAACTTGGCAGGTGTCACACAAAATATAGAAATGAAAAGCCATGTACTATTTTCTGGACCTAGGAACATCAACTTAACGATAATAGTAAACTAAAACTCAAGAAAAAGGAAGAGAACTGATGTATAGAAGCAATTATATTAATCGAGTACCTTAGTCACATTGGCCAAGGAAAAGTCTGCACCCCTGAGATCAGCATCAGAGAGATCAGCTCCTGAAAGTAACTTCCAAAATATGAGGGCTGGTTGATCGCTAAATCATGCACTAAAAGTATGCCAACATATGTACAGCTCAATACAATAATATGGATATTGGTTTGAAGGCCAATTTCACCAGCATTTTCTTACTAAAATAATCCAATATTTCGTATCTTTGCTACACCTCCAAACACCATAATTTAACAAGGTTCTTCACTTGCTACATTTTTTTTGTCTTGAGATAACACGAGAAAGCACCTTAAAGAACTTCCTTAAAGGTTCTTTTCTTTTTCATACAAACGGAACTGAAAATTCTACTAATTGTAAAACCGTATAAGTAGCTCTAAAGAAAAAGTCGAAGCATATCTACGCTTCCAAAAATCAAACATTAATTGTTGAGCTAGATAGCCTCTTACACTAAAAAGAATCCACAACCTGTCAGATCTGCATCAAAAAAGCTCGCACCGAGTAACTTTGCGCCCTTGAAATTGGCCTGCCTCAGGATCGACTGCAAGCAAGCAAATGGGAAATAATCAACCTCAACTAAACCAGACAGCAATATGGAAATTTCCAAAAGAAAAAGGAAGAAAAATCTCAAGTTTGAAAACATTTACCGTCTTGAAGTCTTGTTTGATGAGGGTCTTGCCACTGAAGTCTTTGCCGGTGAGGTCTTGCCCTCTCGTTACTTCCGCCCCGTACGGCCCTCCACCCTGCCGATTTCCAAAACACTATCATCGAACAAGAGCTCCCAATTTCCGTATTCTCGAACGATTTTAGCTTCTGGACAAGACAAGGGTAACCTTAAAAGCGAGAGCAGGGTCGGCGAAGAAGAGGGAGGCGGCGAGGAGGGCAACGGCGCTCACCCGACCTAAGCCTTCTCCCAGCTCGGCAACCTAAATTCGATCAAAATTAACACCGACGCTTGTGAATCCAAGAAAAAGGAGAAGGTCAGGAGGACTTGTTCGACTTACGGACGAGCATTGCGGTGGCGAGAGGCTAGTGCGAGGAGCCGAGGCCGAGAGGAATCGCCGCCATTTGGAAGAGTTGTGAGGGACGAGAGAGGGCAAGGGAGAAAGCGAAGGAGGAGGAACGAGATTTAGACTACCGATGAGAGCGGCCATGGGCGATATATCTCCTTCGGCTGTTCGCTATCTTCCGCCTCTCTCCCTCCCGTTGTTCGCTATCTTTTGAGTCCATCGACTAACTTAATATTATCTTTGATATCTCGATTTTTATATTTTTAAGAATTATATCAAAATTTTTATATTTATAAAAATAAAATATTTATTTTTTATATTTATTAATTTTATTAATAAAAAGACCATATATATAAAAAGATCATCTAGACGTCTTATCGCACCAGCATTTATTATCCATAAAAACTAGAGAACTAACGAAAACAAGAAGGTAAGAATTTAGCATCATCCATGTGGTAGTAGACAAAGGGCCTTCGGGTTAACATAGAGCGACAATTTAGACTCGGATAAGGCGACCACACGACCTTCGCATTATTCGGTATAGATCGACGCCAAACACCTCGGAGCCATTCTGCAAAACTCGTGACGGCGCTGCACGACGTCGACCCAAACAACATCGGACACCTAGGGCCCGTTCCACAAAACTCAAGACGGCATCAACCCCTACGAGTTGGTTGACGCTCGTTTGCAGGGTACAAGCCATCCTCCTAAGGAGTTGGCGGCCATTAAAGGACCACGTACAACCAACTGCCCCGTCGCAAAGTATAAAAACCAATCCTCTGATCAATAAAGGGGTACGAACACTCAATTTTTTTATTCCACTCAACTCTAACTTAACATTCGGAGGAGTCGAATCGAAAAATCTCCCTCTCGACCTCAGCTTGTGTATAGGAGCTCGATGACGAAGAAGCAGTCCACTCGTCAAGAGAGAATACCACACTCAAGAAATAAGTCTCGAACTCAACCTAACTCGACACTCGCTTTTGCCACCTGAACGTCCACGTGGACAACCTTGCGTATCTGGGATTAGACCGAATCGTACTGACACATCGACCAACAAGAAGAGAGAAGATAAAAGCTCACGATCCTAAAGAATAACGTGCATGGTATCGACACCTATCTACCGCAACAGGAGGAAAGTTTCAGTCTCGGAACAACACCAGTATTCCGTAATCCTTCAAAGCTGGAAGAGGGCGCAAGATGTTGTAGAATTAAACTGGAGGAGGAGACTTTTCTTCTATTCTCATTATTTATCTTAGCATGATTAATTTAATAACCACATGTATAGAGGTTGGGTCGGAGAAGTCTCCGCAAACACTGCGGTGGGAATGCGGCGTTCAGATCGCCGACAAAATAGAACTATAATAAGGATTTAAGCATGTGGGTTGATGAAGGCGGGTGTCGAAGTCATGGAAAGGACGAGAACGATTCCTCCGATCTTCTCCGTCCGTATTCGACATTGCCGGGGACAGACAGACGGTACGCTGTCCCGTCCGTAGACAGAGAGCACGGAATGCGCGGAGCAACATAAAGCGGAGGTGGCGTTCGCAAGTACGATGGCGCAGTTGCAAAGCCGGGCGGGGTCGAGGGTTCCATCAACGTGCGTCGCATGACGTCGAAAACTACGAAGGGGAGGAGGCGTTTGTACCATTCTCATCCCACTGACCATGCGCTTCCATCCATCTTCGCATTGTATGCATAAATATAGACGCAGGCATCGATCGAAAAGGGATGCTGAGGCTATCAAGTCCTGCGCGGTTGCGACAGCGATGTTCATCACCTCGGGACGGAGTGTGGAGTCGGAGTGGGGATGTCTACTCGCCATGAATCCGCCACACTTTCCATTTTCGGCAATTTAGAGAATCCAGGGAGGAATACTGTCATGGAACATCTCACCTTGTCGCAGAAAGATGCAGAGTTTGACATGACAATCTCAGGCAGGATTTGTCATCCTTCTAAATCATATAAATATGTGTGTGTGTAATTTTGTCGATAGAAAAAGAGGAAAAGGAAAAAGAAGCAATGGCGCTCCAAATTAGAAGGTTAAAGTCGTGTGAACAGAGCGTGCAAATTGCGAGGGTCGGCATATTGAATTGGGTGCCGGCGCCGTTTAGGAGACCGGGCCGTCTTTAATCTGCGAATAGACCGATGGATGCAAGTTTCCCGGTGCTTTTCTCTTCGGAGACTGTGTCGGAACACGGGACGCTAACGTGTTCCAGCTACGGCAAATGCGCCGCACGTTGCCCCCACCACGTGAATCCCGCTTCAACGCCGACCCAACTCATCATCGTGATCGAAAGAGTACAGCGGAATCATCACGGCAAGACAGTGAGAAGTGCACATACATGGCAACAGATGGGAGGCGAATCGGGATGCCAAACAAACAAGTACAAGCAAAGCGTACTACTGGCGGAGTAGAAAGTAACGATGGGGGTAAAACTGGGATCTTGCTCGGTGAAAATGGGAGCTTACTCGCAATAAAGAGAGGGAGAGGGAGAGGGAGATGGAGACCTGTGTTTGTTGGGTGGCGCTGAGAATGCTCAGCATCTTATCCCGGCCAAAAGAAGGAAAAGATTGTCCCCGATCTTATCGACCTTAGATTTAATGATCGCTTTCTTCCGTGAAACAAGAGAGAGAGAAAATTGGAAGAATCAACCACTTTGCGCTGCCAGAACCGGTGGATCTGAGACCGTCTTTTCCTCTATGTCAACCTGATCGATAGACCGCAGGTTGTTTTAGTGAGAAGGAACAGGGAACCGAGATTTTACTTAGTGAGAAGGAACAGGGAACAGAGAGAGAGAGAGGGAGGGAGAGGGGTGGAAACTTGGCTAGGTAGGTGTTGGAGTGGCGTTAGGGTTTGGACGATGTTTCGGATGATGGCAAGTCCTTCACGAGATCTACTGAAACAGTAGCCATAAGAACAGGACAAGACTCCCAGAAAAACCTAAAGAAAGAAAAAGATAAGAGGGAGCTGAAGTTTCTTACGAGCGAAAGGAGATCAAACAGGAGAAGGGAGAGAAAGCTAGTTTGACCGGAAGGAATGGATCGTAGAAGGCGATAGGCGGTGCTTCTCTCTATCTTTCTCTCTCGATTGGTCTCTCTCCACCCTTGCTCACCTTGCGAGTTGCTGTTTTAGAGAGGAGAGCTGGCGAACCGGTGGTGGGCCGGGAGCGTGGCGATGGGCGGGGTCGACCCCGTCGTGACCACCTCCCCCTCGACCCCTTCCTTCCATCTCCTCAACGCCAACGCCCACCTCAGCCCCCACCGCCTTGACCTAGCCGACAACCCCGCCACCCCGAACAGTAGCGGCAGCAAGAACAACAACCACGCCAACGACGACGACGCCATCGGGGACGACAACTCCGGCGGCGGCGGCGGGGGCGGGGGCCTTGACGTCCTCGAAGCCGGATCAGGAGGTAGCGGCAGCTCCGGGCGCCGCCCTCGGGGCCGCCCGCGCGGCTCGAAGAACAAGCCAAAGCCACCCGTCATCATCACGAGGGAAAGCCCCAACGCGCTCCGCTCCCACGTCCTCGAGATCGCGAGCGGCACCGACATCATGGATGCCGTGGCCGTCTTCGCCCGCCGCCGTCAGCGCGGCCTCTCGATCCTGAGCGGCACCGGTGTCGTCACCAACGTCACGCTCCGGCAGCCCGCAGCGCCCCCGGGCACCGTCGTCAGTCTCCATGGCCGGTTCGAGATCCTTTCCCTTTCCGGCGCATTCCTTCCGGCGCCGTCGCCCCCGGGCGCCACGGGGCTGACCGTGTACCTCGCCGGCGGGCAAGGGCAGGTGGTGGGTGGGAGTGTGGTCGGGGAATTGGTGGCCTCAGGCCCGGTGATGATAATAGCCGCCACCTTCGCGAACGCCACCTACGAACGGTTGCCTCTCGGCGAGGAAGAGCTCGACACGGTTGCAGCGCCACCGGGATCGGAGGGAATGCCGTCGCAACAGAGCCCGGGAGGGAGTGGGGCAGATGGCGTTGGTGGTTCTTCGTCGCAGCAGCCGCATGCTAGATTGGCAGCCGAGCCGCCGCTCCTCAACCTGCCGCCGAACCTGCTCCCTAATGGTCAGATGCCGCACGAGGTGTTCGGTGCATGGGCTTCAACCGGTTCGCGTGCTCCACCATCCTACTGATGAGTACCAAAGCTTCCTCTTTCGCATGCTCAATATTTAGTAGGAAGAGAACCAATTGTCATGCTGCTTGTTCCTGCTACAAATCATCATCATGTCTTTCCATCTAAATCTTACTATGGCATCGATACTATGCATCGTTTTGTAAACTTAGACATGTATTATTATTGTTAGCTGCAGTTTCTGATAGTTGTGCTGTTTGTTCTTTCTCAGCATCTCTCTTCAATCCATAGCTAGCTATTCTGCAACTTGTCACAGTGTAGCTATAGTTGGTGAGTGATTGGAGGAGAGTTGAGGTGGTCGGTAAGTAATTGCCAATTTGATTTCTTGAGGGAATCCATGGAGTGCAGTGTTTGACTAATGCTTTTCAATTAATGTCGTTTGCTCATTGCATCTTTTCCAAGTTAGTTGTTTCCATTTCAAGTTTGGGTGGGGATGTTTTGGGAGTGCATGCTTTAACCTCAAGAAAGGACACTGTGCATCGTGCTGTTTGGTCTTCTCCTGGTAGGGCAAACGAGATAAAGGTGGCAAAGATTAGGTTGCAACATGGAAGAATGGCATCATAGTGCTCTTCCTGTTCTTTTTTCCGTGTCTGACTGACCCAGGCCTGATGTTCTTTTTTTTGTTCACTGTCGTGTCTATGGGTAAATATAAGACTGGATTATTATTTGAATCATCTCATTTCAATTCACCCTTCCTTAATTGCATATCTTCTTTCTCCTCGCTGCTTATCCTACTATTTCTTACTTTGTGTATATGCTAACATTCCATCAATCATTTAGCTTACCGTCTTATGGTTTGTTTACATGATCATATTGTTCTTTCTACCCACATACAGGGACAGATATACTCGCTCTCTGCAGCTTTCTATCAACATTGTATCATATTTTTCTTTCCCTCGATTTTAGCTTCAATTAATATCCCCAAATTGGGTTCTAAAAGCATGCATAGTTGGGTAATCAGTCCTATTTTGTCGATGGCAATGCATCGCTTCTTCCATACACCTCGTTCATTAGATTCATAGGTTCTTATAGGAGTTACTCATGATTTTAAATAAGCATTTGTGATCGAAACTTGTGTTGTTTATAATCTAATCTGCATTAGGAAGGAAGCTCTCAGAAGATACCTTTGAAATCCATATCATGTCCACTATCAATCCGAAGCGAGTTGGCTGCACCCGATGAATGCCACGTGGGGAAGGGTTGTGCAATCCAAGGTTTTGTGCGAGCTGATGACAATATGTTTGGTATAATACTAAGTTAACAACCTGAAGCTCGCTCAGAAGGATCTGTCAAACTTCACTGCTGGTGAATATATAATTAATTTCTCTGCAGCCATCACCCATGAATTCTGCATAGTGTATTGAGATAAGATAATCAACATGTTTCTTTTGATCATGTGGATATATATACATATTAGTCAAAGACAAATCTTCTGTGCTTCATTGAAGTTTCTGCTGCTCCGAGGATCAAAAATGGGTGAGAACATCTGCTCGAGCTGACCTCTCTTTGCCTCTCCACATGCCGAGCAACTGCTCGCGCTGTCTTCTTTATTGAATCTTTGCATTCGCATCAGTGCTTGGATGTATATGTTGACAATGTATGTCTATCCTCATCAGGAAATCAAACTCCCACCTACAACATCATCAGTCGAGAGTCCGAACGAACGAACACACGCGGCAGCCTCAACGAGGTTAAGTAGGCACAGAGCTGCTTTCAGAAATACGTCTCGACTGGGATTTGGTATTCCATTGTGATCGAGCTGCGTTCTTAAGGCGGGTTGGATGTGGAGAACGACATCGACCAAGTAAGAAAAAGAGCAGGTGGCGCAGGACGTGTTCGGTTCTACACCAAGCAGCAAGCCATGCATGTTCGACAGTAACTTCTCTAGCTCGCCGACCAACTAACTCTTCCGATTCTTGATTCCACCGTAATGATTCATCACCAGCTTTAGCGTGTCTCCGGGAACCAGGAGGACTGTGCGTTCCAAGCCACTGCTACCGTGCGTGGAGGGATAAAGGCAGACGTGCCATGTGCTTGCGGATTCTTCACATCACGGAGCACAGGAAAAAGAAAGGAAGGATTCATCGACAACTCTGAATGCACCCACAAGGATTTGAGGTAGGTAGCACCTTCTTGCGATTGGATGGAAGTAAGGGAGAAGAGCCAAAAAGAAAGAAGAGGAGTAAAGGCGTCTTTATCCGCCCGTAAATTAATAAAAACAAATTACATTTGTCAAGAATGGGATTCGAACCCATGCCCTTTCGGACCAGTACCTGAAACTGGCGCCTTAGACCAACTCGGCCATCTTGACGTTGTGTTAGTAGATCCATTTACTCATTGATATGTCTTTTTATTTATATATATATATGCACACGTGTACGTAAAATCTACTTTACGTAACAGTAAAGGAGGGTGGCCGCCCATATTGTTACATACCTGCGAGCCACGTGACGGAACAGCTGGGAGACGGGGGAACGACAAGTAGTTCACTGACCCATCCAAGACCAGTTGAGCCACGTGGGACGGGCATGACGGTGTGCCGAAGTCCTGCTCCCTGTTCTGAGAAAGATTCCCGTCGTACTACGCCAGCGAGGACGGCACCACTTCGACGAACGTGATCGCGGCGATGCTGACCGTTGACCGGGCCGCGCCTTGTCTGGTCGACGGGGCATCCGATGGTCGCGGCCGGTATCGCCGGCCCCCGTTTGCTCGGGTGCAGTCAAATGTGCCTTGCCTTCGACGATGGTGTCTATGAGTTCGACCAAGAAATCTTCGTCTTCTGGCGTTGAAGCCTCGGATTCCCAAGATCCATGCAATCTCACGTGCTGGGTCTCCTGATGGATCGTGCAGGAGAGCAATGGGATCGAAGTAAACTAATTAATGGATGATTCGATCGGACAAATATATGAAGGCATCATTGGAGCTCCGACAAATCTAATGCATCACTAACATGGAGAACCGAGTCTTTGGATCCACAGAGATTCAATTACATGAACTATTTTTTTAATCTCCTTTCGGTATCAGACGTGAGTGGATAGATCTAAAGATCATATCAGCAGAGATGAAGATTTGTTAGTTCAACATATTGCTCATCCTGTTTCTTCTGCTGACCATGGAGGGACGTCAAATCTGCATGCAAGATCTGTTCTCGACAGAAATGTCTATCTGGATGTGTCGCGATGAGATTGGAACGAGTCTTTCGACCCGAGCATAGAAGAAGAACCGCAGATGGCCAGTCTGGAGAAGAAAGGAAGGGGGCCGACATCGCCTGCATCCGTCCCTGCCATGGTGGCTGCCCTGCTTCAGGTCGTGCGATTCCTACTCCCACACCCCAGTGGGTGGGCATAGCGCCACTTCTTACTCGTTTATTTGTAGGGAAAACCATCGAATGCATGAAATAAACGAATTATATGGTTCGATCGACTCACGCCTCATCTTTTTCTCCTTCATCTGTAAAATATACTGATGCATTCGATCACATCGGAAAAACCAAGCACAAGTGCTTCTGAAAGTGGATGTGACAGTCACAGCGAAGTAGCAGAGCACCCCAAAACAACTTCCTTCCCCAGACGGACGCCAAAAAGTAGTCTCTGCGGACCACACTTCTCTCTCTCTTTCCTAACTTGAGCTCTCAGATCATTGGAAACTGCAGTGGAGCAGTAAACCCTAGCACTCGCCTGTGGATCTCCCCCTCCCGAGCATCGCCTAGAGGAGGCCCAAAAACCACTCCGTGGACTGTGAGAAAAAGGCAAAAAGTATACACAGAAAAGAACACATCTAATACTGTATGCACTGGCGATCCGAAGCGTAAACAGACGTCTCTTCCTCCTATCAAGGGTAGTCTCGCCAGCAAATGAGCATGGTGACACAGCGGCGCACGATGTAGAACTTGGCCCTCTGCTCCTTGGCGACGCTGGCGCACCGGCTGGAGAAGGACCTTGCCGTCGTCGTCCTCCCCCTCTGCCCTTCCCTTGCGCTCGCCGACTCTTTCGCGAAGGGCCTTGATCCCTCCGCCACTACTCTTCTGCTTCCGCTGCAGCTGTTCCTGCTCTCCTCCTTAGACAGCTTCCGCTTCTCGTCCATGTTGAAGCTTAAGGATACAGCGAAGGAGCAAGCGAAGCCTTTCGTGAAGAAGCTTAAGCGGAAAGGATCGGCGTGATATGGGGGAAGGAAAGGGAATGAGTGCGGATGAAGAGAAGGGGAAAGAAGAGCAGAGGGTTGGTGGTGGGCAGCGGGCATGACCACCTGGGAAGGAAGCCTGCCTCGAGAGCCCCGCCGCTCCGCTTCACTCGTCCGTTGCTTGAATTAGAAATCCTCCTCACTGTCACTATATTAAAAGGCGGCCGTGTTGCGGAGACCAATGGGACGTGAGGGAGCAAAAATGGAGAGGATAACGACCGACTTAAGAGCCTTAAATAGCTTCTCTCCCTTTCCTCCTCCTGTCGCCGGAGTGGCCCATCGGACTTACGTAGTTCCCGAGACAAGTAGAGAGACACGGGCATCACTTTCTTTGAACCCACCCAATCAAAAGATTAATTGGCTGCCGCATGCAGTGGCTACTACGTCCATGAACAGCCCTGTGGTAGCTGCAGTCAATTAAATCCTCATATGATATACGTATATATGAGGAACGACGAATGTGATGGTGAAAGCACAGTGAACAATAGGATGTTGCTGATGCTAGGAGAGGAGAGGAGAGCAGAGCAGAGAGCAGACACGGCACTCGCGGGCTGTCCGGCTACAGCTTTCGGGAAAGGGACATGTCGATGAACCGAGTACGCACGAAGGATGTCTCGCAGCCTTAGCTTCTTGCAGTAGGAAGCTAAGTATGTGACCACTTCCGAAAGGACGTCGCGTCACCGACGCGGTCAACGGTCAGAGACACCTAAGAAGTTTGTGCTTACCGCATGCATCTTCCCATGCAACGAATCAATCTACCATCGACGAGTCTGTGCTTTACCTGAGGATGAAACTACCTCTTCGGGTCTCTTTCCTCTCTGCTGCAATCTGCTCGAAGAGCATCTAAATTAGCCATCATTTGCCGATGCAGCATCATCAAGATTCTCACATCTCTCGAATTCCAGGACTGGTCTCCGGCTTCCGACCGATTCGAGCTCTGATGGCGAAGAGCAGTTCGCCGCCGGTGAGAGTCGGTGAATCTCGATGATGATGCATCAGCAAACAGTGACTGTTGCTTGAAATGTAGAGGTCCCGATCGCGAATATACACACCATCTTCATCCCTCACGCTGCGGGAAACCCTAGCGACAGACTTGACGCAAATCCCAACGCCAAATTAAGATGGGAAATTAAAAGGCTCAGAAAATAGGCACAGAGGAGGATTCAACGAGGCCAGGGGAAGAGATGACTGGTGAGAGACGACCTGGCGGAGGAGTGAGATATACATAGGCCGAGCATGACATGAGGAGGTGGTGGAGAAGATGACTTGGTCATCGCACCTGGAGAGAGATCGGCTCCAAACGTAGATAGAGAGGAAGAAGGTGGAAGAACCATTTCATGAGCAGCCGCAGAAAGCACGGCCCCCTTCAACACAACACATCCACAACCGGGAGGATTTGACGGCCTTCCAACTCCAAAACTAGCAATGGTAATTCGGATCCTCTGGTTGTCGGTATCTTTCATTAGATTTCTTTCCGGCAATTTCCTTCCCCGGTCTGACCATATAATGCATAAGCACAATTAGATATAATTTTAGACAGAAGCACAAGCACAATTGATAAATCATCGTAATGTAATAAATGACAGAAGCACAAGCACAATTAGATATAATTTTATCGGAAGGTCCTGAATTCAAATCTCGTCTTTACCACTTACTATTTGTCTAAAAGAAAAATCTAAACAAAGCATTCCATGAGCACTCAACTAAATCTCATGCTAGATCGACAGAAAATAGATAATAGATTGATCGGGAACAAGGCATCTACTTGTCATGTTTGCTTAAAGCAAGTAATCATGGAACCATTAACAGATGATAAACTGTTGATCGTGATAGTTAGAAAAACTAGATTATGGCTTATTCATGCCTGCAAGTGTTTGTTTCACTCCAGTTCTAAGCAAGAAACTCTAGAAGGCCAAAGAGTGTTTTTAACACAAAATTCAGAGGTCAATAATACATAAGCCTCGAGAGAGAGAGAGAGAGAGAGAGAGAGTCCAGACTGCTCAAGCAGAAGACTTGACGGTGGCAGAGTTGATGATGTCCACAAATTCTGGCTGCAAAATAACAGAAAGGGCAAGAAGATGATATTTAGCGCCGCAATAAAGAACAAATGAATAGTCAATGGTCCTCAACAACAATAGCAAATTCCAAATGGTATATCTTCATTGTCATGTCAACCTGACACATGCTACCGAGATAAAATATGCATCTAGCAAAGCAACAAAACAGCAAATAACTTTCTATTTCATCCTAAAATGTGACAACCCTGAATTCCTATATCAACTAGTGGATGCTGTTCGTATTATGGTCGTGGATCAACTTACTAGTTGAGCCACACCAAAACAGGTAAAATCTTGTGCAAGTTGAAGTAGAAAGAATGCTATCCAAGAAAAATCAAACTATCACTCTCGAGATTGCAGAGAGTGACAATCATTATAAAATTATGCAGTATTTTGGAGGACACACGAATAGCGATCAATTCCACAGCAATATAGGAATTGCGTGTATTGAACTCCATATATTGCTTTAAAGTTGAGATAAAATTCACAGGGGAACCTTAAGGAGAAAAATAAGGATACAGACCTTCAAAGAAGCACCACCGACGAGAAATCCATCAACGTCAGGCTGTGCTGCAAGCTCTTTGCAGTTAGCTCCATTTACAGAGCCTGCAAGAATTTCATTTCTTGAATTACCACATATTTCACAAGCAACATAAATAAATTGATACACCCTAAGGCTTTCATCCAAAGTGGAAATACAAAGAGAAGTAACTTGTAAAGATTTGCTCCCATATCACTGAAATCAGTACAACTCAAACTGAAAAAGTAAACCTGTCAGGAACTTAAAGAAACAAGAGAGAGACAAGGAACTTCAAGTTGAGGAATGAATATATACCTCCATATATGATCCTGGTTGATTCTGCAACTTCAACACTAACATTTATTTGAAGCCACTTCCTTAATTCATAGTGGACCTGAGAATCAATGGAGCAAGCAATAGAAAGAGTCTTTTAGAAAGGAACACTAGAAGAAATCAAATGCCACAGTAAAAGTCAGTAGCACGGCATGTCCTCATGCAGGTGACTTAGCTTGGCATGGGAAACATGCTGAATGGCTTAAGCACTATGAATCCTAGTGCTGTGTTGGCACAACCATGAATCCGTGTAAGAGGAACCAAACATGATCGGTGCTAACAGGCATAAGGCAGCATGGCCAATACAAATCCATAGTGTTATAATATTGAAACAATTTTAAGTTGCATCACGTATGCACATGAACGAAGTTTGATGTTACATACTCTAGAAAAAGAACAATGCACCTCTATGAAATTCAAACAGATGTGGTGACCATACGTTGCTAAATATAAAGAACATCAGCATATTTCCTTTTACAAGAATCTGCCATTGATTTCATGACCGAACCACACAAGGTACATGTTTGTGAATAAATAATTAAATACTTCAGCACAGTTTTTGTTACCTCATATCTTATATTACTGCCAAATTAGATGGCTCGCTAATATCCTAAAAACAATGACCTGAGACTTTGAGCATTCTTAGATCGATATGTGTTAGACGTATAAAATAAAACCATAAACTAACAAAGAGAAAGGCTTGGTTTATCACAGAATCACTTGGAAACAAAACTGCAGTGCATCAGTATGGCACTCAAATACAAAGTCTTTTAACAATCGTAGATAAAGCACGTCAAACTAATTTGGCCATATACTGGACAAGACAAATTTGATTGATGAATGTGAACTTTCTAATCTGTTGGCAATGTTGATCTGGCACATCAAGCATCTATGTGGTTTCTGAGATAAAGATGCTATTGTCATAGTAACCAAATAAATTTATATGCTGGCGTGTTCTGGTTCACTTTTTCTCCAAGACATATACATAAATATTATAAAATGATATCCACAGAACTTGAACTGGTGAGATAGAATCATGTCCACAGAGCTTACCTCCTGAGCCTGAGCTGGTGTAGCAACCTTTCCGGTTCCAATTGCCCAAACTGGCTCATAAGCAAGTACTACATTGGTCCAGTCTGATATCCGCTCTGTAAGAGATACAATTCAATAAGACAGGGTAAAGATAACGTAACATTTGGTCCAGATGCTTGGTTCTACCAAAGTGGTTAAAGCTACCATGTAAAAGAACATATTTTGCCTCAGAATGGAAGCTATCCTTTTTTTTTTCCCCACTTATATAAGGTTATTTCAAGATTCTTCTTCCAGGGGGTGCTTTATTCAATTCGACCAACAGGCAACAGCTCTGATCTCCAATATGTAATGCCAAATAAGTTGATGTAGCTATACAGGACAGGAACATGTTCGTTTTGTACTTGAGATATAATATTATCATATATTTTTCACTACATTTCTTCCACTCGAGAGATGTTACCCATAACTACACTTATTATTTTGGGTCAATGGACACTTGGAAAATAACAGATTTGTGACTCGTCAGCCATATAAATGTAGCAAAAGCTTTTGTGTCTCATATCACATTCAAAAGCTTTTGTCTCATATCACATTCAAGATTGATAAAATCATTCCAAGATGAGGAACAACAATTTGAATCATACGGAATTTATTTTCCTTCTACAAAATATACTGCCAGCGCCTCTATTGCTCTTGTGCAACTCACTCAGATAGAACTTTCCTTTTTCATCCAAAGTTAAGTCCCATAAACTTTAAAATAATCAAAGAGTTAACACATAGCCACTGCTAACAAAAGATTAGCTCATGCACTTCTTGGTTACATGCATCAAATTTGGACTCTGATCACCACTAAATATGTAATGAAGGACACGAAGTTCCTAGCCTAGGTTTGACAAACCATTCCTCAATGAGTCACAATGTAATGAATGACAACCTAACAATAAACTGAAAACATACTGGAAAACAGCTGAAACATGGTATAGTTTGCACTACCCATGCCAATAGGGTTGATGTATATACGACAACGCTTATCTTACACTGGACACATGCTATAAACCGAGAACGGAAGTCAAATGACAAATGTCTAAGACGCGTAGAGCACCTGCAATAGCCTTTGTCTGTGCAGCAACTACCTCCACGGTGGCTCCTGACTCACGCTGTTCAAGTGTCTCACCAACACAAGCAATCACCTTTAAACCTTTAGAGAGTGCATATGCAACTTTATCTCCAACAAACTGCCCACAGAAAACAATAAATGTGAAATAAGAACATACTGTGGATCTAGAAAATTCTGACGATAACTTCAGCAAAACTCCTTGATTTCAGTGGAAGTAATGACAAGATATTTAAAAGCAAAAGAGCTCAAAACTTAATTTCCTACTAGTAGAAAGAGTATAGTATGATTTTCACCATAAACTGTGAACGAATGTCTTTAGGAATACTCTAGTTAAAAGAAAAAGAGCTAAAAACTTAATTTCCTACTAGTAGAAAGAGTATACTATGATTTTCACCATAAACTGTGAACATTCATATCATTAGAAGTACTCTACCAAAAGAATTTACACCAGAACCTAATTAAAGATAAATTTCTTTGTCGCATGAACAACTGCAACTTCCATTTATTCCTGTCATAGGCCATCATCGTCAAGGCATAAAGCAAAACAGGCTCTCATAAGTTTCTTAATTTGATTAAGAATTTCCATAAAGCTTAATTCAGCAGTTTACAGATATCATCATACAGTGAGATATATGCAAATAAATACTCATATAGAGGTCAACCGATGTCTACTGCAGAAGAACCACATAAGAGTTACGAGATCCATAAGGCAAATGGCACTGTAGCAGATAATTGGCTAATCCTCAATACAGCACATTTATGATTGGCATATAACGTTTTAGCCTACATGCAACTTACCTCATTTGATTCACCCAACAAAAGCCTTCGTTCAGAGTGTCCAAGAATGACCCAAGGAATGTCAAGATTGAGAAGCATCTCAGCACTGCACAAGGAAAACTTTAATTAATTAGAATAATTCAAGTTTTATTTTACAACAATTGTTATGACCTGTAGTTTCATATAGGAAATGAAATGACCATTCAAACAATTAACATTTCCATCAATGTCAATAAGGAAAGATAATAACCTAAAGAAGTACTACAAAATGAATAAACAGAAATAGGAAGGAGAGGAGACATCAGCACATAAGCTGAATGGACCCTAAAAGAATGAAGGTCCTCTTTGGTAGATATGCAGAATTTCCTTTACACAGTAAAAGCACTACCTTACACATGGTCATAGATTTGTACAAAGATTAGCCTTTTATTCCCCGAGCTTGTAGCATGTCCTCCAAGGAGTAGAAACCTTGTTTATTGGAGTATGAATTATTCTATGTCACAGTATAAATGAAGTTATAAACTGCAACATATTGCTTACCAGCGGGTGGTGATTTTTTTATGGCTTATTAAAAGGAAAAGTTTTTTTATGATAAACGCATTGTAATTCAAATAAATGGTGTTAAAGTTGAAAATATATTGTGTTAATTTTCATCAGGTCTAGCAGGTATTCCGATATGGTCAATGATAAATTACAAATAAGAAACACCAATTCTTCTTCTTCAGGGAGCAAGGACAAATATGAATTCATCACAGAATAGTATTCATACCTAATCTCACCAGTGTAAGCACCTCCTTTCTTTACCCAACAATTTTGTGCTGCGACGTGAAAATCAGGGCGTAACAAACTTTTCACAAGAGGCAGAAAAACAAATGGTGGGCTAACCACAACATCTGCAGAGATAGTAATATACAAGTATTATGGGTTTATAATGGTTGTACATCAACAACTAGCTTATTTAGCAGTTATGTCCAAGATATCTGCGCAGATATTAATACAAGTATATTTATAATACTTGTATATTAATACAAGTATTATGGGACTATAGTGGTTGTATATCAACAACTAGCTTATTTAACAGTTACGTACAAGACAACATGACGTTCTCTGCTATATTAACAAGAGGGCTTTTGCCAAAACACATGAACATAAGAGTAACTGGAAAAGCAACTTAACAAATACACATAATTTAAGGTTTTAATGTTTAGATACAGTTCCAAAATTTCAAGACGTTACACAAAAACAATTGATTGTTATTAAATCATAAAAAACTTTAAGACCATATTTTACGAAAATATACAAACTTTACAAAGCTATTTCAGCTTCAAGAATTTAGTCTTGTCAAAAACGAAGTTTGTGAATAAGATGACAATTAAAAGGAACTCGGAACGCAGTAGTAACCTCAGAAGTGCCACCATACAAAAAACACGTAATAACTTCTACATGGAACACCCGAGCTCATGAATCAGTCAGATCAAATGTTGAAAGAAAAGAAACCCTTTTGAATAGATCTAAAGAACAAGCTTGTAAGATTCTCTTTGTCAGTAAAGTCAACATAGTCAACTCATCCATGAGAACCTAACTCCCAAATAAAGTCCCTAAACATGATCAAAATCGTAGAGTTCAAAACCATACCAACGACATCCGCCGACGCAACTTGGGCATCGTTCAGGGTACTGACGATTTTCTTAACCTCTTCGCTGGTACCATTCTGCACGCGCGGATCAAACAGGAAAAGGCACGTTAAGCATCAGAATTCGCAAGGGGGTAATCCGGTAGACCAACAAATCAAAAAGGAGTAAACGGTTCAGAGTCTACAACGAAAAGAAGAAAAGGTTCGCAGATCAGCGGGATCAATTTAGTTAAATTTGGTGGAGACAAATAGCACTAAGATGAATCGCGACAAAATGTGAGAAAACAGCCATAAATCATGCAGATCGACGGGATCGGATAACTTTAAGCTGGCGTTTCGATCGAAGACGAGCGAATCGGACAGACTTCGAGAAAAAAAAAAACTAGCCAAGCTTGCAAATTTCACCAGCGAAGCGAGACTACCGAGATGTGCAGAAGGAAGAGAAAGGGCAAAGGACCGATTCTGATCTAACAGAAGAAAAAGAAAGCACGAAAGCATGAAGCAAATGAGAGGATTACGCATTTCCAGTTCCCCCCGACGAAAAACTTTCTGGCCATATCTGCGACGAGAGGTGCTACTGCTCGAGCCCAAAAGATCACTTGTTTGGTCTGATCGAATGGAAGGCGAGAAAGGGCAAGGGCTCCTTTATATCTGGCGACTCGCCACGAATCACGAACATGCCCTTGTCCACCCACGATCGATCTCGGCCGTCGGATTAAGGCGTGGTCCGCAGGAATCAGCAAGCAGAGATGAGCTAGAATTTGTTGTTCCTCCTAAAACAGCGGATAGAGTTTTAGTGGAAATGGATCCGCGAAACGTGGAAGACGCTTCCGCGGATGGGACCCACTGAGCCCGCGCGTGGAGATTCGCGCTTTCGGGTTCCCCGGAGCCGTGATGGCCAATAAATTAAGTGGCAGAGAAGAGCCCATTGGATAACACTTCTGTGGGTGGGATGACGAAACCTGAGTATGCTGGCGTGGCTGGCGAGGCCACACACGGCCTTCCCCATTCCCACGGTAATCAAGTTAATGGTTGATACCATTTCATGTAATCACCTCTTAGTTATTGCTTATTATACATGATAGATCATGTGAAAAAAGAGAAAAGGGAAAGCCTCACATGATAGAACAAGTAGCATGAGATGAAAGCAAATAAGTAAGAACAAGAGGCATTATAAAAGTAGTGATAATGACAATGAAACCTTTGTAGGCGACACAATAAGACAGTTGATGACAACGAGAGATATTTATCAAATTATAAAAATAAAAAATATATTCTAAAAAAACTCAAAAAAAAATAATCCTTGTTTGAAATAAATTATGATGATAAAATTAAAATTATCGAAGCCCACTTTAGTGAAGGGTTCTACCTAGCATATGCGCACTTCCACGTTTAAATATTATATATATATATATATATATATATATATATATATATATATATATATATAATTATTCCTCCGCATGGTTACCCTCAGCCATGGGAATGGATAATGTGCGAGAGGCTTAGGACAGTAAGCCATGGCCTTGTCATTTCTAGCACAAAGCCAGACACAGGCTACAAAGGCCAGAGAGTCACGGCGACAACACAAAGGACAGTAGGAAAGCTCTGTGTCTCCCTCTTCGAACTCTTGCCGTGTCTCGTTTGCAGTTGCAGGGATCGTAGGTGCAGTTTGATCCACACTTGCAGCCCCCATTCTGACACCCTGCAGCCATCTCAAACTCCTCCGGTCGTCTGCAGATTAAACCAAGCAACGTAATACATCTGAGACGTGGCGTCCTGCGTCGAACGATTGCCTCAGTTATTAAGTGCCAAAGAGAAATAATGTTTTTAAGTGTTAGGAACAGACCCCTTCCGAGGTACAACCACCCGCCCGATCATGGTTTGAATGGTGGTCTCTCTTTCGGTCAACTCAGGATAATACATCTTGCATCTGTCATTTATAATCCACAGAAACATCAAGAGGGGATCAATACAAATAACAAACAGAATATCTAAACAATATTGCGCTGAGAAAACAGTCAAACACAAGAGAGATTCATTTTACAGCACCAGCATATGGAAACAAATTGAGAGAGACTATTACTACTGTAGTTTCATTACCCTCTCCACAGCCGCTGCCGCACTTGCAGCCAGACCCGCGTCCGCAGTTTCCTCCACGGCAAGACCTTTTTCTCTTTCTCTTCTGCTTCGCCAAGAAGACAGAAAACGCAGAGATCGGCAAACAAGACGACGTCTTCGGAGTCGATCGATGCCGACGTGTCCCATTTATGGAGCCCAAACAAGGCAATCCACCGTCCCCGTCTTACGATCAGACGGCCTTGAAGTAGAGGGAGGACCTCGGTCCCACCAAACCTGCATGCAGTCTTCATCTCCCACGTAACTCTCCATCTGCCTCGACACCTCCCTCCGTAAACTCACCTCTCGTCCTTTTATTTTTTATTAACGACAAAAGATTTTGCAGTCTTCCGCTCTTTGACCTCTCAGCTGGCTGTCTTCGTTCTTCGGTCTCTCGCAGAATTCTGTGCTGCCTTGGCTTATCCACAAGGGATGGAAGGAAGAAGATGGGGGTGGGTGGTATACCTACGATTCAATAAAATAACACAGATACAGAATTACAGCATACAAACTCAAATTTAAGCTGGATTTTCGAAACCCAAATGAAATGAATCTCAGCCGTTCACGGCCGTAGATCAGTCGCATCTTACCCTTTCACCCTGATCTGTGACATGATATCAGAATCGACTGCCGTACGAGGACGAGTAAGTTGCCATCGAAAGGGCGCCCTCATCGGACCGCGGCGAGCGGGGGCCGCCCAAGTCCAAGCCGTCACGACCACGTCACCCCATGCGCGGGCGGGGGCCGCGGCTCAAAAACTCCACGCCGGCCCAACCTGAGCCGACCGTTATCGTGAGTCAACGATTGGTCGAAGCATGTTTTATGGGACGGATGCAGGTCTGGGCTTTCTCCAGTCCAGCTGTGCAATGATCTGTACTCAGTTCATCTCCTCACTGGATTCCCACTCTTACCTTTTTTTTCTGGCACAAAGATCTTAACCCGGCCATGATAGTTCATTTTGTTTATCTGAATTTTCATTATTAAGATCGTAAAAGACGGCAATGTCAACACCTTCTCCTGTTTGTTTGGATTCCATAAATCTGCTTATTGGATTTAGATCAGGTTGACTAGGATCCTTCACCCGATAACAAAAATCCCATTAACTAAACCACAATTGTCATATTATCATAATCAAATCTAATTAATAATCAAGTACTTAAATTGTTATATTCAGTCGAGAAATCGATATTTTAATATATATAATACAAATTTCAAATTCAATCAACAAGTCTTCTCTGAATCAATACCAAATGCAGATACAAGTAGAAAAGGATATTACTAATTTATTTCTTCATTCTCAAGCTACTCTTCTCATACCTGCCTTCTGGTTGGTGGAGGCGATATGGGCTCCAGTGGGAACCACCGTGTAGGCGAATCAGGGTAGCTGAGACGGTGCTCCAAGGTAGTTCCACCAAAGCGGCTATCTCGGGGAGACACGAAACGGCTGACGGCTCCAAGCCGCGCCAAGATTAGAAAAGGTAGGTCTCGGAATCGAGTTGAAGTCCGATTAAAAGCCTTGCCAGAAAAGACTGGTGGCTACAGCTGCCGTCTGGTCTCACTCTCCCTCGTCCGATTCCTCTTCCAACACGGAAACCCTGATGCTAGTAGCGGCGGCAATCGATTCCGAATGCGGAGTAAATATTTGTACGTTATAATCGACGGACCCGTCGATTGAGCTCTCCGTTTGCGGATTGCTGCAGCGAGGGCCGATTTGTAGGTTGATTTGAGTTGTTCTGGTAGGGATGGAAGAGGAAGTGAAGGGTGCGGCCGCGGTGGTGGAGAGCCTGTTGAGGGCGGTGGAGGAGATCGCCGCCATCTCCTACCACCGGAACGCGTACAAGAAGCAATTTTGCAACCTCTCGCGCCGGGTCAGGCTGCTGGCCCCCATGTTCGAGGAGCTGAGGGAGAGCAAGAAGCCGATTTCCGAGAAGGCGGTGACAACGCTGGCGTCGCTCGGACGGGCGATCGGCTTGGCCAAGGAGCTTCTCCGATTTGGTAGCAGGGGGAGCAAGATCTCTCTGGTATGCGGAGCAGCGATCTCAGTTAGATAGTAGCTATTGTTTTTAGTATCTGCTGCAAACTCGGTATTGGTAATCTGGGGTAACGCTAAATATTTTGAATTAATTCTCCATAGTTACAATATGGTTTCTTTCTCTTTTTTCTGTCTCCTTTTCCGCTGCAAGAGGGGAGATCTACAATGTAGTTGATATGGTCTTTATGGATGAATGTGATTTCGGAGCGTTAGGGCGTTCCTTGATCTTTAGGGCACACGCGTTTAGCAGTGTTTATAAAATAGTGGTATTTGGGGTACTAGTCTAAAGGGAGTCTCTACTTGCCAATGGCTGTTAGTGTTATGTTCAATCATTGCAGCCATAGATCCGTTTTCTGTTAAAATAATTACTGGACATAATCGAGGGTGACTTTGGCTACGAAATGTAAATCAAATCTATTTCATAGTATCCTATGCAAAAATTCCCCTTTTTGTCATGGAATAAAAAAAGGAATCTGTCTTCGTCAATATTGGCTCGTCCCTGTTGATACGATTAACGGTCCATGGTTAGTCCGATCAGGTGAAACATCATGATCTAATCTGTATGGCCAGATCTCATAATTATCTGTCCCTATGCATGCTTGTCTTCAGGTTCTTCACTGTTGTCCTTTTAGATTCTTTGATATTGTTCCTGCTGTGAAAACAGGATATGTCAGTCTTTCAGTAATCAATTAGTTCAGTATCATTTAAAGCAAAATACAACAGTTTGACAGCAATGTTATGGTCGATTCAGTAAGAAGTGGGCTCTAAGAATTTTGGAGTTATAGGCCTGATGTTTGCATGGGGAAAAAGGCCATTCTGATCGAGTTGACTTTCTGTTCTCTTTGCAGCTGCACTTAGTGCTATGTGTGACGACCATTTGACTTGCACATTTAAGGAATCTTATAGCTGGATATGTTTGCATGTCATGTTCGGTTGGTTTGTTTTGGTCCCTGAGTTTTCTTTTTCTGTGTTTTTATAACCAGTTGTTTTAAAATTTTACTATATTCTTATAAATATTTATAACAAAATTTCACATGAAATTTAAGATTGAGCATGCAGATAAGCTGTTCGTGAAACTACATGACATCTTATCATGTAATTCAAGATATGAAGATTGTCTTCCGTTAGCTGAATGATATTATTTTGTAATCTTGATGATTTTTTGGGTAATTGTTATGCTTGTCTATGGATTGATCATATACATGGTTTTATAACAACAACAAAATTCCTAGTAAAATCTTTTTAGGTAATATTCATTGTTTGAAAGACTAAAAAAAGTCTGTGCTGTACAACTAATAGCACCAGGGCATTATGAACTCTTTTGTGTTTGAAGATTAAATAACAGTTTATAAGAAAGTAATGTACTATTGACTTGCTGCAAAATATGCAATATCAATTCACACTCATGAGTCATTCGAAACTGCAGATTATACCTCAAGGTGAAAACATAAATGTATGATAACAGACTGAGTATCAAAGGCATATTCAATCTGATGCATTTAGTTATTGATCTAGCAATTTAATATTCATAAGATGTTAAAATAACTAATTGTAAATCACGTGTTTATTCGTGAGATCAATTATATTTTTGGTGAGAATATATGTGGTTGTCTGTATAATTGTGTGGGTGGTGATACTTTTGGGAAGGGGGGTTGTCTCTCTATGGTGATTGTTTCTTCTTGGAGGTGTAAGCACATTAAAATTCCAGCTGCATTTTCTTTTGGTCTGAACTTAACAAATGGAGAAATGGGAAATATGAGAATATAAGAGAATCAATTATGTTTTAGAGCAATACTGATGAGTGTCTTAGATCAATAAACATTCTCAAAGTGAACTGAGTGATGATACTTATTGTACTTTACAATTAGGGTATACCACTTTTTTGTTTCTGTTTTTGGTATTTATTCCAATTTTTTTAGATATTCAATGGTGCAACTTAGGAGTGGATCGAGTTCACTAGAAGTTGAAGGTGCTTTCATGGAGTTTCCCGGTTCAAGAGAAAAAAAAGCTCTGGCACACTTGAGTTGATTAGAATGCCAAGATTATTTATTAGGCAATGTTTGGTTAAATATTTCAGCGTATACAGCTGCCCTACCTTCTCATTATATCAACGTCAAAGTGTAAAATTTGGTTAAAATACTCATTTGTGTTAGGAAGTGGGGATAGAGGCAATTTTTTGAATCATTACTTCCTATCCACATTTATTTTCCATGTACTTATTATATCAAATTCTTCTGTGCCACAATATCATACAATCTCTGTCTCCGTATTTGCAGGTTTTGGATAGAGATAGGATGATGAGAAGGTTCCAAGAAGTTACAGCTCAACTAGAACAAACTTTGGGTGAAATTTCTTTTGGTGAGCTTGATATATCAGATGAAGTTAGAGAACAGGTAGAACAATCGACCTGGACATACTTTTCCTCAGTATTATGATAAACAAGGACTTGTTTCATGGGCTGGATCATATTTCCCCTCATGCTTTTCTTTTGTTTTTTGTTTTACTTATTGAGCAACAGGGATATTTCATTAGTTTTCCCTATACGATGTTTGCTTAGTCTATCATGCTCTCCAGGTTGAGCTTGTGCGTACTCAGTTCAAAAGAGCCAAAGAACGGTTGGACACTTCTGATGCTGAGCTTTTTAATGATCTTTCAACTGTTTATGGTATGAGCATCCATGCCAAGGCTGATCCTGTCTTACTAAGGAGATTGGCAGAGAAGCTACAGCTGACGACCATATCTGACTTCAAACAAGAATCACTTGCCTTGAATGAGTTGTTGGGCGATGATGACAGAGATCTTGGAGAGGCTATTAAAATGATGTCTGTGGTTCTCAAGAAGATCGAGGATTATATGCAGACTCAGAACCCTGATATTTGCATTCCAGCAAGTGCCAAGGTTTTTACTTCTGATGAAATGGCTAAAGCTCCAGTCGTTCCTGATGATTTCCGATGTCCTATTTCCTTGGAGTTGATGAGAGATCCAGTTATTGTGTCTACTGGACAGGTTTATATAACATTCTTAATTTTGCCTTTGTTACATCTCATCTTTCACATGCCTTAAAAGATTGTTGGCTTATTTATGTTGCTATTTGCAGACTTATGAACGTGTGTTTATCGAGAAGTGGCTGAAGGCAGGACACGTCACATGCCCAAAGACACAACAGAAGTTATCCAGCACATCATTAACTCCAAACCATGTGATTCGCGGCCTCATAATCCAATGGTGTGAGGAAAATGACATGGAACTACTCAAGTACCCCACCCATCATGGTCCTGACAATTCATTCTGTTCTGCTAAAGAGCATGCCAGAGTTGTTGATCTCATTCTCAAGCTATCATCTGAGAGCTCTGATGACCAAAGAACTGCTGCTGCTGAAATTCGCCTTCTAGCCAAGTGTAGTGGTGATAACAGAATTTGCATAGCAGAGGCTGGTGCTATTCCTCTCCTTGTGGACTTACTGTCTGCGGTTGATTCACAAACCCAGGAGCATGCCGTCACTGCTCTTTACAATCTCTCCATCAATGAGCACAACAAGGACAAAATAATTGCTGCCAGGGCTGTGGTTGGGATACTCCATGTGCTGAAGAGGGGTAGCATGGAAGCACGTGAGAATGCTGCAGCCACACTCTTCAGCCTTTCTGTTGTGGATGCGAACAAGGTTATTATCGGTGAGGCTGGTGCAATTGAACCTCTTGTTTTGCTGCTCAATGAGGGCAGCCAACGGGGTAAGAGGGATGCAGCAGCAGCACTATTCAACCTGTGCATATTTCCGGGTAACAGAGGGAAGGTTCTGAAGGCTGGGGTGATGCCAACTCTAATGGGGCTTTTGATGCATCCACAAGGAGATATGGTCGATGAGGCCCTTGCTATTTTGGCAATCCTTTCAAGTCATCCCCAGGGCAAGGTAGCAATCGGAGCTGCTGAATCACTGCCTCTGCTGGTGGAGCTGATCCGAAGTGGCTCTCCTTCGAACAAGGAAAATGCAGCAACCATCTTGGTGCACCTTTGTAATAGTGAGGAGCAGCATCTGGCCGCGGCACAGGTGCAAGGTGTGATAGGGCCATTGTATGAAATGACAGAGAGTGGCACCGATCGAGGCAAGAGAAAGGCGGTGCAGTTGCTTGGGTGCATGCACAAATTCCTAGAACAGAAACATGAGGCTCGAGATCAAGTTCAGGCAAAGGCTCGGGCTCAGGCTCGAGCACAGGCACCGGCAGATCAGTAAAAGCCTCCGGCGCGTGTGAATTGTTTGATAGACACAGTAGCTTACTCTTGACCAATTTGATGGACCTCTATGTTACTGCTTGCTGATTTGTAGACGATTTGTTCTTTTGTTCGAGTTGCGGAGCTAGATTCCATAGCCTCGACCCCGACAGATGTTCGGGGACTGGGGTCACAAGCTTGAAAGAAGGCTTGTGCCGTGTGACATGGCTGTGATATATCATCCTCGGTTTTTATGGAGGAATATATGTAAGCCTGATCTCTGACTCCCCAAACTACAACATAAGAATGTCAATTTGAAGTCTTTTAATAAAATTAGTGATCACGGTTTGAGTTATTTATTATTCTAGAGTTGTGATCCTGTCTCTGGCTAATAATGCCACCGTGAATGTTTATGAAACATGCCATCATGCCAATCAATCTGTGGTGAACTGTCTCTATGATTGGATGTCGAAACATGATAGATAATGTGGATAAGGCTGAGATCTTTTTTTGGTTTTTGCCTCCGAAGAGAATAATTGCAGCAGACTTACACTTTTCTTTTTGGATGCAGAAGGAATTGGTAACGAACGGCAGTGTTGAATGACAAGTAGTATGCATGCTATACTGTTGCTCGTCTACTACTCCCTGTCTTTTTGACTCAGCAGTGATTATGACTCTTGTTTGGTGGTCATTTGCATTATGTACTCGTTGGGTGTCCATTTCTCGAGCTATAATAATCTGATCGAGCTTCAAGGATGTCATATAAATGAATCACATGAACCGCATCAGACATGAGAATTTTTATTGCCACAGCCAATATGGGATACATCTGTGTCCGGCCCTATACAAATATTTGTCCCTGTAGACCGGTGGAGGATGATGCAAATAAAGCCAACCATCCATCCATCACTTCAGTAAACAAAGGAAAAGCTCACTCATCCCATCAACCCCACAGGCCCTCACGCCCTGTCCAGATATCCCTGCCGTGAAGGCTCCTTCCGAGCAACGCCAGCGTTCCAAGATTCCACTATCAAATCAACAATGACAGCAGACCCTTTCCAGGATTGGATTGTATGTGCAGCCCAAACTTAGTCCGCATTCTTTCGGTAGCTGATACGTGTGTTTTCTGCATTCGACTGTTGTATTCAGAGACAAACATGATTCGGAGTTTAAGCCGAATAGAGAGAGGCGGATCGGTTTCTCGATCGCTACGACGCAGGAAGTCAACCGCAAATCATTAGTGGGAGACTGAGCTGTTGACCATCATCCATCGGCATTTGCCTGTCAATGAATCCGCCTTACATCGTCACGAATTAGCACTATCACCGATCATGTTCTTCTTATCGGACCGGGCACCACAGGGTATTAATTAGAATATTGTGGGTCTGTGTTGAGGATGGGCACAGGTAAAGCTGGAGAGTTAGCCTCTCTGCATCCAAAAAGCAAAAGATATTCTCGTTCGGATTTCAGATCAGAATTCACAACCCACGCCTTAATGTAATCCACCGGAAAGCTGAGTTCATGTCGAATGATGATTCTTCTGGCACCACTTTTTCAGGGACTAAGCTCGTTGTCGTAATCTCTTAAAATGTTGTCCGTCAGTCTAAATTTCGAGTTAAAACTTGTTGTACCTTTCGTGCCATCTTTCGAGTGGAAAGCTGCAAGCTGGGATCCATCCATGATGCATGAACAAGGAGGGTGAGGATGGGCACGAGTTGCAGAGCTTGTCGTCCATGATCCTCGGCGACGTCTCTGGTAGGTATCTGAACAACACGGCAGATGCCTAAGGTCGGAGGAAGACCTCAGAAGCTCACAAGATTCACTGGGAACGTGGCAGATGTCGATGATGATTTGATATAACGAGTCTTATGTGACCGAAAAGAAAACTCGAGCGCTCGCTCGCTCTCAAACGCTTATTCCATAGTCAACCCATAAGAAGACCGAGGTCAAAGGTGATCCCTTCGTCATTCATTTCTAGTAAAGACAGTCGATTTAGTCGGAGAGAATATTCTTACGTATGAGCGAAATATTTTCTTAACATCTATCCTTTACCGAATCTCGAATGGGGTGAATAGTTTGCGTAAGAGAGGGGCGATGAATGCTAATGTGCATTCACCATAAAATGGATGGTACGGAATGAAAGGAATTAACTGCATCCTTATGGTGGGATGCGTGCACTTGAGGTGGATTTGCATGGCAATCCAAAGGAACAAAAGAGAGGGGCAGGAAAACAGTAGCAGGCTTGGATCTCTGCTGCCGGTGTTGTGCTCGTTTCTCTTCCATCTCGCCGTACCATTCAGTTCTCAGGAAAGAAAAAAACAGAGAAGATCTTCCTCGTCGATCATAATATTATACTTAGCATGTTCTAAACTGTAATCTATGTGGTGGCAGGAGATGATACGTGCATATATGTATGTATATATATATATAATTATTTCAGAGCATGATTGAGGTCATGTGAGAGGCAAAGCGAGGAATCTGATGGTGGTGGCCTCTTCGCCGTCCACCACCACACCACACCACCTCCCTTCTTTAATCCTCCCTCTCCTCCTCATCTGCTGTTTCACCGAGGAGGCGAGGGACAGCTCATAAAGCTAAGGCTGCCCCCTCTCTTCTGCTTCCCGAAACAGAAGAACGCTTCATGTATGCACTCTCACAACAGCGCCATCGGCACTGTTATCATGTATTATCGTCCATAGAATTCCGAGCTCCCACACAATGCACACTTCTACTTTGGATTGCAATTCCCGTACACCCATTGCTTCCTTTCTTTTGCTTTTGCTTTCTTCTCTCCAACACACACACCCTCTCTTGGTTTCCACTTCTACTACTATCACACCTCACTGACAACCAAAACGCAGGGAAGGGAGGCTTATCTCTCTCTCTCTCTCTCTCTCTCTCTCTCTCTCTCTTGTTTTTGCCTTTTCCTTTTATTTGTACGTGGACTCAGACTACCTTTATTCTCTGAAGGGCTAAGAAGGAGGGGACGGCCTTGGTCTCTGGGAAAGCGACGAGAAGCCAGATTCCCTGAGGCATGGACCCCTTAAACAAATAGGCCATGGAGCTTTTGGCCATTTCACCCTCACAGCTTTCCTCTCCTCGTTTTCCTCTTCCCTTCCTTCCTTCTCGCTCTTCGTCGTTTCACTGCATGACTGCGTGCTCTCCTACCACCGGCCTTCCCCGTCTTATGATTCGCTAACGAATTCTTGGTGGCATGCATGGATTTTTGTGACTTCTTGGCCTCTTTTGCTTTGTTCTTCCATATCACAATATTCCTACGTCCATAAATACGTGCGACGCCGCCCAATACAGAGAAGAGTTCAGAAGAACGACACAAAGAGAGAGGATAAGAAGTTACTCCTCTGATTGGCTGATGAGCTCAAATCAAATCCAACAACACGCTGCGCAGATAAAAGTAAATGTCCCTCTGTCTCCTATTTGCGTGTGTGTGTGGATGTTAATGGATCCATGAATGCACATGCACATAGATTCCTCCTTTGGGGATAAGTAGGACCCCGTACTGCTGTAAGATTAAAGACAGTGCATTACAGTCACTACATGAACTTAAAAGGAACTTACCCTGCAAAATCTGATGCCAAAATAATAATAATAATAATAAGCTTGATCAAGTAATAACAGGAGGACAATAATGCACTGACATTCTCGAGATATTACGGAGATTAAAAATAACATTCATATTTTTCCGAGTGAGCGGAACATAATATGATCAAACTGACATACTCCAGAAATCAAATGGCCAGAATCCAATGTAGTTAAAACCCTTTTTATCTCTGCATGGAGCAACGGAGGTGTCAAAACCTACAAACAAGATGTATGATCATACGTACATCGGAGAGTACACGTACGTCTCACACGAACATGCCAACGCATCTATACACATCGATACATGCTGGTCAAAAGTTGTTCTTCCCATCTATCTCTTAAAAGATGAGAACTCATGGCTTTAATCTGAATGGAATCATACCAAAGTGCAGAAAAAAGGCTTCACTTGGAAACATTGCCACTTTAAGCGAGATTATAAATCTACAAGTCGTAGAACCCACCCTTTCCAACGTAATGTTCCTCGGAATGGTGATCATCTAGCTCTTGAAGTTGCAGCACCCTCCATGGAGGGAAGACAAGCACAACACACCCACATCCATAGACAGACAGATGGATAGATAGATAGATAGGTAGAGAGAGAGAGAGAGAGAGATGGAAAATGAAGACCCTAAACATTCATTCCTATTTCACAATTTCAGGGAATACCTAAACCTTAGCTACTCCTTGCTATTTCAAGATACCCCTAGTAAGAAAAATCAAGCCAATCATATTGATATGATGCTATGACAAATCCTCAGATCTGTACGAACGTTTTGGATGTACAAGTATGTCCTGTACTTGGATGTAATTGGAATGACATATACAGTTGGAAGAGAATACCGATGATGTGAACAATGAGATACACGTTTGAAGGCGGAGATGAGATGAGAAGAAACAGCGTTGCTCATATCAATTTGGACAAGTCGGAAATACTATGCTTTAACGTCTCATGCATCTGATTTGTGTAACCATAGCTATGGTAAGATACTGCGACATTAAGAAACAGGAAGAACACCAATCCCAATAATCTGAAACGAGAAACCTACCTACCATCTCTAGAGTTCTTTTAGACAGCTTGTAGTAGCATATGCCATCCACCATCACAGAGGTTAAGTCGGGCTATAGTGATCTACTGCTTGCTTCGTCCTTCTTTCTCGAGTCAAGTGGTTGGTTTCGAAGCCATGGCAAAAAACGTAAGCTTCCATGTTGTGAGGTCCCTGCAGGAGAGATACAATTACAAGATACTGCCAGATGAAGAGTTGAATCCGGAAAGATCCGTCGCCCATCCACCGGTGCCGCTACTGCTGGCTCCACCGCCGCCGCCGCTGCCGCTGCCGCTCCAGAATGGATCGTTGCGAGACATGCCAAGATGCGGTCTGGGGAAATTGAACAGCTGTTGACTGTCTTCCATCTTCACCGAAGCCAGCTGCGTGATGAGCCCGGAACCAACCGGTTTCGTTTGAACTTGCCATGTAAATGATCCCCCGACGAACCCGCTGCCTTCACCAACGAAAGGGAAGAACCCAGAAGTTGGCGCCGGTGCCGGTGGTTGGGGGAGGTCCAGTCCCCCCAGCGAGGAAAATTGCTGCATTTGCGGAAGCCTCAAGTTTTCCATCCCGATGCCGCCGCCGAATGGGGCACCGCTGCCGCCGCCCAATGGGGCACCGCTGCCGCTGCCGCTGCTGCCGCCGCCCAGCTGATAGTCCAATGTATCCACGGGTTGGATGCCCGAGAAGCTCATCCCGAAGTTGGTGGCTCCGAAGTCAGGCAGCGGGTGCAATGAGGCCATGAAGGGCAGCTGCGGAGTAAGCAGTGCGTTGGATGTGATTGCACCACCCACGCCCGACGATGTGGCGGTGGAGGACGAGGAGGAGGCGCCGGTCTGAGTGGTCGTAGTCGAGGACCTTGAGGCGCTGCCACCGGCGGACTTGGTCCGTTTGTTGCGTCGGCAACCACCACCGACGGGGACGTTGCGGAGGGCCCCGCCCCGCGTCCAGTAACGTCGGCATGTCTTGCAGAAGTGGCGTGGCTGCGACAAGGAGTAGTTGTTGAAGTAGCAGAATTTGGTGTTGGTAGAGTCGCAACGAGGGCACTTGAGCCCCGGCTCCGGCTGAGGGATCTTCGCGAGCCGAGCTCGGTCCACCATCGATCCGGGCCTGATCGTGGCAGACATGCCACCTTCAGGGCGTGGGGCTGCCATCCCTGGCGGGAGCTGGGAAGCCCCGCCGCCGCTACTACTCCCTTGCTGATGAGCTTGCAGCTGCTAAGGTAATCACCAAGAAGAAGAGAAGAAAAGAAGGAAGGGATACAACAAGAAATTAGTGCCGCTGGTATATTCAACAAGAGATTGTGCAAAAGCATGAGAATTTTTTACTTGTTTCGCCATGACTTTTGGAGGTGGAAGGTATTGGAGGAAAAGAGAAGTGAGCTTACCTGGTTCCAATTAGGTGGATCTAGATAGACGGGAACCGATGGGAAAACCATGGCTGGCTGCCCTTGTTATCTGCCCTGTCTTTTGTTCCTCCACCACCTTATCCCTTTATGATCGATTTCCTTTATGGCAAAAGGTTCAGGGCTCAAGAGGTGGTGGAGAATCCCATCCACAAGGAGTTGCAGAGAACACAAAGAAGGGAGAGAGAGAGAGAGAGAGAGAGAGAGAGTCAAGAAGACATGAAGCAAAAGGAAGGGGGGGTTTGTTTCTGCCTTGAGTGCTTGTATATTTTATTTTTCTTGGTAGTGTTTGGTTGGTAGAGAGAGATTCTTAGCCTTTAAGCTTTTGGGTTAATGGCATTGCACAGGAGAGAGGTGAAGACAGGTGACGGCTGCTCCATGCATGCCAAAAATGAGCTGAGAGAGGTGGATCCTCAACAAGTCAAGTCTACCCTAATAGTATCAAACTGTAGACAGTTTTATTGTGTAATGATAGAGAATCGAGTCGAGATGCTACCCACTGTCGATGAAAATGTTGTGAAGATTATTATCTTATGAAAACGAGAGCATCCTTTAACAAACTGATGATGTATAGGTAGGTAATACAGGAGAGAGGGAGAGACTCTCAAGCACTGTCTATCTTTCCTCTGCACCAAATTAGTACCATCTTCTCCATGTCAAGAACGACTTCTCAATCCCTAATCCCTACGATAGACATACATCTTCGGTATCACACGCAAAAACGACGTAGTAGGCGGGCATATCGGATGCATCCATTTGCATCCGAACTTGAGTACAATGTGACTGTCAGCTTAAATAGGTGGAATGACCGGTGAACTTCTACAGAATTGGTTGCATCGCAGGTGTTCTTGACGTGCAACTTTGTGTGCTTCCTTCCCTGTGCAACGACGGCACAGTCACTGGGCCCCTCTCTCTCTCTCTCTCTCTCTCTCTCTCTCTCTTCAGCCACTGAACTTTCCAATCACTGGGCCGGCCCCGGTGAGCCACGATCGGGCCCACTCCGGAAACACGTTGTGGACCGACGCTGTCGTTCGACCAATCGCCGATGGTTGGCGCCGCGTCCGTGCCGGGCCGCGCAGCTCGACGTACCCAAGGACGTGCCGGGGTCGGTCGCGGTGGGGACCGCGGCACCGTGGGACAGGATGCAGCACTGGAAAGCTGTGGCCTGGCCCACCCGCGCAGGATGGGACCACGTTCGAAGATGCGGCTTTTGCGCATCCATCTAAGCGCCCGGCCATTCTCATCCGTTGGAATTCCTTCAAGCGGATGCGTCGGACGGCCGTCGCCGCCACTGCCATCGCCCACCTCCACAATCGGAATCATATATTGCTTGAAATTTACATCTTAAGAAAGAAAATATATTTTTTTTCACATGCAATCCTGCATGATTATATAAATTTACTTTTAACTTTCATGTATACAAAAAATGAAATATATAAGGATTCCATGGTATTCTTACTACCATAATAGTTTTGTAAGGATATTATGAGTCGTAGAATCGTGACGTAGAGGTTCGTATCGTCCCTTCCACCGCAGTAAGTTGCAACGTTCTGTAGGTCAAGCATCGCCACCAGACGACGTCAAGATCGCTAAGAGAAATTGACACCGTAGGCACAAAACAAGGAGAAAAGGAATCTAACTACGAGAAAACCTGGCTCTACAGGAGAGTGTGTCGACGCAGCAACTATGGCTGTTGACAGGCGAAGGAGATCAGAAAGAGAAGCCAAGGAGGATTCGAGTACATGGATGGATACGTTAGAGTGGATCAACGTTTGTGGAGCATATATTACTCCAACTATTCGGTGAGTGTAATTTTCAGCGTTCCAAGATCTGAAACCAACCGTCTTTTGCACCACAAGCAAATGGAGAGGCGATTCCATTTGACAACTCTGCAACGCAACGAAGTGGACATGTCGGAACGAGGAGTGCCATCAGGGCTCGGTGCAAGAACATAGGTTGTTCTTTCGAGTTGTTATGTTGCATCGAGACGTATCAACTACCGCTTCATCGTTTGTGGACCATCAGCGACGTCTTCACTCACTTGACGAAGAACATAAACAGGGAATTCATATGGCGTTTGGAGGAAGAAATTGGAGTGATTTATGAGAACATACATGTCAACCAAACAAGGAACAACCTCCTGGAAGCAAGATAGTCATGCTCGATCAACCTCCTCAATGGCCGAACCTGCACCGCTGCCACCAGCAGAAGGAGCACCATCGTCCATTCTGCCAGCCATGTCGACACCAACACCCTGGTACGTCTTAGCGGTGATAGGAAGCAGATGCACTCGAGCTCCATCATCTTGTCGTCGTAACTCGTCTGCCTCTTCCGACTGGTTGACATCGAGCAAGTGGATGTCCTGCTGGATTGCGTCCTCAATCTTCTTTTTGTCGGCAGCAGCAAGCTCGGAAGCTATCCTGTCGTCTTGGATAGTCTCTCCCATGAAGTATGTAGAGTTTTCTAGAGCAGTCTTTTGTCTCCATCCTCTTCTCGTGCTCCTCATCGTACGCTTTGTACTTCTCCGATTCCTGAGCCATCTTTTCAATCGCCTCCTTGCCGAGCCTACCTTTGTCATTGGTAATTGTGGTATTTGTCCACGGCAGGCACATTTGATTCCGTTGACCTCGATGTCAAAGCACAGTGTGGGTCGAGGAACACGCCGAGGGGCTGGTGGAATCCAAGAGAGCTCGATTTAGCAACAAAATTTTAGTTATCTCTAGTCCCAGTCCTCTCACCCTCGTGGACCTGAATGAATGAAGACAACCGGTTGGTCGCCGGTTGAGAAGGAGGAATACTCCCAAGAGAGCACAGTGACATCCGAAAAAACTGGTTGTATTTAAAACAAGAGGATTAACATAGAATATTTATAAGATATTCTCAAATGTATTATCCTATCTTGTTTCATGAACTACGGGTCTATTTATGGGACATACCAGTAACTACCCATATCACCATATCATTCATGAGGTAGTTATTGAAACTACCATATAACTTCTAGATCATGGTAACTACCTAGATAACTATTATATCATGGTAACTATCTAGATAATTATTATGAATCAATTCTCAACACTCCGATTCATAGTTACATACATCGATTTGCGATATGAAATAAATATGCTTTTAAATTGAAAGCGACTTGGTGAGGATATCTGTAACTTACTCATATGTTCCACAATACTTCATTACTATGGCTCCACTTGTTACAAGATCCCAGATGAAATGATAATGTATCTCTATATGCTTCGTTCTTTCATGAAATGTTGGATTCTTCGTCATTGCAATTGTGGCTTTGTTATCACAAAATATTTCTATTGCTTCTTTTTATTCTTGATGAAGATCTTCAAAAAATCTTCTAAGCCATATTGCTTGACAAGCTACTGATGTCGCGGCTATATATTCTGCTTCCGATGTCGATAAAGTAGTTGTTGCTTATTTTTTTGAACTCCAATATATAGCTCATGATCCGAGGCTAAAAATATTTTCTGAAGTACTCTTTCTATCATCTAAAGCTCCTACCCAATCATTATCAGTAAAACCAAATAATTTACATTTAAAATTATGAGAATATCAAATACCATAATTTGTAGTTCCAGTAATATAACGCAGAATATTTTTAACAGCTCCGAGATGATGTTTGCTTGGGTTATGCATAAACTTGGATATTACATCAATAGAGAAGGTAATATCTGGTCGAGTATGAGTTAAATAAATCAAACCTCCAATTAAATTTCTGTAGTATCTTGCATTTGTCAGATATGTACCATCTTCAAGTTTCAGTTTCTCATTTACATTAATGGGTGTTGTCGCAACTTTGTAATTAATCATATTAGATTTTTTGAGTAGATCCATTGTATATTTTATTTGTAAAATAAAATTTTCATTTGATCCTTGCTTCACTTTCAACCGAAGAAAATAGTGTAGTAGACCTAGGTCTGACATTTCAAACTTATTCATTATATATTTTTAAAATTCTGTCACAAAAGAGTTAGATGAACCCATATATATAATATCATCAACATAGAGGCAAACCATTAGAATATTATGTTCACCTTTAGATAAAGAGTATGTTCATTATTGCTTCTCTTAAATCCATTTTGATGAAAATAATAATTAATTTTGCTATACCATGCTCTTGGAGCTTATTTAAACCTGAAATGCTTTCTCTTCGCTTTTTTCAAGTGATCTATTCAACCTTGCTTCATGTGCTTGCAATGAACCAATTAATTCATCAAATGAAAATGTAGATAAATCTTTTGACTCATCAATTGCGGTAACAACATGATCAAATTTAGGAGTTAAACTTCTCAAAACTTTTACAATAATTATATGATCAGAAAGATGTTCACCATAAGATTTCATTTGACTAACAATTTCAGTCACTCAGAAAGAAGATCTTGCACTGATTAATTACTTTTCATTCATGAACAAAAGTTCAAACTCGCGACGGAGGGTTTGAAGTTTTACCATAATTGCTCTTGATGAGCATTGAAATTTATTTTGAAATATCAACCAAGCTTACTTTGAGGTTGTTGCTATTGCAATTCTTGAGAAGATTGTCTCATGTACGGCTTGTTAAATGAAGAATAATGTCTTTGAGTTATTCTTTCTATTTTTCCTCAACTTGATTTCGTCATCTGGATCCGCATATCCATTCTCTATTAAGTCCCAAAGATCTTGAGACTTGAATAGAGTCTTTATCTTGATACTCCAAAATTCATAACATTTGTCCGAGAATATGAGAATAAGGGGTTGAGATATGAAATTACCATTGAAAGTCATAATGCCCGGTTCAAAATGGAGGAGCAAGGAAAAACAAGAATACTATGATACGAGTAAAAAGAATTATTTCGATTTAAGAAAATTGATGTAGTATTTAAAACAAGAGGATTGACATAGAACACTTACAAATGTATTCTTCCTTCTATCTTGCTTCATGAACTATCCATATCACAATGTCACCCATGATTGAGATAGTTATTGAAACTATAATTTTTAGATCATAATAACTATCTAAATAACTATTAGATCATGATAACTACCTAAATAACTATTATGAATTAATTCTTAATGCTATTGGCTCTTCGGCAGCAACCTTATAGACACTGCTCCTTTCATCTTTGCATTTCTCGAACACTTTTCCACGTTCAGATCTTCCACCTAAGAGCAGTGGTGGAATCGGAATCAATGCCCCGTCCAAGGACAATCTCATGTGAAGTTTGAGCGATGACGTACTCTTGTAACTTTCTTGTGTTTTCCGTCGAATTCCTGGACAAAATGGTCGACCACATACGGTTGCCAAATGCCTCTCCGTCGAGGTGGGTATCATTAGTCTTCGATGGCCAGAAGAGGGACATCAAGAACGCCACCACCAAGGGTCAAGGATGAGGTCATTCTTCTTCCCAACACTACCGGCCTTCTCGTCAGAACGACCAGCGATAGTGGCCGATGTCAGCTCATTAGGTATCCTTATTGCGTTAAGACCAGCAACGCACCAACAAGCGTTGCCTGACGCCGGGGTCACTGAAGCAAGCAGGATCAATGACGAGAGCATTCTTCATAGTGGAATCCAGGTAGGCTTCGGCAATCTCTTTCATCTTTCTCGAGACCATAGAAGAAATGTTCTATGCAGAGGAAACCGCCATAAAACATTTCATTAATGAACTATAGACCGAGTGGATCAATTATCACTAAGTACAGTCTAATTATATCAGACAAAATAGTTAGTGACTCATTAAGTTATTTATTGGGCTAAGCAAATGTCAAAATTAATTATTGGAATATGCAATAAAACGCATGCATCATAAATGTTATGTTTGATTTCGGCTTCGATGGGCGGGAGGGAAGCGTATGGGTTCATGTAATGATCCGTAGAAACCCTAGACGGCGGAGGAGCAGATCGCCACCGTCAACGCCGAGAAGGACCCACCTCGCCGACTACAACTGGACCGCGTTCCTCGGATGGTATTTTCGATCTCTCGCCCTCGTGCTCCTCAAATTTCTCGCTCCCAGTTCCTTAATTCGCTTCGAACTGTTCCAGGTTTCAGTCTTTGTCCTGGCTCTGTATCATTTGAAGGAACGCTGGGCACGGCGGCGGCTTATGATGCCGTCGAGAGCCCTCTCAAACTTGAGGTTCTGGAAATTTGTTCCCTTCTAACCTAATATTGTTCCTTCTCTTTGCTGCCATGGGTTGGATGAAGGCATCTTGTGGAGTTTTCCTGAGGTGCTGGATGAAGATTAATTCACCTTTATTTAATGATAATTGATCCATTCAGTCTTTTTTTTTTTTCTTGCATATTGGATGTGAGAGTATTGGCGTGACACAATCTTACCAACTATTATACTTTGTTAAACATAACTATCTCATAGTTTACTTGAAAAAGCGTATGCAATACTGATGGGGCTGTTTACCTTTTTTTCTTTTCCTTCGTTTTTTGTGTGACATCTACAAGTCAGAGAATGGTGATCAGGGATACAATCATTACCAATTTCTAGCATTAAAATGATATTGTATTTTTCTAGTGCAGGTCATGCCATTTTACTAGCATTAGTGAAATAAGGTTTGCACTCTTTTCTGCTTTTTTGTTAAAGCATTTGCGCACTCCTGCTTGCCTTGCGGTAATCTCCAAAGCTCCAATTCCGTTTCCTTCTGCCGGAACGTAATAGATGAACATTGGTGTACTGTCTTTAAAAGTGAAAGCATATTAAATGCAAATTGTGGCTTGTAAGAAACAGGAAATCAATAGTACCTGACTATATTTCTAGATCATGGATCGATATCACCATTAACTTCACCAAGGCATGTTGTTCCATTGTTTGCTGCTGTCTATCTTCTCACGGAACTTGCTTGAATCCATTCTTGCTTGGTGGACTCTAAACTTATATATTCTAATGAACTGAGTAGTTATGTGCTTTTCCATATGATAAGTTTTGTGAGTTGTGATGATTTAATAGATGATGACTTGATAGGATTGGAGAAACTAGTTTGCAGATTCAATGAGTGGATTTCCAATCATTACATAATCTCTTTCAGCAAATTGATTCCAAATGATGGTGAACCCGCAGACAAGGTTTCTGAAGGTATATTTACTCCAATCTACTTGTATCGAACACTTGGAATGAGAAAAGGAATGCTGCTGTCTGGTATTCATCTGATTTGATTCTTGCTTCCGGTTATATCCTATCCAAGGGAAGAGAAGCCAATTGTAAGGTAAGGAATGCTGGGCTGACTAATTCAATCTCATTACTGGGGGCTGAGAGCAGTGTGGCTGTGGCCAAGCCTTTCTGTGGGCACTCAAAATGTGTGGAGTTGGTCCCTCGTTCTCTGTACTTCCTGTTAAAAGAAATGTGAGGACCTCAAATGCAAACCATGCACAAAAGCTAGACAGCTAATTGAGAGAGCTCCACATGCATGGTTGAAGCTAATCATGCATGGGCCCACGAAAGCATTCATGGGGACGTAATCTGTTCTTCTTCTCTTCTTTGTTTTAGAATCTTCCCTGCTCATCAGGTTGGTTGATAACTGTATCTCACTGTCAGATGGCATATGCACTCATAATATTCGTCTTTGTTGGCTGATAGTAGATTGGAGTTAGTAACACAATTATTTGTTAGTGGTGTTTATTCAAATGCTGCAATGTTCTCATCTAAGCTGTTTTTTGCCTCTGCAGATCAGAATTCAGATAACCATCTGTGACGCATTGAGGCTTTGCATGTTAACGGCATCCGAGCATCAAGCATGGCAAGATTTCTATTTCAACTTGTCCCTCCCTTATCTATGCTTCGGTTGGCCTTTGTACTTTATATTCAACAATAAACTCATGAAACAATAATATCATTCAACACACCACTTAATTTTGAACAGCTTGATGTTCCGAAGACCTCCTCATGCCATAAGCAATTTTGTCCATCACTCTATAGCACTATTTAGTGTAGAATATACTACAATTTCTGTTCCCTCTGATTGTGTCTGGTATTTGCCCATAGTTTAGAATGCTTCCGTCTAATTTATTCATCTCATTTTGTCTTCTTATTCTGAAGATGCTGTTCAAATGAAAAGACTTAAAACAAGTGATCGTAGGTCATTTATAGCAGTGCTTTCTTTTATGACTCATGGTATTGGTCTCCATTTAAGCAATGGTTTTAAGGATAGGCTTTCAATTTTTTCCCCTCCCTGGGGATATACAGCTAATGATATGTTGACATGCAGGTGCTTTTCTTAACAATATTGTACTTTATTTTTGGCCCCACTCTATCATGCTGTTACTAGTAGCTAATTTACATATGAAATGCATCCATGGACATCATTCTGAGGGTAGTTGGCTCTGCTTTGTAACTGTCAAAGCTGATATCCAACATGGAGAGTGCATCAGATCTGCTGATTATTAGCAGCCTACACATCCTAGTTCAGGTCTTGATTATCGAGAGACACATCAATGATCCATGGAGCTTTTGATAGGGTTAATAAAATTTTAAATACTGAAAAATGACCCATTGATCAAACATTTAAGAATTAAGTAAGAATTTTATGTGCCAAATGCTCTTAGTTCATATAATCCATTTGCAATCGTTTATGGAAGGGTCTCTACAAACTTGTTGTCTGTAGTGTTCAAATGCCCAGCATGATCAATTTCATAAGAACCATATTTTTTGACTTTTGGAGCAATTGTTTAATCTTTTCCCAAGTCAACATGTACTTTGCAAACGTGCTGTGGAAGTTCTACGAATTTTCCTACTTGTCAATTCTTCCATGTTATGTAACAATAATGATGGTCCTTTCACATGTTATTTTACATGAAGAATATTGAACTCTGTTGTTAGGATGGTACCACACAAAGGTGTCATTTGCTGCTTCAAAGCTGATCCCACAAACTTAGATGACTTATGCCTTAATGTGCAGTGATTATGTTAACGATGGTTTTGATTCAAAGAACTGAACCTTGCCTCAACTTTAAGCTGATAATTAGGATAATGGTAATGAAGACGAGGTCTATGATGAACCTGATGCATCAGTTATCATATTGCTTGTTGTACCTAAGAAATTCTTTGGCAGGTACACAAGCATGACTTTATTAAACTGATGGGTTGCTTAGTGTAGCTTATCTAGTTTGCAATTGTCAACTTATATAAGAGCATAGCATAGTTTGAAAGTTGTAGGAGTACCTCAGGCATCTTAATAATATATACCTGCTACTAAATCTTCTTTGTCTTCTACAATAAGGAAAAGACAAATTTATTCTCATAGAGTACAAGTGCAAACAAACGCAGGGCATCTCAACATCAGTTTTACTTGGTATCCCTTTAGTATGACATAGAATACAGGTACCACCACTAAGACTCCCTCACAAAAGACAAAATTAATGTTTTATTCACATTTGTTTCTTGTTTTCAACAATTGCTTTGCAGTTATTTCAGCTACTATTTAATGGATCATAATTATACTTGGTAAGTGAAACGATCCAAGGTTTTCCATCAGGAATCGTAAATTTCTATTAATTGGAAAGTTCTTCTAGGGATAATTGGTGGGTACTGTTGTTGTCTGCAAAGAGAAAGAGAACTGCAATGCTTTCTTTCTTTTTCTTTTCAGAAATTGACTGTGTTGTATAAAATGTTTGCGCTAATATCAATGATGATGTGATTTAGATATTTCATTGATGTGTGACTTAGCATAGGCAAACATGAACACCGATGAGGATTGTTCAGTATGTTTACCTCTTCCATTGCATTCATCTGACCCTTTATTGGTTATTGGGTTTGTGTGGAGTTCCTTGTTACTTTTTAGTTTGAGGGGTTTGTGTAAGAATTCAAAGCTCATGTCCTGATCTGCACTTCGCTGGGATGAGCCACTGCCAAGAGACGAAAGTGTGCTGCTATCTGATTAGATGGAGAGGATAGTTAGATAGATTACAGACTTTCGTCAGAAGACCGCTCCTGTTTTTTGACCAAGTCCCCCATAATTGAGAGAGGCTGATATAAACTGTCCTGCATACAGACGCCTCCAACGAACACTAATTCTCCCCTCCCCCCAACTTCTCCTCTCTCCCCACAAATATTTCTCCTTTCTTGGCTTTGCGGCAAATCCAAATGGAGGCGGCTTTTGCGTGACCTCCTCCGTCGCCCCATCGCAGCCGCCTCCCTCGATCTCCTCCAGGTAATCTTCCGCGAGAGATTCATCTAGTCCGCTGATTGTTGTGGGGCCGGGCTTAGGGTTTCGATTCGGCCGTCCGCTTGATCGGTGGCTGGTTGGATGGAGTTGGATCTGATCCTTCCAGCTCCGGCTTCCGCTCCCCTTTTTGGAGGTTTTCGGTGGATTGTATAGCGGTGGATCGCGAAAGGTCTCGCTTTCTGTTGTTTTTGCTCATTCGGTTCCTCGTTTCTGTTGGATCATTTGTCCTACTTATTCTTTTTGGTTTCTGTGTGTTCGTAGATTCTTCTTTCTATTTTTCTTTGCTGAGAGGGAGAAATTGGTTTGAAGGTTGTGTGTTTTTTTGGGGTTTGGTGGTGGGATTTATGGAATGGAACTGTGAGGATTTTTCGTGGGATGCTTCTATTTGGTGTCGTGGGTCTCGAATCTTGCCAGATAGATCGGAGTCGAAGAGGAGAGGAGACGTGATCAAGGGAAGAAGAAGAGACGGAGAGGGGCGAGGGAGACCCCGCCATGGGAGAGTCCCTCCTCACCGCTCTCTCCATGGACCATCACCACCACCCCTCAACCCTCCTGTCAATGGACCCCAGCGGCATTTCACAGCCGCCGCTGATGGCAGCCTCCGTCCACGATGACCACGACCATGAGCTTCCGAACCGGCAACATCAGCAAATCCACCTCTCTGGTCCGCCGGACATCAACCTCCCCCTCTCCGATGACCACTCCCCTCCCAAGCAGTCGTGGAATTCATGTGACGTGTTGGATGTCAGTCTTGAGGCCCAGACGTTCGACCCTGAAATCATGCTCGGCCTTCCCAAGGCTGGGACCGTTAATGCTGCTGGTCGCAAGTGTGCCAAGAGAGGGAACAACATCTGGGGTGCGTGGTTCTTCTTCAATTTCTACTTCAAGCCTGTGCTCTCTGAGAAGTCCAAGGGCAAGAACATCCGCACTGCAAACGGCACCCCGGGGTTTGACAAGTCGGACCTGCATCATGATGTTTTCCTTGTTCAGCATGACATGGAGAATATGTATATGTGGGTGTTCAAGAAGCGGCCAGAGAATGCGCTTGGAAAGATGCAACTTCGGAGCTACATGAATGGGCACTCTCGGCTTGGGGTGCCTCAGTTCCCATTCAGCATTGATAAGGGTTTCATACGATCCCATCGGATGCAACGCAAGCATTACAGGGGGTTGTCTAACCCACTGTGCATCCATGGAATAGAGGTTGTGTGGTCACCAAATCTCTTGGTGGTTCCAGAGGTGGATCTTAAGAAATGGTTGGAACTTACTGGGAGAGACCTGAATTTTTCGATCCCACCAGAGGCTGGTGATTTTGGGGCATGGAGGAATCTCCCGAGCACTGATTTTGAGCTTGAGAGGCCACCTCCTCCATTAAAGAGTACTTCTCATCCCAATTCAAGGAAATTGCTAAATGACACAGGTCTTAAGTTATCAACGCAGCCATCAAATCATGCGTGCGGAGATTCGATGGACCTTTCGCCTAAATGTAGCAAACGCAGGAAGGAAATTTCCCCTCATGACACAGATGAGGACTGCTGTTTGTCTAGTTACTCATATTTGGATCGGCCGGAAATTCACCCTGCTGTGCCTTCCTGGGTAAATGAGTTTACCGGTGCTATGAGGCATGCATGTGGACCGGTGACTGCTGCAAAGACAATATATGAGGATGAAGGGGGTTACTTGATCATGGTTAGCTTGCCTTTTTCTGACCAGCAGAAGGTAAAGGTCTCTTGGAAAAACAATCTTACCCATGGGGTAGTAAAGATTTCATGCGTCAGTACTGCTCGGATGCCTTACATAAAAAGACATGATAGAACCTTCAAGCTCACAGATCCTTCTCCTGAGCATTGCCCTCCAGGGGAGTTTGTAAGGGAAATACCTCTTGCTACACGAATTCCTGAAGACGCAAAGCTGGAAGCATACTACGATGAGACGGGAACTCTTTTAGAAATAATGATACCTAAATATCGTGTTGGACCTGAGGAACATGAGGTTCATGTGAGCATGCACCCTCCTCATCTTGGATCCAATGAACTTCTGTCATCTCAAACACCATAGTATAGTGTGTAGTGGTTATTACGATGGTCAGTTCTCATTGTCTGCTAACCGTTTTATCATAAAAGGAGCGTATGCGTTGGAAGTCCTTTTGCAACTGGGTTTTGCTGATTGACTTGCTGCTCTGGCGTGTTTGATGAGAAAATAAACTGGGATGGGACAAGAGCTTCACACATGGGGTAATCGAAGAAAAGTGGTATGGTCTTCACTTTTCATGTTCATACAGCAATATGCGAATGAAGTCGGGTTTATGAATTCTTTTTTGTTTCCCTTTTTACCTGATTATTTTGTAGGCAATTCTCTGCTGATTTGTTGGCATATCACACTGATCTCCATGGAATGTGCTGAGTCAAAAATTGTGCAGTCATTGATATTTGGTATTTTAAGGTGTTAGTATTATATTGTTGATTCACAGAGGAACTATTTATTGTATATTGACTAATTCAGAAACAGTCAATTGTTGCTTCACAGAGGAACTATTTATTGTAGATTGACTAATTCAGAAACAGTCAATTGTTTTGGTATTCAAAGGATTTCTTTGTTCAAGGGAAATTACTGGATATCACTTTATCCTATTTACTAAGGTACATACTATTTTCTTTTCATTAATACTCAGCTTGTTTATCTAGACATAGGTTTGATTAATTCAGTTGCTGCAGCCTTTTACTTTATCGTCATATTATCAGACTAGTGTCTATACTTTGCAGTGCTTATTTTTTACCACTAATCTTGAGTTCTGAGTTAATCCAGGCAAGGTTCAATTAGCAATTACCACTCTACCTTGTACATGAGATTCTTTTTTATTGTTTGGTCATTTTGGATTATCCATACTTTGCATTCAGATGTTTCCCCATACTTTTGTATTCCTCAGCGGCAGATGAGGAATAAGCATTATCAAACAGCTGCAGGAATCTGTTTTATTGCGTTTGGAATGAGATTGCCCTTTTAATTGTTTGGAACTCAACAGATGATTGTCACAGCATTAGTAGGGTGTATTATCTAAATATTCTACCTTTTTTATATGGTTGGATATTCATAATGTGGTCATTAGGATATTTTTGTGTCCCTATATTTCGATCCCATCTCTGTTAACAAATCCTTCTCATTTATTCCATACTCTTGTTTTTCATCTCGAAACTATTGACTATGAATGTGAAAGGGGTCACATCGGAAATCTCACTCAGCTGAATTAGATCACACACAAACGATGTCATCACACTTAATTTTATACAGCTCTCCTCCAACTGCTAAATGAACATGTCTCAGTTTGTCTTTAGAACGAGGATGATATTTCTACATTCGAATACAAGACAGCTTTGTCAAAGCAGAGCAAGAAGTATTAGATTCGTAGGATAAATTATATCATTTGATTCAACTCTTCTAACAATATTTGAGTGGGTGGGGCTTGGGTTAATTATAGATTATTTTTTTTATTAATTATTTTTAGTATTTTGATCTTTATATTTTTAAAAATTATATTAAAATCTCTATACTTACTGAAATATATAATTATTTTTAATTTTAAGTTAATACGTGTGTAACGATGTAAGAAAAAAAAGGAAACTAAATGTTTTATTTTTTTAAGCATAAAGATCTTAAAATATAAAGATTAAGATGTTAAAATAATTAATTATATTGGATAATTTATTAATTCAAAATTAAGTGGAATGCTACTTAATTGTCACGCCTATAAAGGAATTTGTCAACGTCGTACGGTATCATATCACCACAAAAGCGACGACAAGTAGTCAGATCCGTCCCACGCCGCTCCGTTACAATTGGCCAGCCAATAATCTCGCACAAAATTTACAATATCGCGTCCGGAACTAACGGCCGTCGCCGTCTCATAACGGATAAAACCACAAGAAGTGCGCTCCGCTCGCTCGCTCTCCCTCCTTGCGGAACCTCCACCACTTCCTCTTCCTCTCATCCTCTCCCCTCTCTCGTCCGCCTCCGACCCCCCTATGAAACCCTAACCCCGACGCCTCTAGAAATCCCTCATCCATGGCGAAAACCCTCATCTTCTCCCCTTCCTCCTTCCTCGCCGCGCCGCTCCCTCCCCTTCCTCGCCGTAGCCGACTCGGGTTTCCGCTCTACAGGCCCCGCAGGGCGGACACGAGGGTCAGGATGAGCTTCCATGGGGCCCCACCTCCTAACGGCGTCGATTCGTTGGTGGATCTCCACGGGATCGTTTCGAGAGTGGAGGGTCTATTGTACACGCTTGCGGATGCCGCCGTGGCCACGGATGCCACTGCTGCCGCACCTGATGCTTCCACCGCGGTTCAGAAGAACGGCGGATGGTTTGGTTTCATCTCGGATGCCATGGAAGTAGTTCTCAAGGTGCTTTCTATTTTCCACGCTTTCATACGCTGGGAATTTAGAGATTTCTTACACAAGTTGCTGTCTTCTGGTATGCTGATTTTGTTGAGGGAGAGCGAGGAACTTTGAATTAGGCGCTATTCTGAAACTTGTTTGATTTCATCTGTCTAGTAAGTTTATAACTACCAGTGTTCAAAATAGATATGTTCAAAATAGTAGTTCACAAATTGAGATTCTTCTTGCAGTTATTTAGCCAAAGCATGGTCGCATTTGCAGCAATCTACTAAATGAGGAACATTTTTAGAATGACTCCTACGTTATGAGATGAATATGATTACAAATTATTTGTTTGCCTCTTCACTAGTTTCAATCCACATGCAGTAATAAACATGCATACCTCTATATTTGACAAACCTTTTTGTTATGCATCGTGGGACCCAAATTGTTCTGGTTTTAAGTGTTCTGTACTTGATCACATCCTCTAGTTTTCTACTTTTTATAAACTTTGTGTGGCATCAACATCGTCGTACTCGAATACATCCTTTAGCTATGTATTCTGTAAAACTACAAGTGGCATCAACTTCCTTTAAGCTATCATTATAGCAACACAATCTAGCTGGTCTGTCAGACACTTACTGTATTTGAGGCATATAAGTTTACTTGTCAGCATGCTGTTTTTGGAGTATAGAGAAAATATCCTAATTGATTGTTTTGTAAGCAACTGTCTTATCTTGGCTAATGATGATTTCTATCCTTTGCTTCGTAGGCATCTCTTTGTTATTGAAAGAAAGAATGATTTACTTCTCCTAAGTTACATCATGGAATAGAAGACTAATTTGACATTGTCATATCCAGGTGCTAAAGGATGGCCTGACAGCAATACACGTACCATATTCTTATGGTTTTGCAATTATTCTACTTACCGTAATTGTTAAGGTGCTGACCTTGCCTTTGACCAAAAAGCAGGTGAGTGATCATACTACTGCATCATAAATGAGAAATGAATTCTTCTTATTGCTTGTCAATTAGTTCCTACAGTTCTCTGCCCGTGTGCTTATAGTACAGAACTAAAACAAGTGCCATATCTCCCTTGGCTACTGTCTCCAGTTGGTTTTGCTGCGTTCGTGTCTCCTAGGAATATCTGATATGTGGACATCTAACTGGATGCATTTTAAAGCATACCAATTGTTATCTAAGCCTCTAAGAAGTTGCTCTACCTGTTTAATCTGTTCTTATGTAAATTCTTTTTATTATTAGCTAATACATAATTTTATTGATTGCAATTGTGTCAATATGCTAGTGTATATTCTCACAGTTGCCCCTTACTCCATAGGTTGAATCAACCTTAGCTATGCAGAACTTACAACCAAAGATCAAGGCAATTCAAGAGCGATATGCAGGCAACCAGGTTTGCTCTAAATCCTCATGTTAGTCTCAGTCAAACAACTTTTAAAAGGACTCCACTCCATTTTGGTGAAAATAATGTGAGTCTTCATGTCTTTTTTTTTCTCTTAGTTATCTGGTAATTCTTCCTGGAATTTGCAATATTGTTTTGATGTTTTTGTTTTGTTTTTAAAAGCAAATAATTAAAATTTGGTTGTAAATCAATGTTATCACTTGTAAAAGATGTGTATTTCCTTGTGGTTTGTAGAACTAAAGTAGGGTAATTTCTATACATCTAGTCATTAGGTCAAAACTTTTCCTTTTTGTTTTATCTGTATTCTTACTTTCAGGATATAATTTCTTTTTTCTGCCTTCTTCTGGCATCTAGTGTCATAAATTTCTTTGGCAACCTTATTATTTTTCTAATTATTTTGTTTTTTTCTCATTAGGAAAGAATACAGCTGGAGACTGCTCGTTTGTATAGACAAGCTGGGGTGAATCCATTAGCAGGTTGCTTTTCATCCCAGATTTTTTTTCAACCTATTCATCTCCTGATTCATATCCATATTCGTTTCCAGTTTCTTATTGCTTAGATTCTAAAATTGCATTCCAGACTATTTCCAGAATAGTTGATGTAGAGATGTTTCAAAATTTAGTAAAATTTTAAATTAGATAGTGCTTCACTCAAGTGTGTATTCTTACTTGACAAAGGGCTTTATAACGTTTTACAATCTTTTCAGAATGAATTGTTTTGATGACTGTGGTATCTGGAAAGGTCTAAGATGAAGAGCATCAATTAAGCTTTCTACTATTTAAGCGTCAATTAAGCTTTCCACTATATAATTCACTATCATCACATTTCTTTGGACTATTGGTTGGAATCGGTTTTTCAATTCATAAAGTATGGTGTCTATTCGGTGGGAATTGCTCTGGGGTTAACATATCCTTAGTTATTAAGATTGAATGCTTATCTTTGATGATCTCTAGATCATTATTTTAGTATTCTAGTCTTTTTTTTTTTTGTTATTATTAGGGGAAACAGCTGCCCATTGTTGAACACCTCATTTTATTTTCTCATTGTGCTTATTCTGGATATTTTCTATATCAAATGTCAGGCATTTCTTTTAATAATTTTTCTTGATGGCCAAAGGTTGCTTCCCCACTTTGGCTACGATACCTGTTTGGATTGGTCTGTATCAAGCTCTTTCAAATGTAGCAAATGAGGTACTCATTATCCACTTCCATTGTGTAGAAAGACAGTCATGATGTGACTCAAAGTTAAAAGTATCCTTTGACTATCAAATTTCTGATTTGCAAAAATCTTTAACTGAAGGGATTGCTGACAGAAGGGTTTTTTTGGATTCCCTCATTGGGTGGTCCAACAACAATTGCTGCCCGACAAAGTGGATCTGGCATTTCATGGCTCATACCATTTGTGGTAATCAAATATTCTATCACAATGGAATTACTCAGAAGTAAATAGATCTTGCTTTTAAGAATTATGTTGTTACAAAATTAGTCAGTTATGACTATTGTCATACTTTTTGTAGGATGGACATCCGCCCTTAGGATGGTCTGACACGGCAGCATACCTAGTTTTACCTGTTCTTCTTGTTGTTTCACAATATGTCTCTATGGAGATCATGAAGCCACCTCAGGTCAGTTGCATTACTCAGCTTCTTGCCCCCTTTTTCTCTATTATCTTTTCACTTGTGAGTTGTTGGTCTAAATATCTGTTTAACCTAAACTACATGATTCCATTGGTAGACAAATGATCCAGCTACAAAGAATTCACTTCTCGTTTTCAAGTTTCTTCCTCTTATGATTGGTTACTTTGCACTATCAGTCCCTTCAGGACTCTCTATCTACTGGTACGTTGATAATTTATTTAGCAATATCATTGTGCTGATTTTAAAAGTTAGTATCTCCTTTAACTTATTTTCATTTGTACTAATATGAATATGCTTATCTGAAGTAGTGTGCTTTATGTTTTATTTGAATGGAAGTTCTATGATATGTCATTTCTAGCACATTAAGGCAATAAAATTAGTACTCTGTGTCTATGATTTCTTGAACAGTCCATGCATGTCACTGCTTGCATAGTGTAAGGTGTTTGTGCGAGTGTTGTTGTTTCCATCAAATTCAGATAATAAAGTTGAAGGAAGCCAATACGATATCATGTGGCAATTGATTGAAAGCAGTAAAAAGATGCAATAGATTGTGCTCTATAGGTTCATTATGTTCTGCAAGATTGAGCACTACTGCATTGGATGCAAGTTCCATAGTTCCAGAATGCTTGTTTGATCAACCAATTTGATTGATGCTGTATAGTTTTCCCATCGCTGAAGGCAATGCTTTAGAAGAGTAGTAGTGTCAAATGGGTGCCAAGATGATAGCCATCATATAGGTGTTAGATGGTCACTTGGCAACAATAAATAAATAAATAATAATATGTACTGAGAAATGTCAGATAATGGATACATATCATTTTTTATTTCATTTTTAAAGCATTCGTAACTCATGCATTATAAAAATCAATAAAAAAATTGGACTTTTTTGGTAGCTTGTACTGCTTTTTATTGTGAGGATAAAAAGAGAAATTTAAGATGAGGGAAAGGGAAAAGAAAATTAGGAGAAATGAAAAGTTTGATATTCTTTTAGTTGTTTTCTTTTGATGATCATCTCCTACTAGGCCTAATGTAAACTTGTCCTTGTTATAGTTCTCTGATTTCTCACTTTGCATGGAGAGGGAAATATGGCCATTTGCTTTAAAGTGAGAAGTATTTTATAGTACGAGTCACTTAATGGATAGTTCATGGATTACTGGAGAACCTATAATATATATTTTTTATTAAAACAATAAATGGCCAGATTAAATAGACCACCTCATATACGACTACCATCTAGTATGCCTTGTTCCATTATTTTCCCAAAATAATGATTGTAGGCAAGGTTTACCATACCGGACTGTACCGCCCGGTACGGGCGGTACGTACCGGTCCGACAGACCAGCGGTACGCGGACCGCACTGTACCGTACCGATACTGTAGCACACTGTAGCACACTGTAGCTACACTGTAGCTGGGTGTACCGCTCGGTACACCTGTGTGTACCGCTCGGTACACCGTACCGTACCGGTACCGAGCCCGGGTCGAAACACCGGTACGGTACGATACGGCGAACCTTGATTGTAGGTTTAAACCTTTGGCTCGCTTTAAACTATTTTGTGTTGGTGGTTGCCTGATGCACATCCCTCTGATTGTCCTATCAATACAAAATGGTTGGTAATTTTTAGCTCAAAATGTCGTGATCGGACCTGATGGGATACTTGACCTGTTAACTTCGTTGAGCCTGAACTTTTGGCTCAAAATGTAAGCTGAAGTTAAGCGGTGTTACAATCTTCCCCAATTAAGGTTTTGACGTCCTCATGAAGGCTCAACATATCCTAGATCAAACCCTAGCATGATGCATGTGAGATATAACCTAGTGGTGGCTCCATGCCATGTATGTTCTAACCCCATGCACAGGTATTCCTTTTTTACTCGAGCCACTCACCGTGTCTCAATACTAGGTCGGCTCTGATATCAATTGTCACGACTTGATGTGATAACTGGTCCGTTAACTTTGTTGTGCTTGAACCACTGGCTCAAAATATTTAAGCTGAAGTTAAAAATAATACACTCATCAAACCCTTATAAGTTTGTCTTAATCTTAACCTACTTATGATGTGAGACTAATTAGGGCGTTATAGAAGAGTTTCACCTTGGGTCTTTCAAAATGCAACTATAACAGTCTCTATATGTGATTCCATAGACTATATGTTAACTAGAAATATGACTAAGGACATCTTTCTTTATCTTTGCATGGAGTATGTCTATAGGCCACCGTACTGCATGACCTGGCTTACCATATGATCTCATCTGTATCTGTTTTTATATCTATTATCGTAATTTGCACAATCTGCCACCTCCAATGCTATTGATTTCTGTATGCTCTTATTTTTCAATTTGCTATCGTCTCTTCTGTATCCTGAAAGTTCATTTTCTTTAAGTAATATTTGTGTAGTTACAAGCTAATCCAGCATTCTTTTCAGGTTCACAAACAACGTTTTAAGCACAGCTCAACAGATATGGTTACGTAAACTAGGTGGGGCAAAACCTGTTGTTAGTGGGGATGCTGGTGGAATCATCAGTGCAGGACGAGCAAAACGTTCTGCTTCTCAGCCAGAACGAACCGGTGAAAGGTGCTTACCCATTTTAATATGAAATTGTGTTCTCTTAACTATTTGAAATATCAATCGTACTACTGACATGTACATGAAAATTAGGTTTAAGCAATTAAAAGAACAAGAAAATAGGAAAATGCTCAACAAAGAATTGCCAATTGAGGAGGGGCAGGGTTTGGCTTCCACATCAAACGCTGATGATGAGTCGGATGGGGAGTCCATCGACAAGGTTTGCTATCATTCTTATGCTTCATTTAGCCTTTCTACTTCAGTGCTAGTAATGTTAGAACAATTGAACCAGAGAGTCCACGTGCACATGTTTTAGATATATTCTACATGCACATGTTTTATTCTTAGCAGGGAATATATATTACTTCTTGGTGAAATGTGGGATTGCTCCCTCCTTTTACCTTGTTGGGTTAAAAGAGCTATAGTAGATGATTTTTGTTATATTTTGGACGAATTAAGGTTTGCTTACTGGCATTAACCCAATGGCAGGGAGAAGTTCTAGAGGAGACCTATGCTTCCAATGAAAGCAAAAAACTTCCACAATATAATACTACACCGAAGAAGGGGAAGAGATCGAAAAGAAAGCGCGTAGTACAGTGATAATTTGTAGCATCTCCTCAAGTCAATATATCTCGCCAATTTTTTTTTTTTTTTTTACTTTGGTTTGTTTACATAAGTTGTTCGATTCGATCAGAATAGCAGAGTAACTGGTGGGGAAAGGATCCCAATTTTTTTTTCTTTTGTAGTTTTCTTTCGTCAAAGCAATATTTTCTTTAATGTATTTGTATAATCAATCTACTTAGTGTATGGCAAGATAAAAATAGATAGATCATGTCGCAAGATGCAATATCTTCAGACCATTTTGCTATATACTTCAAATTGATATGCTCTAATGTCGTATTGAACTCTGGTTGTTTTCTGATTTGTCACAATATACTTATTATATTCATGATCACCCGCTTGAGTCTCGATAGATCTTGTAGCAAGTTTCTTTATATCTTCAAAGCATGATATTATTATGATTCTTACATTGACGCATGTCTACTGGAGTTTATTTATTGCTGTGATGCAACGCCTTTTCATGAGCATCATCTTGAAATCAATTACAAATGTCTCGAGAACGTGTGTTATTTCGGGTGGGGCCCTGCAAATTTCCGCAGCTGCCTCGTGGCGTTCGATGACCGAGAAGCGTCTACACAAACGAACCGCTTAACTGAATATGAGACGGAGGACGTGTCTACTCATGAGTAAATCACGGGTTTCTTGTTTCTACCCGAGTAAACTACCTGACCTATTATTCGTTGCAGATGCAGGTTCAGTGAGACCCACACATGGGACCAGCTCTGCCACCGCAGGTGAGTTCTCAGTACTCGGAAAGTGGGTGAGATAACTTTTCAATAATGATAAAAGCGGAGGGCGACAGAGAGAGAAAGGGGAAACTGCCATTTGGGAAGTCGGATCGCGAGGAAAGCAATCAGCGAAGCGGCCGAGGGTTTTCGTGGGGAGAGGAGAACACGAGAACCGGGGAGAGGAGGGGGCAACTTTCGATCGAAACCCTAGGATCCTTCTTTCTCGCAGGGGCTACGGCGCGGCTGCCATGTCTGCGGGGATCTGCGGCAAGCGCCTAGGGTTGGAGGAAATCTTCGGGTCTCCGTTGCCGCCTCCGCCGTCGGCCAAGAGATCTCGCTGCGCTCGCTACGGATCACCTGTCCGCCACTCCAACTCCGACTTCGGCCTAGGATCCGAGGATAAACTCTCCATACTCCTCCGCATGTTCCCCGCGATGGACCGGAAGGTATTGCTCCTCCCTCTTCCACCCACCTTTCCTCTTCTTTGAGCTGGTTGGTTGGTTGGTTATGTGTTGTGATACCGCTGTACGAATTGTGTTCTTGGATCAACTAAATCCAAGAACCTCCAAGAACGCGTTTCTTTCGTGATAAAGCCTGCTTTCCTTGCTTGTTGGTACCTGCTTTAGTGGAATAGATTGAAGATCAAGATGCACGAGCAAGTTGGGTTAAGACCTTTTGGTATTTCATCGAACACAAACCTTCTTGCTGACTTTCATTAGGGATTTTTTAAAAGGAGAATGCAAAAGGGACAAAAGATGTTACATGGGTTCGAGGTTATGAAGTTACGAAGCTTATAAGTTCCTTTGTTCTTGAGTGAACCTCGTTTGCTGAATTGATGAAGTTGGGCAAACAGTTGGTCCTAGCAATTGGTTTAACATCTTCTTTCCTCGTTCGTGGTCAATGGTTGAACGAAGTCTTTAACATTCATCATTCTGCACATCTCTGAGATAGATGTTAAGGACACCATTCTCAGTGGGTTACATATCACATTCAAACTGGTAAAACGATTTCCATTCTATTGTTGTCTCTCTGTCCTTACGTTCATAACTACCATTGTATAAATCTGGCTGTTGATTGACCTCCGTTCTCTTCCTAGCCATTCTATCTATTCCTCTGCCTGTTACTAACATATTTTTTTTGTGGCTTAGGAATCAGGGAATGATTCTTGATTTATGCACGATGCATGAATTCAAGTTTCAAACTGGTGGAAGAGTGTTATTTTGATGGATTTATTTTCTTTCATACGTGCCATGTTTGCTGTTTCTGTTAGTCCATGGATGTCTTACGATATATCAGGCAATTTCTGTCATGGCAGGAGGATGTCCTTATTTGAACTCATTCTTAAGATTTATATCAGGCTATACAAAATGCTCTATGAAGTGATTAATGCATACACACAAGATAATCTTTATTGACAATTATAATCTGTCATCATTATTTTATTCATTTAGTGAGCAAATATATTGAATGAGCTACACTTAAGTCTAATCAGTTGAGGGATGGCGTCATTCACAAATTGATACTGATTTTCTTCCTTTTTTCTGCCAATTAGGAAATGCTATTACCCAGGTTTTGATGACCTTGAACAATTTGATGTGTTTCAGGTTGTTGAAACAGTTTTGAATACTCAAGATCACAAAATTGATGATGCCATAAAGAGTCTCCATGCTCTGTGCCTTGGTGATGGTTCTTTGAGCACTGAAGGAGTGATCTCTGATTTACAATCAAATGATAGTGTTCTTGAAGGTTAGTGTTTGTATTTCCTTTTGATACCATCACATCCATCTCAGTTTGACTATACGGGTGATGCTGCTATTGTGGTGTGTGGAAACCTTTTGCATTTTTCTATTTGACCATTCATCTGATGATGCAATCCAGGTGTCATGAATTCACAGACATCTGGAGAGAAAGTTGAAGTCTCTGAGAATGATGGGGTAGACTTCCAGTCTGGGGAAGCCGGAAAAGGAACTTCTTGGGTTGATATATTTGTAAAGGAAATGATGAATGCCTCAGATTTGGGTGATGTGCGTGGTCGTGCAATGAAGATCTTGGAAGCTTTTGAAGGAGATGTTGTTGCTCAGACTACAGCAGTAGTAGAGGTAGATAACTTTGAACACTGAATTCTGTTACGGTAGAAGCATGTTTTTTTATTATTGTCTTGCTTTTAATTTTTGGTCCTCCCCTTGGTTTGGTTTCATTAAGCAGAATGAGAGTAATTTGTTAAAGGAGCAACTCCATTGCTTAGTCAGAGACAACCAGATCCTAAAGAGGGCTGTTGCTATTCAGCACGAGCGAAATTCAGAGAATGAGGAGAAGATTAGGGAGGTGCAACATTTGAAGCATGCTATTTGCCAGTATCAAGAGCAAGTCCGGGCATTGGAGGTAAATAGAGGTCTCTGGTGTCTGCTAATGTTTTAGTTTTAGCCAGGTAGGTAGTTTGAGGAATCTAAGGTTAACATAATGTTGTGTGGTTCTGACATGCCTGGTGTTTGATAATCCTCCTCCTGACTTAATTTTCTTTTGTTTGAATGGTGAAAAGCTACTTGTTTTTCGCAGATGCACAATTACACATTGAAGATCCATCTTCAGAAGGCACAAGAAGCTAATTCTATTCCAGGTCGTTTCCATCCAGACATGTTCTAGGTTGCATATATCAATTGTTCAATTATGGTTGTGAGATATAAATGGGTAACCAAGAAAGAGCTTGAAAGTGTATGTTTGAGTTGGTAATTGAGCTTTCCTCATTATGTGCCACAATTAATAACAAATCAGGATCTTGTTACAGCCAGTGCAGGGGATATAAAAAAGGTGAGTGAGCTGTTTGCTCAAAAGAAATAATTTTACTTTTTTTTTTTTTTTGAGAAGGTGGCTCATCTCATCTCCAATGATGTAAGTTTTTTTTAAGGAGGAAAGAAGCCTTTTTTTTCAGTTACTGTTGTAGAGGGTTCATATTTTGTTCCAGCTTGTTTGTTAAGTTCAGAAAACAGAGAGATTGTGGATGACAATAAGTTGTTTATTCTGCTAATAGTTGATTAAAGCTGTTTTGATCCATGTATCTGATTATCTTGAGTGATGAAACTATTATAGTTGAGACATGCAGGGAGTAGGAAGCTGAGTAGAAGTCGACTAGTAGATGCTTGAAAGAAATGACGAACTCTGAGTAGGTTGCATTGCAACATCGTGAGTTGATATGTTATTGTTTAAATGGTGCCTTCCAGGACTACTGTTTGTGTTTGGTTTAAGTTCATAATAATCTCTGAAACGTCTGCTTGACAGAGCAAGTTTGCTTGGCTATGGCATGGATGGTTATCGCTGAGTATGGCTTTCATGGTGTTGTGTTGTGGTTCCATGACCTGAACAAGGTATATATACATGGGAGGAAGAGGGTGCTCTCAATAAAGGCACTCGAATGAGGATGTTATGAACCTGCTTTTAACATCCTGGTTCGGATTCAAAGTACTCGCTCTTAGGCAAAATGGTAACACAACTCATCCTTGTGCATTTTCATTCGTTAGATATTAACCTCTCTAATATATCTTGCTTGCATGGTAACTATTCTCTCTAATATATGTTTGGGTTAAAAGAGTGCTTAGAGCTGTAATTAGAATTGTACAATGAGATTTGTCATTGCAAGTAGATTGTTTTGATGCCTTGATATCAGGATATGTGCATGGATCAACCAACTAAAATATCTTTTTCTTAAACAGTCTTTTCACCCTTTTTTTTTCTCTGTTCCACTTTGAACTGCTTTTCCGATAACTGTGTTGCATCTCTTCCTCCTTTTTTGTATTAAAAATCCTGGAATGTGCATATAAAATTTATTATTGGTTAAAATATTATGTCTGGTTTGGTTGATCAAAGAGTTAAAAAAAAAAAAACTCTGATTTTGTAATACTTAAAAGTCAAGGCTAAGGTTTCAAAGTTTGAGTTACATGATAATAATCCAATAAAGAGCATAAGTGGAAGTGATAGATTTGTGGCTGATGCAGTTGGTAGTAGTTAAATTCTCATTATGGACAGCATTGGTGATATCAAGGAAGGTATGTTGAACAATTTTAGTTTGAAGCTGGTCATGGTTATATGCTGTTTTTCCTTGTGCACATTGACTTGCATGATAATAATCCAATGAAGAGCATTGGTGATAGATATCAAGGAAGGTATGTTGAACAATTTACTTGTGTTCTTTTGGGATTTTTTTTTTGGGTTTTATGTCTAGCATTGGTGTTGCTCTGTTTCTCCCCTGGTCAAGATTGATAGGCGTCCCGATCTCCCCTTATCAAGGAAGCTATAGTTTTACTAAATTATAGCACCTCCATCAGCATTGTGGTTACCCATCATGACTTGCTTGAAATATCTCGAGAGCATGTTCTTGGTTGAAAGGTAGGTCTGGTAGATATAACATTTTATTTTATTGTTCTTCTATATAAAATAGTGCTTTACAAGACTGATCTTCGATGGTCATATATTTGGTGTTCAGGTATTTTTCGTGACGCCAGCTGGACTTGGTCAGGATTCAGGTGCATTAAAAAAACAAATAGAACTATTTGTTAAATAATTTATGATTAGCAGGTTGGCAACACTTAAAATAAATGTTTTAAAATAAATGCTACTTTAAAAAAAATTATTAAATTAAAATATCTACTTTATTTTAAAAAGTATAATTAAAATATTAGAAACAGCGAAAAAAAAAAAAATTACTTTTACGTAATTAAAATTTTTTACATTAAAAAAATTTATTTTGTATACAAATTTATACATAAAGAGCGTGACACATTGCAAGAAGCTTTCGAGCTTTTCCTACGCTCGAGCCTCGCACGTGTTCATTTTACATTTTCTCAAAAACATCCCAAAATTAATTATTTTTTTATTAACAGTTTTCTTTTTTTTTTAATGAAATGATTTCATTATTTACAAAACCTATAGAGGTGCGTGATTTTCATATTAAAAACTCGCTCTTTGCCACTCTCCTATCTATCATTGAAAAAATTGTTATTATTTTTCATAGCTGTCCAAAATTTTCAAATTATTATTATTTTTCTTATTCTTTGCCACTCTCCTATCTATCATTGAAAAAAAAAAATTGTTACTACTCGTCCTACCTCTATCCCTCGTGTTCACACGATTTATTTTTTATATTTCTTGTTCTATATTTTTTTTAATAACTTCACATAAGATTTTAACAATTTTTATCCCTAATGATTTTGTTTGTTGCTCGTTGTTGGGAATTCGTGATTACCATTGCCGCAAGGATTTCTTGAAAATAATATTTTCGAAAGCGTTAGACTGCTCTTTGTTGAAACTTAATCGTGCTTTGCATCGAAACTGTATGACGTCGGAAAATAAGAAATGTCGCTGAAGCGCCGCAATCACAGGCTCTCGCTTGCCTGCAGCGTCGAACTTTTGAATTAAGCAAATCAGATTTCTATATAAACAATGAAACAAGGAACAAAATTGAAAGAACAAAAAAATTCTCAGATCATTCCATCATTCTGTTATGTACCAAAACATCAGTCAGTTCCCATCAACACCTCACATGAAAAAGGAAAAATAGTCAAGAATATAAAATCAGTTCGACGGTTAAGCAATGCAACTGATTAAGAAACAGAAGCACACGAACAACAACCAAAGGCTCGAGACTCGAGAATCTTTGATTCAACCAAAAGGAAGTAAAATCAAGATCCGTAAAGAACACAGAATCAGTTCAGTTCGATAAAGAAGCTATGCAGTTTAATTGAAAAAAGATAAACACAAACAACAAATGACTCGAGAATTTTGAAATTTTGAAAAGACGTCGAACAGCAAGCCAAAGAACACAAATCTCAAATGCTCGACAGAGACCAACAACCCACGAAACACCAAGAAGACTGCCTAAACAACATACGGCCACATACATGGCAAAGCACAATTTGCAAGAGCATGGAAGAAATGCAACAAGAACAAGAACAACGAAGAAGCAAAGGACACTGTAAGAGCATCAGCACAATTTGAGATACCAAGATCCAACAGAAAATAATCAAAAATCAAGATCGGTCGAGAATACAAAATCAAATTAATAGAGAAGAGAAACAATGCAGCCGATCAAAACAACAACAACAACAACAACAATAAATGTCTCGAGAATCTTGTTAATTCAAGAAGACGAAGAGACTTCCAACAAGTGAAAAATTCATGACGAACGAAAACACTCCATTGGAGTAATTGAAACGAGGCTGAATGGTAAAGCACAATTGCAAGGGAAGATATGTACGTTCGTTCTGGTTATGAAACAAACAAGAGTGGAACAAGTCAGAGAACAGCAGATCATCAAGAGTACAGAATCAATTGGAGACAGAAGCGAAGCAGATGATCAGAAAGAGAGAAAACATAAACGACAAACAAGTGTTAAAATCAACAAGGCAAAGAGATTATGAACAACAAGAAGTCAAAGGACATACAACTCAGCAGCATTAACAAAGAACAAGAATACGTGAAAAAGCAACATTCCATCTGAACAATACACAGCTATATGGAAAACCATAACCGTAAAAGAAGAATTCTATGGTGCTAGTAACGAACAAAGAAGAGCGCAAAAAAAAGTCAAACAAGTATATCGCAGGATCAATCCAACTGAAAAGCAATGCATCTGATCGAAGCAGAACAATACATACAACAAATAGATCAAGAATCTTGACAGTCAGTTTCAAGAAACAACAAGACTTGGAAGAAGAACAAGTAAACGAACAAAGAAGAGCGTCAAAAAAAGTCTAACAAGTATATCACAGAATCAATCCAACTGAAAGGCAATGCATCTGATCGAAGCAGAATAATACATACAACAAATAGATCAAGAATCTTGACAGTCAGTTTCAAGAACCAAGAAGACTTGGAAGAAGAACAAGTAAACGAACAAAGCTTGGAGACTTAACAAAATTATGTTCCGATAGTCAAACAAAGAAGAGTGTGGAAGAAGCCTGACAACAATAATAACAACCAAACCTAAAGTAGAAGAATGAAGAAACATCACAATTAATGAAGTGTAATATGAAGTAGAAAAGGCAACCAAGTATTGCCTTGATGTCGTCGTTTGACACCCTATAATCCAAGTTGGAGATACAAGCTTGGTGCTCGTCTCCATCGAGGAAACCCTAACCGTCGAAGAAGGGCAACCCATCTGGGCCGGAGATCTAAATGAATAACCCCAAAAATCGCCGGAGACCATGAACATACCTTCTCCGTCGAGCAAGGGACGAAGTAGTTAACCGAAAGATTGGGCAAGCGACGGGCGGAGCCAGCGTCGCGAAGACACCTCCGAGGTCGCGCCTTCTTGATGTTCTTGATGACGTCGTCGAGGGACATGTACAGCGCGACGGTCATCACCGATCGGGCTGCTGACCAAGGCAGAGGTCGAGCGGCGATCGGTGGCCGAGGGAGAAATTTTTGGGCTGAGAGGTGGTCGGATCGATCGGACGAGACGGCCCTCGGGGTTAAGAGGACATGACCAGGTGTAAGAAGAGAGGGGCAGCGGGAAATACACTGTTTGTGTGAACACATATGTAGAGATATTTCTCTAAGTCGGTGAAGGTGGCTGCCACGTCAGTCAGAAAGAACGCCCTGAATTAAAGTGACAATTGTAATTTAAAAAGATATATATATATATATATAATGACAAGTGGACGCAAAAGGGATTCGCATCGACGCAAATGCTCAATGGCATCATTCCTGTCTCAAAATCAAGATGAGCCACTTTTCATCAAGATGCCTACATGTTTTAGCATATGAAAAGCCACTTTTCATAACTCTTGTGAACAAAAAACATGATCATGGCACCAAACCCCAAACTTGATAGTTGAAGCAAAGTAGAGACAAAGCTGCACTTGAAAGCACAAGTTATGATCAGAACACCGACAAGTTGGAACTTCAGGGAGTGGTCATTTATTTCTACACAAGCATATCTTTAGGTTGCAAAGTTGGTAATAGCAGAATGGTAAAGATTGCAGATACAGCTTATAGAGAAAATGAAAATCCAGAACTAACCTCCAACAGTTTTAACAATATAAACTTTAATAAACACACCTCTACTGTATTTAGAACATAATAAAGGAAAAGGGATTAAGAGAACAGATCAACCTCACAGAAATCCACCATCCGTCCACGATGAACCAGATTTTCCATTTTGATTGGCAGCATTGTTTGATGAGCTATAGTGGTAATTAGCATAGCCATCATCATCTTTCATGTCATCCCAACCTGCCCAGCTTTCACTACTTTGTGTTCCTTTCCTAGGTTCTTCTCTCCTTTCTTTCTCGTCCCAGTTATCCCAGGAAGAGCTCACAGAATTGTAATGCTTGTTTGGATTCTCTTGAGGTGAATTCCAACTCCTATTGTCCTCACCAAACCCTTGATAGTATCCATTTTTTACACTTTCCTTCTGTGACCAATCATCCACCTTCCAGCTGATCCCTTCGTTACTGTATTCCTCAACTTTTTGCGATGCCATTGCCATGACACCTTTCATGATTCCCCATGTCCTCTGCCCAATTTCAGTGGATTTTGTGGCTACCACACTCACAGTTTCATTGACCTTCTGATCGTATCCTGACTCCTTCATCTGTGTTACAAAAATAAGGACATATATTATTGTATATATAATAAGATTCTTGCAATACATAGAACAGGAAGCATAAATGCAAAAACCCGATATAACATAAATATTCATAAATTCTCTGACAATATCCTATGACTGTTCAAAAGTTGCCAACAAGATATCATCCATGAAAAGAAATAAAAACTAATTCAAAAAAGAAAAGTCTACAAGCAAGCACAGAGCAAACAACAACGATAACAATGTGCAACTAGGCTAATAGCTAAAATAATGACAAAAATAATGGAAAAAACAGAAAAGCTGACCTGTGACTACATATGACATGATATGGTATAGATCCCAACTATTTACGGTTGACATCATTAAGTCCCTTCTTGCAATTAATGTCTGCTTGGGGCAGTATCACCATCACCACAACTATTCTATTAAGTACTTGGATCTGAACATCACTACTCAAATGAGCATCTACTTCAAACTCAACTTAAATGATGTTTCATCAAAAAGTACATACATACATACAAACACGACGAAGCTATGAAACATGGATACTTAAAAATTGCTTGTCACATTCATGCTAAACACATGCCGAACATGGTGCTTATAAGTTACTCCTTGGATGTCCATCGGATACTTTCTATAGCATTTGAATCTTAATTCTTTATCAAAATGACCTGATAGTTATATGGCACTTAGGAGATACTTCTATACATTCTGCCACAGAAACTAATTTTTTTCTTAAATGTTGACTTCTTATGTCATTTGTAATAAGCATAAAAAGATAAAAATAATGATTTGTCCTAAATTACTCTATATATTTGTGGTACTATATTGAGAAAAATATTTCTTCTGATAAATAGGCTAGGATGCTAGATATTTGCTGGTTCTCATGAAATAACAATATTTGATGACACTATAAACGGATGTCATTGTTTGGCATGAAATATTATACATTTCAATTACTTTTCATTATTTTATCCATGTAATGTACTACCATATGTTTCAAGAGTTTATGCATTGGCATTATCTGCAGCTTATCCCGTTGTTATCCCATATTCATACCCATGCTCACAGCACAGATGTGGAGACTTAATAGAATAATGGTCTCCATGAGACATCTTTTATGTGATTGTTCCGATTGAAGGGAAAACTCTTGCTATATAAGCTTATAATGTAACAGAGATGATTGTTATAAAGAGAACACTAGTTTATATACTGTTGAACCCTCTTGCCATCAAACTTTTTTTGTTGTCAGTCACAGAAATTATAGTTTCTTGATTCATGTTTAGGAGCACAATGCCAAATCATTGAGTTCTTTTTTCCGTATAGAATTTACATGAAAATTTTATTAAAACAGACATTACAGATACAATAATGACCACTGATAGTGATGACGGTGTTCATAAATACTGTTCTGAATGATTGTGTTAATTGGTAAGACTAGATTAAGAACATTACCTAAAATAATGAAAATCTCTCCTAGAGAAATAGAGGTCTTGAAGACAGGTATTAAGAGGGCATTATATAAAATTTTATAAACGATACAGAATCCGAATGTTATATACAGTGGCAGCAAAAAACAACAAAGGGAAGCTAACATTCTCCTACATGCATTGAGCAAATCTGAGACATCCATAAACAATACCTTGGAAGTCAACTCCTTTGTGCCTGCTTGGACAACACTAGCAGCAGAGCTTGCAACTAAGGATAGCCGGCCAAGACCCTATCAAAATGAAAAATAGTTATGTGAGTTTATTCAAGATAACTAGTTCGGAACCTAGAAACTGAAATGATATACTCAAATAAAAGGGAAAATTAATAAATTGTGAACAGTGGAAACAAGTGGAACTTGCAGTTAGAATTATAGATACAAAAAAAAAGCACAAACAAACAGAGAGAGATGTAACAAGAAAAAATGCATGGCTGATGGTGAAGAAAGAGAATGATGTGCTCAAAAAAAGAACAGGAAAGTGGAGGTCTCATTAAATATGCAAAATGTGCTTATGGCAACATTTCACATAATTCACCACAGATAGAATCTTGTATAAGTAACTTGAATTTTTGTGCATATATCCTCCCTGGCTAGTCCCAAGCCCTAAGGTGGTCGGACTTACGTAGTAAAAATCTAGCTGAACATTTACAAAAAGAAAATTGAAAATGGATGCAAAACAAATAATCATTGGGTTGGCCTAATGGAAATAAATGTAGACTGCCCTTAAAAAACTTCATTATTTTTTATGTTATTATTTGTATCTTATATGACAATTGACTATCTTATAATTTATGCTTTATGACAAACCTTGATGTGTATAAGCATATGAAATATTATAGAGAAGGTTGTTCATGAAATTTTTGCACAGGAGCTTCTAGTCCCAATCTTGTTAGTTGAAAAAATCTGCTTCATCTTCCAAACTGGGATAGTCACGGTCCAAAATTTGCTTCAAAAGTTTGTAATTAAGTTCTTTAGAGGGACATCTATGATCAGCATAATCACCTAGCAAAGAGCAAGTTTTGACAGACCAACCACCATTCTTTTGCTGATGCTTAAACTATATACTTACAACAGACAAAATATCCAAGACTTCCAGGTTAACCCACAGTGAAGCACATTAGCGTGATATCAGTATAAATTTGTGGACAAACTAGAACATGCTAACTTTTAAACAAAGAACCCGACAGTATTTTTCGTATGAAATTATGTTGCTGTTTCCATTATTGCAAAAGAACAAATTACTTAATTACAAGAAGGTCCTCAGTCTTGAACTATGCTAGAGTCAAGGAAATAGTAATTATAGCATGGTCTGCAATCTGTCTTTCTGCAGATACTTTACAGTAATGACAACTCTAGTTGATGTATTCTGGAGAACAATGTAAAAGAGCAAGAGACTGCATCTTTGGTTCTAAAGGTGTAGTTACAGTTTTACATTTGGATAAGCAAAATATGCAAGGTCACTTAACCTCAGATAATTGATAGGATTGCAACATGTAAATCTAAAACGTAGGCAATTTTTATGTGGATTGTTCATCACCTGAGAGACAATCGAAACTGTGTCTCGGAGCATATCACCTTGTGAATTATTACTCTGAGGAGGCGGCGGTGGCGTGGAACCAAATCCCACGTACTTCCCCCCCTGCGATGGTGGGATCCCTTCAGGGCGAGAATCATTTTCAGCCATCTTCCTGGAGAAAAAGCTCTCCTTGTTTGCAGCCGACGCCTCCAGCTGCGCCCTGGTATAGATATCCTCTGTTGATCTAGATCTGGGCGGCGGGGGTGCCCCACCAATCCCGCTACCGCTCCCGGTCCTAAAGTTGCCCGTTGATTGATTCCTCCTCATATCAGAATAGGAGGAGGACTGGTAGTCATCGTTGTCCCAACTATCCCAGCCTCCGTTACTCGACTGGTGGCCGCCTTTCCCACCACTCCGCCCCAAAGGCGGCTTGGCACCAGAATTGAGCGATTCTTTGACGATCGGTGGGTCCTGCCACGAGCGACCCTCGGCCAAGGCCAGGATGCGGTCACGATAAACGGCGGCGCCCCGGGTATTGTACTTGGCGACGATGTCGGTCTCCTTGGGGACGCCGTAGCGGGCGAGGAAGGCGTTGAGGCGGTCGTTGCCTCCGGCCTCCATCTTCTTGAGTTGGATCTCGGACCAGGAGTCCATGGTAACGGATCGGACGAAGCTGATGTGGACGCCGAGGCCACGGTGCTTGCCGGAGCACTCGAGGCACATGAAGACGCCGTAGGAGACGGAGGCCCACTGCGGGTTCTTCTGGGCGCAGTCGACGCACGTCTTGTTTCCCGGCTGCGATTGGAGCTCGCGGAGGCGACGCGAGGCCGAGGCGGCCGCCATTTCGGATCCCGATCCCGACAAATTCCGGATCGGCGGTTCCAAGAAGGAAGAGGGTTCGATCCCAAGAAGGATGAACGGCGGGAGGAGAACAAAAATCAGATCGCGACACTAGCGAGGGAGGGATCGAGGGGGAGAGGCTTGAGGGATTCGGCGAGCATCTTCGTCCTCCTCTCCGTCGATCTCCTCCAGCAGGCTAGGGGGCCACGGTACCGAAGAAACGCTCACTTAATTGGCAAGAATCAGGTGAGGGTGGCGATTGGGAAAGGTCATTCCCAGCCAGAGACTTGGATCACCGAGCACCGTGGCTTTTCCTTTTGGGCCATCACCGGATGGGCTTCTCCTTCATGCGGGTTTTTCGGCTTACCAATATTTATAATATATAAAGATATGATGTAAATTAATAACGAGAAGCATTTGTTAGCTAAATATCCAATCGATAATATCACGGGAGACATGTGACCATAATAAACATGGGACCAACGATATCAGGTGCTTTATTAGTCTGCGTCACTACTGGCTTCACTATTAAGCAGGAAGATGGCTTTACGACCTCGACACAAACATATACAGGTAGCCAGACGAACCGTATGATGCATTAATTCCTTGCATACCTGTATGTATAGTGGTCCGACGACCATATTGCTATTCACGTAATCCATCAAACGAAGAGCATCAACATCACCGAAACTTTAGGCAACTAAAGAGTAGCCACCTTTAAAAATTGAACCAAAACACACAAAAAATCTCAAATATAACCATGAAGAAACATCACAAACAAAACGTTCAAGTACCATAACTAACGTCAGCATTTCCTTCCAACCATGACCAAACGACAACACGACATTCTTAGGTTTGTAGTTTCTGGAACTCGAAATTACCATGGTGTTCTCATCCTCAGCCCACAAAAACAGCACAAGCAAAATGGCAACCACTACAGGCAAGATAAACGGAAACCATCGGATGGATGAGTGTAAATGTGTCGTGCTTATTTATCTACAATCATCAACATGATACTGTGTAAACATTGCCCCTGACGAGGACTTCTCATGTTGCCTCTGCCATAGAAATATGCACTTTAGCAAGTGCCTCCCTCAATACAGTGCTTCGGCACTTTGTATCTTGCTTGCATACTGCATATTCTAAGGCTTCTGTGCTGGATTTTTCATGTCCATTCAGCAGCAATCCGTCCTCGGTGATTTGCAACCTGAAAAAAATATAGTGAGGTTCATTCTTACTAACAAGTGCATAGATGGAACAATTCTTCTCAAATTGTTATTCTAATCCAGAATAAACCTCGTATCCACAGGTTCAGCCATATTGGTGACGCTGCTCCTAGTTGCAATTCTCCTCTCGGTATTACTCCCCCGAGTGGACTTACCTTTGTGCTTGTGTTTATTCCTATCTTTCCTCTTTGCTTTGTGCCGGTGGTGATAGCTCTTCTTTACAGTGTGCGACAACAAGGTGCACGGTGGATCATATACCTCAGGAGCCCATTTTACATGTAACTTCACATTCAGAGGTGAACCATTCTGGGCACGGCTTCCCTTCATGGCAGAAATCAGATTGGAGGAGGCCTGGAGAATAGCAGTCCACTCAATAGATTAAGGAGCAAAAATATGAAATACTGCAGAAACGAACGTATATTGCCACAGAACCTCAATCGGTGAAATATGCATAGTCCACTTCTACATGAAAATTACAATCACATGGAAGCTCTATCATGAATCACATTTTAGCAATGTAATCAAAGAAAAAAGTACAAAATCATATGACAGACATCGCCATCAGCAATAAAATCTAGCAACGTCAATTGCATCTAGCGCCAACCCTGTCTAAGATTACTAACAGCACTGCATATAATAAACAAATGATCAAGTATACTTGTACATTCATGTTATCTCCTACTGGGAGAAACAACAAATTCCAGTCCATGAGAGAAAAAAACAATGACCTTCCTTTCTTGTCATATTCCACTCTCTGCTTTATAGGATAAGCTTTGCATTTTCACCAAATAAAAAGGTGTAGTCCCTCAATATCATTGCTTTCTAAAGATCTTTGTGCTGGCATGCAAAATTTTATATATAATGCTCAACCATAAACAAACATGTTCAGTATGATACATCACCAAGAAAACCTGCACGGTGTAAGGAAAACAACTTAAGCATTAAACATTACTTAGAAAACCAGAAACTCACAGGAAGAGAGGCTGAACGTTCATAGGTAGGATAATTAGATGTGAAGGAACACTTGTCTTGAAGAGCTGTTTCTGGCCTACAACCACCATTTATAGACAAGTCAGCAGCATCCACCTCTATCGAGGAAGGAAATGTTGCAGACTTGGCCAAGGCTTTCTGTTTCTTCAAATCAAAAGGAGCCGGACGACATAACTCTTTGTAAGCTTCGGTCTGCTTTAGTTCAATTACTTCCTCATCTGAGGTTGCATTAGAACCAGAAAAATGCCCTTGAAGATCACCAACAGGGCATATCATCGCAGGAGCAACAGTAGTGTCTTGAACTGTTAACACATCCTTTTCACTAACAAAAGGAACACTCGAGATCCCATGAAATGTGATGTTCACAGTATCTTCAATTTTCCAACAGGCACTCTCTTCATTTTCTACATGTGACTTCTCACAGCCAAGGCCATATACATAAAAGCCACAACTAGCATCGACAATAAGCATATCACCACGAGAGAAACTGTCCATCTTGCTGCTGTTGTATCAAGAGCCGATAAGGGTTCACATCAATAACAATTTCACGTATGTACATTAAGTATCAAGAATGTAATAAAATAGTAGCAAGAAAATTATGCCACGGAAGTTTATTGGCTAAACATGAAGGACATAACAGTGTAAGTACCTACCTCAAACCCCTTTACAGGAATACGAGAGAGCACTTAATCGTTGCATAGTTGATTAATACTGAAAAGAATAAAACTAATCTAGTTACAATACTATTTAGACATTGATTTTTACCACATAAAGAAGAAGACACCTCACCTGAAGGCAGATGCAATAAGTCACCTTAGAATAAACTGAAACATGTCAGCTACAAAAATCTAGCAAAAGAGAACAGAATAATGTTTCCTTTAAAAAGGATAGCACATGGTGTGCATCAAAATTAAGCAACAAGAACACAAGGCTTGCAATTTGATCGCTGTGTACAGAGTTCGATACAATGACTAAACTTTAACGACAGATAGAAGTCTGCTGATCAGATAAGCCAAACAACAGCAAGGAGGACAGATCATCTGCCGCACGAAAAAAAGAAAATCGTAAACAATACAAAAGAAGAAAGCTTTCTTAGAATAACAGCAACGTAGAAGTGTAGCATCAGTTACCTTCGCATGTATAAGAAACCAGAGCCAATCGAACACTCCTCCAACTCACAATTCGCCGCTGGCAGCCAATCAAGGAAAATATCCAAAGTTATCTAAGAAAACCCTTCCGGATCAAAGAAAAGGGACCGGGAGACGAGAAGGAAGCCCTAAAACAACCGCTGTGCCACGCGCGGACCGCACTACTGACTCAAATTACCGCGACGACTCCATTTCTCGAGTGGCTTAAGGCGATGGGAGCAAGAACCGCCGTTGAACGAGGTAACCGATGGGCTCATGACCGCGCGGCTAGGGGGGAGCCCTGCGTATACCGAAGGCATGGTCGATGCCCGCGGCGGGAAGGAACACTAGATCGCGATCCGACGAACCCCAACTCGACGCCGCCCGATCCAAATTAGCCCATTCAACGACTGAACAGAAGCAGAAAATATCGAAGAAGATTTGAAGCAACCCTAGTCACCTCGATCGGAGAACTGGGGAGACGAACGGGGGCTTTATGGCAGGTCAAGCCTCACGGTCAACGACCACCAGCAGATAGTGGACCATCATCCACTGATGATTGACACGTGGCCTTTCCCGGTTGAGACCGACGACTAGTAGCCATTGCGTTCTACACTCTACATCGACATGCAAATCGTACGTGTGCGAGTTACACTATGGTGGGCCATAGGCAAACGCGTCCGGCCCGACACGCGCGTAAAGTGTAAACGTAAATGATGAGACACAGTCTCCTCCTGTCGTACATCTGTTCAAATTAAACTCAGAGATGCATAAAAATATATATTAAACCATGATGTAGTTTACTTTGATCGAACCCTACCACCAGCCAACGACAAGTTCATCGGCGTGCCTTTTTCTATTATCTTCTTCATGCAGTCTAGGTCAAACAATCGGCAGTTCAACGTCCCAAGACTTTTCCTCTGTCATCACCTAGCCGGCTGGTTAAACCCTAAAGATATCAACAGATTAATCTTTTGCTGCGTGTTTGCACCATTAAAGCAATCCAACTAAGATGAAAGTTCATATATAAGGATAGAGCAGATGCTACCACGAAAGATGATCAAGTATACAGAATTAAACGAGAGATGTGGACTAAAACCGGTCCACCTCTCTAGAAAAGAAAGGTAAACGGAAATAACACCACCAACCAAGCACAAAGCCATCTCATCAACTACAATGTGAACTATTCTGGGCGTCATACCATTTCGAACTGACATGGAGCTATTCTGGGTCTCGCTTGAGGAGCACGAACTATGGTAGGTGCAGACCACGCTGAGGTCGGTGCTCACGGTGTATACATGGTGGTGAAGTTGGAAAGGCGGTGGCGATCGAGACCAGCTTCCCTCACCAGTATCTCTGGCCAACAGCTACTGCAAGCTTTTCCATCCATCAGCTCCGGTATGGCGTCGACGGGAGCAAGACACAGTCCTCTTCTCCGCAAGTCAGCGCTGTTGCGTGCATGGCCCTGACAATTATATATACGGGATATAGTATTCAGGGTTAATCTTCCAAGTAATGCCTGTTTTGTATGCATCATCACTTGGTAAGCGCAAGCATCAGCTGAAGCGTATGACGAGTTCGGTTCCACATGACAAAATGCTCGAGGAATCTCTTCCTTTTTTATTTTTCGATCTTTCATGAAGGATTTCAGGAATAGCAGATCCATGGAAGAAGGGTCTCGTATTCGATTACCTGAACCCGCACTTCTGGCGAGCTCATTCCAAAGTATGGAGAGGCCAGCATCTGTTTCATGGTAGCAGAATCATGAATATTTCGTTACCATGTTTGGATTCAGAAATATAAACCATTCATAAGAGACGATTCATTCAGAACACACATTGAACATGTTAGATGAACGTACCTTTATTTGCTCGTGAAGGAAGTTGATAGAAAGAGCAGCCTCGTGAAGTACCGATGCAGTATCCGTCTATATACGTAGATCCAATTTAGCTGTCAATTTGCTTCCACATACAGTCTAAACTTTAAATAGAGATGACCTTGCCGAAAGGAGAGACGAGCTGCTGAAGAGCTGTTATCTTATCCCCTAGTTTCTGGCTCCTTCTCGCAGGTGCCTACATATCCATTTGCGCGATGCAAGAATAAGAATGATGATGAAGGATGAAGGAACATGAAGAAAAGAAAAAGGAAGGGTGTACTGGTGGAATAATAATAATGCATAGATATATCCCGAAGAGTAGGTGGGAATTTTACTACTTTGACGAGCTGCGTTCCGGCCATTGTTGACTCGTCCGCCGGCAGGCGATGCTGAGTCTGCCTGCACACAGTCTTCAGCCTCTTCGATGGACGTGAAGTCGTTTGATGCTTGGTTCCAGGCTCTCTAGCCCTTGAACGCTTCCTTCTTTCTGCCAAAACCTAGTTAAGAAGAAGAAGACGGAAACAGATCAAGAAAAAGACAGCGTTATACTACCCCTCGAGGTTGACTCAAGCACGACGACTCACTTTACGCTGAACTCCGGCAGTGCTGTCCTCCGCAGAACCGGCAGCAACTGTGACGGTCATCGGATCTCCATCTCCTGCTGCATTAGATTCAGGAAATGTACTGTTCTATACAAATCCGTAGCGATCACTGAACTGACCTGTGATAGATCCTAGATGTGGTGGACAGCTGCCTTGGAGCTGCAAGCAATCACTGTAGTTATCGTGACGGGAACCGAGGAAATTGTCGTGGTTTCTGTTCATGAGTCATCTTCACTATAAGAATTTCTATAGCTGGTATCGAACTGTAGTACCAAGAGAATGTTAGCGTTGTTAGTACTACACTCACAGTCTCTCGAGCTCCGCAGAGGTGTTGGAACTCTGCAGCCATTCCGAGTTTCCTGCTCGAACACATGACGAGTTAACGAGAACCCATGTCGGAAATTTAGCAGTATTCGATACTTAATATATATATATATATATATATTTTTATATCTATAATACCGAAGCTGCTGCTGCTGCGAGGGAAAGAGAGTTGGGGAAATGCTGCGTCGTTCCACATTCCCAAGACGTTCGATTCCAGGAACTGTGGCATGCTAAGATCCGCAATCAATCTTACGTGAACTAGGAAAATATTGCATTAGATGCTGCAATTATTCGATCGAATTAAGCAAAAACATGCAGAACAATTCAGTCAGCAAATATTAGGGAAGAACAACACGAAGAGGCAATCCACGAAATTAATGTAAAATTGAGAGAGGTTTAAAGCATGATTAACCCAACAATGCGTTCTGGTGACGAGAAGGTATAAGAACGAAGGAAGCAGAGTAATACATACCTCTGACTGGGTGCGTAGGTGGAGGAGAGGAAGGGCAGTAAGCGAAGCCAATGAAGCTCCTTATATTTGCTTAATTCGGATGCAGAACTGCTACTGCTTGCGACAAGGATGGCTCCGTTGCTTTACGTCTGAGGAAAGCTTGCCATCGGAGAAAAAGCTAGAGATGGAGCACAGGACAGGAAGACGAATGAGAAACGATGGTTGTTGGCATAGAAATGGGAAAACTGAGGAAGGAAATCAAAGTGGGGAGTAGAAAAGGCGAAGAGATGTCGTAAATAGCCGTGATTTGAGGGATCATCCGTTTCATATCTCTGTCAGTCCATCCCTTTGCCCTATAAATGATGCATCATTTACTTAGCAAGAGAGAAAACTCTGGCTAACTCGAACGGCTTCTCTCTTCTCTTCTCTTCTCTTCTCTTCTCCTCTGAGACCAGTTGACCGTTTTGTTTTCTACTCCTAGTTCGAAAGACTTCCCACGAGACAAAGTGATGTTAAAATAAGCTCAAAATTAATTTGTGTTCAACCCCATATGTTGATGACAAGTGACATCGCACCAAATAGTTGTAGCAGCAGATCGTCATGTCATGTATTTTGTTAATGTGTGCTATAATATAAATTGAGCTTTATATGCATTCCCAAGATGCTTCACTGCATGCACAGGTTTTCTCCTCCTTTCGTTCTACATAGGTTTCCTTAGGAGGAACTTTTATAATGCTTTATGTTATATCTCCTATTCTTACATATAAATATATAAAGATTTTCTTAAGGCTACGATACAATACACAACACTATCAAGATTATTGATCTATTATTATTATCTTTATTTAGTTTTAATTATATTGTTTAGTTCTTATGATCCTACCAAGGATAGAAGAAAAAAAAATAATTATAGTTCTTTTTGTAGATTGTTGTTGCTATATTGGATCGAAGAAAAAAAAACTATGAAGTATTTTCTTATTTTGAATGACATTAAAAAAATCATAATATTGATATATTATTATTTAATTTTAGATTCTGACATTAAATTTATTTTACATAATAACATGATATAATTTTATACTAATAATTGGTATGCTTGCGAAATTAAATATCTTAAATCATAAAAGTACATATGTTAGTGTAAACAATCTGGAGCCCTAGCCTCGAGGCCGACGCGGCTCGGTTCGGGTCCGGATGACGAGGAATCTTCCCGGGACGGGTTTCGAGTCCGCCGAGGTGGTCGCGCTCGGTGGTCCGACCGAGACGGGGTCGCCTTTTCTCTTGGAAGGGAACTCCTCACTTGGTGTCCGGCAGGGACCTTTTGCTTCGCTCCTGCACAAAGGTCGGGTCGGGAAGATCGACCCGACCCCTCCGACGATCGAGTCAAATGATAGTGGAGGGGGTTTCAGATGAAGAAGAGTTTTTTTTTTTGTCCCGTCTCCTCCCTGTCTCGTTCAGAAGCTAGGGTATTTATAGGGAAGCTTACTGTTGTTTGATGTGCCCGCTTGCAGGGGTCAGACTGGTAGCATCTGACATTGGCGTTGACGTGATGTGAAGAACCGAGCCTGAGTAGGCGTTAATGCGCTTCGGTCGATATTCTGATCCGTTTGATCGGGTGCTGCCGCGTCGATCGAGGCGTGAGGCGTCGACTGACGTCAGTCGAGTCTTATCATAATTACTATCCTCATCATATTTATTTTATACTTAGATGAATAATCTTGATGAAAAGGTGTTATCAGTCTACTCGAAGACAATAAAAGTTTTCGTGCCCTTGCTGATGAAACTAGAGAAGGAAACTTGCCACATAACCGACCTTGCTCCGAGACTTTGGATCCGTGGTGGGAGATCGTCATCGTCATTCTATCAAGGTCATTTGCTCAGAACTATAACAGATGAACCTTTGTTAGCTCGGTGCAAGTTCGACGTTGCTTCTCTTTTTTTCCCCTAATTCCTCTTCGAGATTTTCCGAGACGAATCATACAGAAAGATGCAAATTATCGATCATCTTGATGTCTTGTGGAAACAATCGTAAGGGGCAATAATAACCAAAACGTGTATGATGCTTCCGAAAGTCGGATCTGTAATGTATCAAATTCTTTCTCCTTCTCCACAAAGTCAATGGGTTTGACTTGCACGACGCATATGGTCAAATAGCACACGTGTCATGTCCACAGTACAGGACAGATTAGGTGGTAAAAACACTCGGTCAATTCTAGAATCGAATAATATGATTTCATAATCCAGATGGTGAAAGAATAAAGAAGATGGAATAATAGATGCGTCGAGACCCAACCCATCCCAACCAAGACTGTGGACGCGTCCCAAATTCAAACCGTAAACGAGCGAGTTCCGATTCCCTTGGTGAGGCTCGCCTGTTCCAGCCAGCACAGGCATCAGGTTTCACGTCACGTAGACCGCTTGGGTTGCCATCTGTCAGACACGCACGTGAACGACAGGGCGTCGTTCGTGTCTCGGCGACATTGGGGAGATCCTGAAGAATGCAAATTACACCGACGGAATCGTGCACGGCAAAGCGTCGTCTCGGAGTCGTCCATCTGACTCTTCGCCTGCCCCTTTTGAATAAGAAGAAGTAGATGAACGGTTGAGATTAGAAACAAAAGTAGGATGGACGGTTCTGGTTTGAAGGGGCCCTTTTAGCTTTTCTCCGCATGTTGCACCCGAGCTGGCATCCACACCGAATGGGCCAACGAAACGGTCGGAGTGACACGCCGTCACGTCGCACACTAGAAACTCGGTAAACGTGGTTCGTCGACTCGAACACAGTGGCTCGCCTTTTTGATATATGCCACCCCAGTTTTTTGTCTCGTCGCCTAATCCTTCCTATCTCGTGTGACAAGTGGGAGTGCAATTATGAAAAAGAGGTGCGTAGTTCAGAGAACCACAGGCGTAGAGAAGACCACCAAACTGGGAGGCTCGGGAAAGGCGGCTCTGTGGCGGACTGGCCTTCTGACGATATAAGGAAGCCTTTGGCTTCTCGCCCAGGGTTAGGGTTCCGCCTTCTCCTACCTGCATTTCAGGTGCGATCGCCACCCGCAACATCACTTACTAGTCTTCTGTCGTCGAATCTTGACGTGTTTCTGTTGTTTTCATCTTTCCTCCATATTTGATTCGTTAGTTTTGTCCAAGTTTCTTGCAGATTAGTCTGTTTTTTAGTAATGACGAAGAAAGTAATGCCTTGATGAAAATTCTTTTTTTGTGGTTCTACAATTTTCAGGATTGTCGTCGCGTTCTCAGCTTGTGATGTCTATGGTTTAAGGTTTGATCTCCTTGTTCTCCGATATTAACGGTTTCTCTGTAAAGAAAGTTGATCTTTTTAGTGGTGATCCACCGGATCTTGGTCGAGATCCATCGCCATGGCGTGGTTTAGGGCCGTGTCCGGCGTGGCCAGATTGGCCATTAGGAGAAACCTATCTCAGGCGCCGCATCACATCGGCAGGCCCCGCGCCCTCCCCTCTCCGCCCTCCCGGGGCTTCCACTCTGCCGCCCTTCGGCGCAAAGCCGAGTCTGCCGCGCCGATCCCCCGGGCTGTGCCCCTCTCTAGGCTGACCGACAGCTTCCTGGATGGCACCAGCAGTGTCTACTTGGAGGAGCTGCAGCGGGCCTGGGAGGCTGACCCCAACAGCGTCGATGAGTCGTGGGACAACTTCTTTAGGAACTTCGTTGGACAGGCCGCCACGTCGCCAGGAATCTCCGGCCAGACCATCCAGGAGAGCATGCGATTGCTACTGCTCGTCAGGGCCTACCAGGTCAATGGCCACATGAAGGCCAAGTTAGATCCTTTGGGTTTGGAGGAGCGTGAAATCCCTGAGGATTTGGATTTGGGTCTCTATGGATTCACGGAGGCAGATTTGGATAGGGAGTTCTTCCTTGGTGTGTGGAGGATGGCTGGCTTCTTGTCGGATAACCGCCCTGTGCAAACCCTCCGTGAGATTTTGAACAGGCTCGAGCAAGCGTATTGCGGGAACGTGGGATATGAGTACATGCACATCCCTGATAGGGATAAGTGTAATTGGATAAGGGACAAGATTGAGACGGTCAAACCTAGGGAGTACAGTCGGGAACGGCGAGAGGTCATTCTTGACAGGCTTATTTGGAGCACTGAGTTTGAGAATTTCTTGGCTACCAAGTGGACTGCTGCAAAGCGGTTCGGTCTTGAAGGAGGGGAGACCCTGATTCCTGGGATGAAGGAGATGTTTGATAGAGCGGCTGACCAGGGGGTGGAGAGTATTGTTATTGGAATGTCTCACAGAGGCAGGCTGAATGTCTTGGGCAATGTTGTCAGGAAGCCTTTGCGTCAGATTTTCAGTGAATTCAGCAGTGGCACAAAGCCTGTGGATGGGGAAGTTGGGTTGTATACAGGAACAGGTGATGTGAAATACCATTTGGGTACTTCATATGACAGGCCAACCAGAGGTGGCAAAAGGATTCATTTATCCTTGGTCGCCAATCCAAGTCATTTGGAGGCTGTTGATCCACTTGTGGTTGGGAAGACACGGGCAAAACAATACTACTCCAACGATATTGATAGGATAAAAAATATGGGTGTATTGATCCACGGTGATGGAAGTTTTGCAGGACAAGGTGTGGTCTATGAGACTCTACATCTCAGTGCCCTCCCCAACTACACTACCGGGGGAACAATCCACATAGTGATTAACAATCAGGTTGCATTCACCACTGATCCTGGGTCCGGAAGGTCTTCTCAATATTGCACAGACGTTGCCAAAGCCCTGAATGCTCCAATCTTTCATGTAAATGGAGATGATATGGAAGCAGTTGTCCATGTTTGTGAGCTTGCAGCGGAGTGGAGGCAGACATTCCATTCAGATGTGGTGGTTGATATAGTATGTTACAGACGATTTGGCCATAATGAGATTGATGAACCCTCTTTCACACAACCTAAAATGTATCAGGTGAATCATTCTCCTAGTTTTGGTTTTTTGCACAGTGGTGCTTTATGAGTTGGGTCATCTATGACATAATAGCTTTAATTTTCGCTGAAGGCTTCAAATTGTGTACGCTTGCAATCATTTGCAATATACCTTCTACATTGACTTGTAATAGGTCTTCATAATTGCTACTTGACAATGTTAATTATATATTTTTTGCCCCTTTAACAGGTCATACGGAATCATCCAAGTGCACTTGAAATTTACCAAAGCAAACTCTTGGAGTCGGGAGAAATCACTAAAGAAGATATCGAAAGAATTCACAACAAAGTCACTTCCATTTTGAATGAAGAGTTTATTAACAGCAAAGACTATGTTCCAAAAAGGAGGGACTGGCTTTCAGCATATTGGTTAGGATTTAAGTCTCCAGAACAGATTTCGCGTATTCGAAACACTGGGTATCGTGACTTGTTTTGTTGGTTAAAAATTTCTTCTATGCAATTCTTTGTTCTGGTGATGCACTGCGTAAACAACTGCCTTGTTCCGCAGAGTTAAACCTGAGATTTTGAAACGCGTTGGACAAGCCATTACAACTCTTCCTGAAACTTTCAAGCCTCATAGAGCAGTAAAAAAGATCTTTGAGCAACGTGCTCAGATGATTGAAAGTGGGGAAGGCATTGACTGGGCAATGGGAGAGGCACTTGCTTTTGCTACTCTAATTATAGAAGGAAATCATGTTAGATTGAGTGGCCAAGATGTTGAAAGAGGTACATTTAGTCATCGTCATTCAGTTATTCACGACCAACAGACGGGAGAGAAATACTGCCCTTTGGATCATATTGTGATGAACCAAGATGAAGAGTTGTTCACTGTCAGCAACAGGTTTGTACCATAGTTTTCACGTATTTTGGTCTGTGCTGTTATTCGCTATTGAGTAAACATAAGTTATCTGACTTGATAATCTCAGCTTGTTATATAATTCACTTTCTTGCAAGTCTAATGAGGTTTGTGTAGGAAAATATGATATTGATTTATTTTTGCGATTTGGTGGTGTATAAGAGGCTCTTGATTGTCTGAATTTCTTAACTATAAATGTTAACATGGTATTTTACTCAACTACACTTGGTGAACTTTTTTTTTTACTTGATTTTAATGCCAAAATTTAATCTGGATAATTGCTTCATATGTGTTTGACAGTGTGACAGAGATATTGCAATGATGGCCATCTTTTGCATGTTTCATGAATTTAAACTTAATAATGTCTGTTTTTATTACTACTAGGTGAGATGTTTCAGTCAAATCATCAAATTCTTTAGAATATCTGGTCCTACTTCCTGTTGTTAGACTGGAACCTGTTTCAATGTTGGAAGTGGTCTGCATTTGATAAGTCACAGTTTTGTGTCGTAAAAAAATAGCTCTACGTTTCTGTAACTCTTCGCAGGAGCAATTTTCAGATGACTGGTTATCTATTTGGTGACTTATATTATGCAAAATTCTGGGATAATTAGATACCTTGGGACGTTTCTTGCTGTCCTGGAACATATTTCTGGATTTATTCTTGATATATAGATTGCTCGATTCCATTGTTTTTTCTCATCATTGAATGTTTTGTTCTTTTGATACTAGCACACATTTGTATTCCCATAATACGTCACTATTGATTTGCAAAGAATTCAAATGAAAGAAACATTTATTGTCAATTAAGACCCTCACTAAGTTGCTTTCATTACTTATTTCTAGTAATGATGATAACATGAAGGGCTGCTTGTATACAGTAATCTGCTATAGCTGAGCTCAACTTTCTAACCTTCCATTATAAATGCAGTTCACTTTCAGAGTTTGCTGTCCTTGGATTCGAATTGGGCTATTCGATGGAAAACCCTAACTCATTGATACTTTGGGAAGCTCAGTTTGGTGATTTTTCAAATGGTGCACAGGTAATGTTTGATCAGTTTTTGAGCAGTGGAGAATCCAAATGGCTACGCCAAACTGGGCTTGTTGTTTTACTTCCCCATGGTTATGATGGTCAAGGCCCAGAACATTCAAGTGCACGATTGGAGCGTTTCCTCCAGGTAATTCATGATTACCGTGTGGCATTATGTATAATACTTGGTAAACCTGTCATCTAAATCGTGAAGCAGAGGAGTCTATATGTTTGCCTAAGGCCTTACATGAACATGTGCTTGACGACCGCATGCATATCAGGCAGTTTTAGTTCAAATCCAAATTTATATGGTTGATTTTGCTTTTTCCCTTTCCAAGGTCTTGTTCATCCGTTATTTACTACGTGTACGGTAGGTTTAAATAGTTCAAATACATTGAGACTTTGTATGTCTTTATTCATGAAGATATGTCTGTTCATTTATATGATCTACATTTTTTCTGGCCTGGAGAAATTCCTTTTTCTGTATCAACATTATAGAGCTATTTAAGAATATTGATTGTCAATTTCACACACCTTTGAAAGCTACTTGAAGAATTGCAAACATGCAATTAAAGTGTTTCTCTGAGAGTTAATGTGCTATGATGTTAAACAGATGAGCGATGATAACCCGTATGTAATTCCTGAGATGGACCCAACTCTCCGGAAACAGATCCAGGAATGCAATTGGCAAGTCGTGAATGTGACGACTCCTGCAAATTATTTCCATGTTCTGCGACGGCAGGTTAGTGTTTGCAAAAATCATCGTTTTGTTCCATTGCATAAGTAAATTCAGTTGAAGTCATTGTTTGGTATTTTGTCTAGATTCATCGGGAGTTCCGGAAACCTCTGATTGTGATGTCCCCTAAGAACCTACTTCGGCACAAGGACTGCAAATCAAATCTATCCGAGTTTGATGATCTTGAAGGCCATCCAGGATTTGATAAGCAAGGAACACGTTTCAAACGCCTTATAAAGGACCAGAATAATCACAAAGAGATAGAGGAGGGTATTAACCGTCTCATTTTGTGCTCTGGAAAGGCAAGTCATGTGATTTTCTTTCAGTTTCAATAGACAATCTGATCTCTATTTTTAATGACTTTTTCATATTTGAATAAATTATTTATTTTCACATTTGCTTTTTTCAGGTCTATTATGAACTTGACGAAGGACGCAAGAAGTTGGATCGCCAGGATGTAGCCATTTGTAGAGTGGAACAGCTTTGCCCATTCCCCTATGACCTCATTCAAAGAGAGCTTAAGCGATATCCAAGTATGGACTTCTGTTTTTGATCTTTTCTTTAATGCTAATTGCTTCTAGTTCCTTTCATTGTTGGTACTAAAGTTCAAGTGTTTTTACCTCTGGTTATTGTCACATCCATAATGTCTGATCAGTCATGAGGGGTTTACCTTGGCACGGTGAGAGTGGGTGTGAATACAGCGAGTGATAGAAATGGTTTTATGTGTGTGTGTGTGTGTGTGTGTGTGTGTGTGAAGTCAAGAGATGTTCACTTTGGTGTACTTGTATATATTGTGACTTGTTGTCCAAACCAAAATGTTGTCATTCGTAGTTAAAGCATAGTTGTAACAGCCAGTGAATTCTCTATCCTAATCAATGCTGAGAGCCCCTTCTGATAGTTTGAGTATAGTTGTGGTTCTTCTGATAGTTTAGAGTTATTGGATAAGATTTAAGTCATATGGATCCATGAGGAGCACGGGCCTACAATTATTACTTCATCTTGAGTCTGACTTTAACTTAAATGCAAAGCCTACCACTGGCTAGTTGATTATAGATCCTATTTCTTATTGGCTTAGGATTTGTTGTAAATTGTAATCTGTGCCTCCTGGGACAAATTGTAGCCTTTAGACTCTTTTTTTCGTTGATGGTATTTACTAATAAAATCTGTGTGCTCACTTCAGTTCTTTATTTGTGTTTCTATAGATGCGGAAATTGTCTGGTGTCAGGAAGAGCCAATGAACATGGGTGCATACAGCTATATCAATCCTCGCCTATACACCGCCACGAGGGCACTAGGTCGGGGGGAGTTTGAAGACATCAAGTACGTCGGGAGGGCACCTTCTGCTGCAACGGCCACAGGTTTCTACTCTGTTCATGTTCAAGAGCAAACCGAGCTTGTACAGAAGGCATTACAGCCTGAGGCGATCAGTTTTCCTTATTGAAAAGTTTTTCGATATCGGACCCAGAACAAATAATATGAAATGAGCTGTTGCTTGAGTTTTATGGTGTTTCAGGCAAAGGTACTATGCTCATGAACCATTGTCAAATTTTGAACAGTTCATCTTTTTGGTGTTTCTGTTGTCATTTACACTCAGAAATGGCAGCTGATGCTGATTCTCCTTTATATCTGATTCGAGCAATTACCATCTGCCTCATTTCTTTGGTGATTGTCAAACCATGTTGTTTGATTTTTATGCTCAGCAAGTTAATGATCATATCTTCTGTTTGGATTAGCCTTCGATGTCATTGCATGTTTGCCGACGGTATCGAAACGCATGGCTGCGAGACGAGAGCAACTCAACATGCTCCCTCTCCCGTACCAGCCAAAGGTAATGGAAGAATCGAGCCGATGCGGAACGCAACAGGTCTCCTGCCTGCAAAAGCTGACGAAAAGATGCAACTCGAGCTGCCATGCTTTACATACTTCTCCGTAACTCATCAATCGCTTCACCACATTTTTGTATCTTCGTCATCAAAAAACAAAAAAGCATCGAGTTTCCCTCCTCGATTTGGGGGCTACAACAGCTACGTCTTTCTCGAGACATACCTGCGAGCACGAGATCGGCATTGCACCAGCAAAGGCCGTCGCCTTTGGCTTCCCCTTGACACGCCGCGGCGTCCGCTTAGCGTTTGGTTAACCGAGCAAATGCCGCTCGTTGGCTTTTTGCGGAGCACAGCTTGGCTTCTCTCTTTCTTCGTTTGTATTGGTTAATGAAAGAAGAATAGGATGGTTATAGGTTCGGAACCCGTCGGCTTCCATGTGGCTTCGGTGTTGTTGCTACGAGGAACAGCTCCTCGGCCTGCACCTTCCCTCGCGATGACGACGACAGGGGGCTGCTGCTCTTTGAATCCACGTCGGCTGCTTTATGCTCTTCGGCCGTCATCACCCCGCCGTGGTCGAACAGGCCGTCGTTCATCAGTACAGAGAAGAGGGAGTAGACCGGGCGGTGGTCGGAGAACCGCGATTCGCCTCTCACGTAACTCATTTGCTTCATCCCCTTCCCCCGCCACAGTATACGATCGCACCTGTTACATCAACCACCGCACGACATTAGAACTTGGATACTGGAAACAGGACATCTCTCTCTCTCTCTCTCTCTCTCTGCTTCTTTGTTACCACTGTCATGTGATGGGGGATTACCAAGCAGGGGTGCGCCTTTTCTCTCTCGATTTTGCTTGATCGACGGCGTAAATGTCAGAATTCGCAAGGTATTTGTATGTCGGAGGAAAATATATCTTCCCTTCGTCCCATCCGGCAAACACACGTCCGGCTCTCTGTTCTATCAGAAGCTGCGAGTACATGACACGATGTAGAAGCTTAGTTTTGTTCTTACACGGATTTCCCAGTGTATCGCGTATCTTTCTCTCACCTGGTCCTTCTGCAACAAGGTTTCCCAGTCATTCCTCTGCAACAGTTGATGGGTGTCGCTGTTCGTGGAAGCCAATCGGTAATTGAGATCTCCGAGCCATATAATCTTGCTGCAAGTTGAATTAATGGTCAGTGGAATAGCCCGACGATGACGATAGAGACATCAGTTCCAACGAGCTACTTTTTTGTTTCAGAAGCTCGATCGGAGGCTTACTCGTGCTCCAGAATTGTCTCCGGTAGATATGGCGCTGGCCCTGCGATCCTATGTGATTGCTGGAATCTCGTTCTCTTCATGATCTCCGCGACATCCAAGTTCCTTCGGACCTCGTCGCCGTCCTTCTCTCCGGACGCCAAATGCGTGCAAATGAAGCAGAACGTGGTTCGCTCCAGAGTCATGCTGATCGAGATCGACCCCTGCAGGGGGGCGAGGCGTGTCAGGAGCTACTTGATGGCGTTGGTGAACAGCGAGGTGGGCAAACCTTGTTCCCCATGCAGCCCATGATGCCTCTGCCGACACAGGAGATCTCGAGGGCGCTGATGCGGTGCATGATGCTGGCTCGCACCCACACGCAGAGGAAGATGCCCACCATCTGCTTGCTCGCGGCGAGGCAGTAACCCCCGCGGTGCGGCGTGATCGATCCCAGGTAGAGATCCGGCGACTCGCCGCCGCTGCTGGAGCTGGGATTCATGCTCGCGAGCTCGTCCTCGGGCTCCTCCAGCTCCAGCTCCATGGACAAGAGATCCGAGAAGCTGACCCGCGGCTTCTGAGCCGACGGGGAGTCGGACTCCGAGGCGTCGCCGTGGATTCCGGGGGGATTCAGCACCTGCCGAATGAGGGAGAGCCATTTGCAGGCGGGGCCTTTGTCCTCGGGGCCCAACACATTCCCGGCGTTCAAGGGGACGATCTCCTGAAACCTGCAGCAGAAGGACAGGATTAACATGGGCGATTCAGGTGCCACAAAGTCCGCCGCGACGAGATCGTGTCGCACACGGCCAGAATTATACAGAGCACCCCAAATCCTCAGCCTTCTCCTTCGAACATCATGATACCGATGCAAATGCTTTCATTACGAGTTGTCGGTGCCGATGGGATTAAGAAGCCAAGCGACATGTCTTGTTGAAATCGAACGTCACTCGAAGAGAGTGAGTGATAACCGTAGTTATCAGACGAGAAAGGACGCTGATCTCAATCAGTAATCACAGTCCCATATCTGTGTCAAATGCGATACAGCGGCACATCATTAAGAGCCCAAGAAAATTGAGCTCCAGTCATCACGTAGTAGGACTCCCTTAACATCATGTCTTCTTACTGCTGGAGTGCTACTGCGGCGAAGCAACTTTCCAGTTCATCAGGCTTTGTGCGTGCCAATGGGGGGTGGCACAAGGGATGGCAGTCGAAAGGACTTGGCCTTTCTGCTTCACATCATCCATCCGTAATACCATGTGCCAGACGATAAGAGACCACTCGGAGCATATAGTGGTGATAAGAAAAGGCTACACGGGATATGAGAAAAAGGAGCAGAAGAGAAACGGGACAGAGATGCTAGTGGTATTGGCTCGTTATCAGCATCTTTCATCGCTCCACCAGCTGGCTTTCCAATCTCTAGTGCTGGAACCATTAACCCCGATAGATCCTCGTGCTGCTGCTGGAGACTGCAATTGGATGGATGCATGCAGCAGCACGAGGATCTATAGGGGTTAATGGTTCCAGCCCACAAAACGCAACCACGTTTTGTGGTTAGATTGATGCCCCCATTTTTTTATGCAGTCAGTCCTCCACTTAAACAAGCCATCTGTGACCGTGGCAGGTGTTTTTGCGGTTGTGTAGAATAAGCCATCACTAAAAGGTTCTTCCTTTTGGGAAAGAAGTTGATGAAAGCGAGGGAATCATCATGATTAGCAGCTGCTAAAGCTGGATGTAAGAAAACTAAAGGCAGAGCTGCATACTACTATATATGTAGAGGAGAGAGAGATACCCGAGGACATAGATGTCTGGGGAGGAAGGCGTGCTCATAAGCCAATCCCTGAGGTTGAGCCCACAGTGGGGCGGGCGCCCTCCCACGTTCCATGTCCCTACGACCATCCTACCCGCATCATCGTCGTCATCATCAGCGGCGGCATGTGCGACACAAGTCGATGAGTTAATTAGTCCATGGCTTCACGGGGGATTAAACAAATGCGACGGCAACAACTCCAACATATTCTCTGTGGGATCAGTGCCCCCTTACCGGAGGTTGTCGATGGGCGGAGAAGAGCCAGTTGGCGAGTAGCTCGGCACGCGGGGAGGCTCGAGATTGTCACGGCCCTCCGCCAGCCATCCACCTACTAATTCATAGAAAAAGAAATTGAAAAGACTGAAACCTTTGGAGTTGTCTCGTTAATGCTTTGCAGATGATTGGGAGAGGAGTTGGGGTTATGTTGTCGAGTAGCTGCGGATTACCTGGCAAGTCCCTTCTCCTGAGCACGCTACTGTCCTTGTCCGAACAGCTCTTCCTCCTCTGTACATCTCCGTTCTTCTCTGCTTTGATCCAAGGAGAAAGATGTCAGGTAATTCGATGACAGGAACAGGAGGCAATCGGAGGACTCGGACTTACTGCTGCGTTCAGAACAGATCTCTGAGGTCTTCAAGTTGAGCCATTTCCGGACTACAGTCTTGGGCCAAGAATAAGACTGGAGGGCAGAGGACATCTGACATGAGTTGGGAAACTCTACCGTGGTTTGTTTCTGTAAGAGAAGTCTCACCTTTTGTATCAGAGTTGGCTCTCGTCCCATTGCTCCGACGAGGAAGACGCACACCTGTGGAAGGAGAGAATCAAAACGATCGATCATCTTCGGAGCATGACGAACAAGGACACGAAACGACGCAAGGAAAAGGAAGCCATCCCGTCCCCTCCTCTGACAAAGCTTTTGAAACTCTGTACAGAGAAGAGAAGAAAAAGGTGCGGAAGGTCGGAGTAGTTAACCAGAACCGTAAAGTGGCTTTTGAGACTAACTCGCTTTCTCCTACGACCAGTTGCCAAAGATATATGTAGATTTATGGACAGGCAAGAAATGGAAGGAAGCCAGAGATTGAAGCTAACGAGCTTTGACCGTGTCTCCCACCACTTTACCATCAAATCATGAGTGGCCTAAGTAGAATAAGAGTAAGAAGAAGAAGAAGAAGAAGAAGAAGAAGCATGATTTGTGATGGCAGGACAGAGAAGAAATCTTGGGGAAATAAGAAACGAATGGTTTCATAAAAGACTTACGATCTGGAAATTTCTGACAACCTATAGAATGAAATGCGGAATAATTCCACTGTACGATTAATAGATCTTCGTTCCCCCGATTGATGTCCCGCATATCATGATATATACTGCATGAGGACGAATCAGAACGGCAAGAACGGAAGACGGCTCCCCAGTTCATCATTATCGACATTGTCCAAGACATATCTTTTATCTTCTCTCAAGAAGAAAGCAAACGTACGGCAAGAAATCTTTTCAACACACGTTTCTCCGCCGGAAGAACACAGATATTACATGCACCCGAGTTACGCTTTCTAACAACTACACAAAGAAACCAATAAAGTTTGCTCCTTTTCTAGAGAAAGAAAGAGAGAGAGAGAGAGAGAGAGTCAACAAGTGCAGAAATCTTACTTTGGACCAACGAAAAGGCGAGGAAGAAGAGATCTCGGCGGAGCGGCTCACCTTTCGTCCGCCTCCTCCTCCTCCCTTCTCGGCAGCCCTAAATCGAATGAGTCAGGCGAAGTCGATAGAGAGAGAGAGAGGTGAATGGCGAGGCGCAGTTTTAGTAGACTAAGGTGGCCACATCGCATGGCATCCGCGGCGGAGGGAGTGGCTTTTAAAAAGGTTTGTTTATTATTATTATTATTATTATTATTTACAATAGTTGTTATTATTGCTTCTGCGCCGGCTAATACGGTTCCGTACAACGTATTCCTTCGCATCAGACGGTCCAGATCGATCCATTGGATACGGCCAGACATAGCGAGAGAGACGAGTGCTGGTATGGCTGTTACTTGGAATCCGCCTGTCCACATGTTACCCTGTTGACGGTAGACTTGCATGGAACCGGTCATCTCCTATTCCTGGGTCACTCCTCGGTCCATTGTAATGTATATGAGGAAAATAATAATTATTATTATTTATCTTTTATTGCGATAATCTATCAATATCCTTTTCCTTTTTTTTTTTTGGTCTCTTGTTTGTGGTCCTCAGCAGGTCGTCGTAGATCGAGACCGACTGCATCAGGAGATGAAATAAATCCAAAGCGAACGCATGAAGGAAATGGACGGTTCGAAAGGAGAGGATAGAGTCAGATTTTGGTGGTTTGTATGGAACCACCACCAGGGAAGCAACAAGGATGGGGAGCCCAAGCAGACTCCTGAGTTGCTTTCTCCTCTAGTCCATTCTCGGATAGGCAATCTATCACCGTGTTCGCAGCAGTGGCAACAAGATCACAGCCGATTTTTTTGAAATCTTGTGGCATAGAGATGAGCAAATCGAGTCAAACCACCAAAGATATCTACGAGGAGGATGCCCGGAAGACATGTATCCCTGAACATGAATGCAAGGCTGAGGTAGAAGATTTGTGTTTGTAAACATAGAACCAGCAGATCCGGCTGGGGATGTAAACAGGGTGATTTACCATGGCGTCCATCTTCCTCTCAACTAAGCTTGTGCGCGAAACCATCTGCAGAGCCGAGAGACAGATGACATCCACCATGGACTTCTTTTCTGCAAGATCGTCTCAGGAAAGAGAAGGGGGATAATTCTCACAGAACATGTAGGAACAACGATCTAACAAGTCGTACTGTCCAAATTAGCGATTAAGATGCATGATTGACATACGCTCATGACATTTTGTCGGACGGAAATGATCAAGCTGTAGTAGAAGATGAAACATGCATGATTGGGTACTCCTCCTTGACATGTGCGGTCTGTTGCACATGATTCTCCCTCTGGAGAATCGGGACCTATCCCTTCTGGATATCTGTCCCGTTGGAGTAATATCTCTCTATGCTTCTTTCTCTTTGAAAGTTTCGGAGACCACCATCCCCTTAGACTACTCCGATTTGCTGAACAAACTATGCATTGTTCTGCTTCCTGCAAACGCACTTGTTAGATTGCGACTCCACATCAATACAGCCCCTGCTGCACTACTCAAGGCCTAGCAACATGCTGAACTTACTGTACACTTCAGCCTCCTACAAATGTATCCTTCACATGCCGAAGAGAAAGTTTTAATGCTTCATGGCGCCGAGTTTCGATGGCCTTGGGATGGTCGTGAACATTCCATCGTCCACATACAAGCCCATGCATGAGTACCGAATTCTTCGAGTTAGCAATTCCCCTCACCTCTATGAGCTTTGCACAATTGTTTCGGTCGCTGAGCAACTCATTCTACCTTGCATTGTCTCATCCTTTACCAAGCGTCTCGCTTGCTTTGAGCACCATCAAGTATAGTTGTCAATATTGAGTTGTAGCTCGAATTCAACCATCCCAATCTTTGTGCGTTCCGCATTCTTCCAAGTTTATTTGTTCTCATGGTGCCTCTTGTATGAAGGGTTGGTCATCCTCTGAATGTCAATCTCATATGCCCGCTCCTCCGAGTGACTTCTTTTCCCTACATCTCTATACTCGTTTTCCCTCAAACGGTGGCACGTGTGCTGACTGCCCTCAACGCAGCCCCGCTAGGTCCCTCACATTTGCATGTCAAGTGTTTCTATGAGTGCTTATCTCGCTCTGATACCATTTGTCACGGACTTAGCTGGTTTTGCTTAAGTCGTACGACATCTATGCATGTCTGTCCGTAAATGTCAGCCTCCCATGATCCCTTAGAACCTACAAAAGAAAAAGCGGGTTAGAGAAAATACCTTACTCGGGATCCACAAGCAAATATTTCCAAAAACACCTCATAGACAATGCAAATTACAAACAGACTTTACAAACTTTGAATAGTTGCACAACAAAAGATCAAAATGGTCCACTAAAGATCGAATATCTCTCACAATTATCCACATGACATAATATTTATTTACAAGCCTAAAAAGACCATCAAACCTAACTAAAATAGGATTATTAAGCCTTCCATCATTCCTCTATATGCTGTGCAAAGTATGAACAAATAGAAAGATACGAACATATACAAAGTATTATATTAAATATCTTATTTAAAACTTTTATAAGTGATATCTGAGTCAAGGGTGAGCGGATCATGACAATTTTGTATTCCACAACGCAGTCCAATGCATCTGAACTCGACGAATACATTGGAGCACCTGACAATCGTGACCTCGGCCTTCCTCAGGTTCGCATCTATTCCTGCATCTCTCTCTCTCTCTCTCGCCACGGGTTTGGAGAACACTAACAACAGCAAGCGTGTTTGGTTGCTCGCCAGTCGCTCGAGCCCAGTCCTACACCGTCAAATCAAATAATTGGCGTCTCCTTCTCCATTGCTCACTCGTAAATGATGATGATGATGATGTGGGAGTGCTGCAGTCCACCGAAGTCCATTTTCAGTGAAACCAAACACAATGAATTGGGAGTATCGTTCATCGTACCCAAAGTCCATATCATGGAGGGTTCGTTTTCGATCAAAGAAAAACGTCGATCGGATTCAGGGATGAAAGTAATCCCTCAGGACAAACATCCAATTGGCAGCACTCTCGGGATGACACCAACAGCAAACAACGAGTGGTTGGGGAAATCTCCGGTGCCCACTTCCGTCATTGTTGAAGGCTTTATATCAGAGAGAAAAATATTACGAAGAGGGATTCTCGGTGAACTCGGTCCATAATTTTTTCCCCCTGTCGATTTCTCGATAACTACATCACGATTCAAGGACGTGTTGCTGTACAAACAGTACGCGAGAGGGATTTCCTCCATGTCCCAATGATTGCAAGACTTGCAATGTGAGATAAACCCATGAGAAGAGAAGAAGAAGAAGAAGAAGAAGAAGAAAGCAAATATTTTTATACATTTTGATTACAACTTTAAATAATTAGTGTGCACGATTTAGCATCAATCCGATCCAATCCAATCTGTTCCACCTAACAGGAATATATGTCCATGGAAACGCCAAGAACAGGCACTTCTTTTGTTCTTGGTAGAGTCAGACATGGACTCTGCTCCAAATTCCATCATAAAGATTAAACAAAGTAAACAAGAATTTTAGGATGCTTATTGTCATTGGCTTTGGGAAACCCCACCATCTCTGTCACTGATCACCATAAGATAAGTAGACATGCTTTGTTGAAGACAAATGCCAGTATCATGTCCTAAACAAAGGTATCCATCATGAGAGGTCCTTCTGCCCCACTGGGAATTAGCCACCGACTCTCCTCGTTTGAGGCTTGGACTGGCTCCCTCTCCCTCTGATCGTGTTCTGCAATGATCCATCTCCTCTCATATGTTCATCCTTCTCTCCACCGGAAGAATAATTCTATAAATTCTTTTCCAGATAACATCATATCAAACAAATTTGCCTTATAATGCACAACAAATCCCACAAATTATCTTGTTTTGGAAGCTTCCCCCCTTCTTGTCAATGGCTGTGATCATTAGCAAAGACTCGAATGAGTGAGTTCATCATCGGTACATTTTATACTAAAAGTTGTTCTTGCTGCTTAATCTATGGCCTATGGCATTGTTGTTGGAGAATATGCTTGTTGTGTGATTGACCCGTATGTTCTTGGTGGAACCATTTCATGATCATCAAATGTTTGGTGGGGAATTAGTTGTATCGCTTGAACCAATAGCTCCATGGTATCAGCACATTTAAGTTTGTTCTACCATCACCGTCTTATAATGTTTGTGTCAGAATCATCATCGCCCAGTCTTTTTGAGAAATTGAATCTTGGTGTATGAGAATAAAACAAAAAAGATCTTCTTAAAAGATCAACGGAGTTCTTTCTGATCAACCAACCCAAACTAGATAGTATATCATGTTTGCTAGATTCTCCTCTGAGTTGCTCGAGGGTGGAGGCTCTTTACCACCACCATTGATCGAAGAACAGGCTTCAAATGTTCTTATGGATTGGATGAGGACAACCTGATAGCTCTACCGCCAAATAACGGCAGCTGCGTGGGCTGTTTAAGACGATGAATCAGACATATACTTGTCCGGCCTTTTGGGCGATTCTGCCGCTGGCTGTGCTCGTTTTTCCTCAACGTTTCAGCCGGCCTCTTTTTTCTTCGTGATGACATCCGAAGCTTGTGGATGCTGCACGGCAGTGGTTTGAGGCACTTCTACTCTGTTCTTCTTGCTATGGGAGTGCAGACCTGCAGAATACACACGGATGTGTAGCAGCAGCATGTTTGTCGTCGTCCTCGATCGCCTGCCGATTCGGGCCAGGCTTAGTCGCCAATTTTGGGCTTTAAGGCGCTCCCAAGGTGGTCGAGAGCTTAAGTTATGTCGAGGCCGATGAGACGTGGGAGTCTCGCGCCCTGCATGCACACGAGGTCGTGGGACGTGAGTTCCACGCCATGGCGTGTTCCCTGCACTTGCATGACGAGAGTGGTCCGTCTTGAGGTTGCCACAGTGAGCAGAGAGGAAAGTCGCAGGCAAGCTCGATCACTTCCCCGTCCCATTCACCACCTACATTAACTCGTTAAACTTCAAACCTATGGACCGCTCTGCAACCACTGCACACCACTTCAACTTTTGTTTAGGTCATACCACTACGTATGAAGCGGAGTCAAACTTCCTCTGCTGGCTTTTCACCGTCGAAATGAAGGGTTCCATTCACAACCCAGATTACAGAGGCAATATACTGTACAAAATCTTCTCATCATGACCGGCTCGTGATCCATTAATAGTCAGTAAGATCAATAAAGTTTCGAACAGCAATCATCAAAAAGCTCAAAACACGCCTAGTATTCATCCCACAGATGTGGTGAACGACAAGAAAGAAGACGAGTAATTAACACAGAGGTATAGGCGGATTGATCAATGAAAGCAGTCCAACACCATAGAAGGAGTTGTGTCCGCGAGCTCGAACCCAAAAATCTTCTTCCGGTAGTCACCGTCTCCCTCCGACGGTGGCATGTTCAGGTCCAACCACAAGGTCCTCTTGTCCTCGGGCTTCTTCCCCGTGAGGGCCTGCGGAGCGGCGGCTCTATGCCGCCTCATGTGGCCGCCCAGGGCCTGGCCGATGGCGAACTCGAGGCCGCAAACGGAGCACTCGTGCACCCTCGGCTTCGCGAGCTCCGCATGGACCTGACCCTGGCGGTCCGCCGCGAGCCTCGGCTTCTTGTGGCTCGCCCGGTGGCCCCCGAGCGCTTGGAAGGACGGGAACTGGCGGTTGCAGGTCTTGCACGCGAAAACTCGGACCGGAGATGCCCGTGACGAGATGTCGATGATCTCCTCTCCGCCGCTGCTGCCACGAGAGAGAAGCACGAGAACGTTAGCCACGTTGACGCTCTCCATCTGATCTCCCTCCTCTCCGTCTCCACATCTCTTCATGTCTAAACGGAAGCAGAAGACGAAAACGTTGCGGGATGTTTCACTCAGGAAAAGGTCGTGAGATGTAGTAGAACGCACGGAATGGAAGCAATGAGAGGAGAGAAGAAAGCGTTGGTGTATTTATGGTTGTAAAGCCTTTTCCTTACGTAAGCACTGCAGTGCCTATCAAATATGGAGCCTCAGAAACAGTTTTCTTGTTGAAACGAGTCTCCGGGAGCAGTTGGGCTGTATCGTCTCGTGGCGAACACGCAAGGCTGAGGTAGTGATGACAGAAGCAGCGCGCACACAAGATGGGTCTCTGTCTTTCTAGAGTTCCAAGCGTTCTCCGGTCGAGTGAGGGGGAGAGTGATCACCGGTGGACAAAAGGTTCTTTGCTACTCAACTGATAGTAATTAAAGAGTGGAAGTGGATATGCGCTTGGCAACACAGGAAGGACAGCAGTTGGGAGTCTTTCACATTTGAGCCAACTTGCCCCCGCTGTCTCCTATGGTATGGATCCATGACGACTCCACTGAGTTGGCGTTTGCAGTCAGAGAGAGGTATATATGAACACTACAACTGGTACTTAAATACAGCTTCACTTGCTAATTGATCTTTGTTATGCTGCCATGCCAACCACTAACCTTACATAGGCTTATCTGTTGCAGAGGCAAGTTTAGGTTCACAAAATGGACAGATCATGACCAGTTCAGTGCAGAAGCATAAGGTCATAAGCTCCTGTTATCAGTTGGACCTTGTGGGGGGTGGGGGGACGGCAAAATTAGAATTAGCCACTTACGGCAAGACCTTAGACTTTTTTTCCTAGAAAGAAAGAACTTGCTTCGAGCCTTGTTTCTTTTTCCCTTTTTTTCTTTCCCTGTGTGCACGCAATTTCAAACAGTTGGATACTACAGATCCATCAACTGCATCTATCAAGACGATCACCCACCTAATCTTGTTCAACGGCGTCATGTTTGCCTACGGAAAGATCCTTCTATACTGAGGCCTCTGGATTCTGATTCCTGTTGGATAAAGACCCACAACAAATATACATACAGCTGGAGATGATCCAACGATGCATGACTGTCTCTACAAACTTTGTCATCGTTGATTTCTTGGACCGAAAGCAACCACAGCCAGAAAAAGGCAATCATCTGATCTTTCGTGCGTGTTAGTAGAGTTCATCTCCCTTATTTGACTTTCGTAAGAGCCACCAACACACTCACCCTGCCTCGGCCTAGTCGATTCCTTCTGATACCTTACTTCCTTATTAATCTGCGCAAGCACATCCGTCTGTGTTGCAGTCCACTAAGGTTGGTCATAGAATGATCGGACTATTCTTGGATTAAACACTCGTCAAATGATTCATTATATAGGACGACGAAGCAAGTATAATGCAACATTACTGGTCCATGTCCTTGTCGTTCTGGACGTGCTGGCCTCCACCCAAACCTGTTCCAAACGAGGCAAGTCTCTCGCAGAAACCAGCAGCTGCGTTTTGAGTGTTTAAAGCAGGCGAATCAGAACGCAGGAACGACCGCTCTTCTCTTTTTCATTAACTAATGAGATGGATCCTTGCACTTCTTGGCTTCTCAATTTATAGATTAAGGAAGAGGACAAGGCAACCGAATGCCGCAGATGACTTGTGGTACTCTCGCTTCCTCCGGAAAGAATCAGCTGTGCCGCAATTTTTCCGAATCCATCCAATGGACATCGAGAGAAGCAAAAGCTTCTCAAGTCTGATGACTAAGCTTTATTATATGGATCGAGTGGTCTCGTTGATGAACGTAGACACCCGACTGACGCAAGAACTCCAGGAACTCACACAACATGAACCACACGATATCGCCGACCTGAGAGTAGATTAGTATGATCTTGAGGTGCGTCACTTCCAGTTTAATCTTTTATATCACAACCAGTTGGCTGGCGCGGCTTCACTGCTGATGTTGCTAGTTGTTGGTACTACTCGAATCACCATCAAGGAAGTTCATCTGCTTTGGATGGATGGAAAGCTACAGCAGCTGAGTGCATCTTGTCTCTAGGGTATACCCCAACCTTGTTAATGCCCATCGGATTCCAGAGTCTATATTAATCCATCTCTGCTCCTGAGGGCCAACGATTTGGAGTTAAAACATGGCAGAGAACAGCTGAGGCTGCTTACTAAATCCAGGAAAGAGATAGTGGACCAGCTAAATGTGTAAAGGACTTAGTGTCAAGGGGAATATAAATGGAGAGAGAGGAGAACTTCTGCGCTGACTTTGCTGCTCTGAACCATACATTTAGTAGCAGGGAATGTCAACGGGGCCATATGGTGCAGGAGAGACATTCTTTATGAAGTCAACTACTGCTACGGGGAATCCATTTCTGCTGTATATTGTCCTGAAATAAATACAATATATATATTGTACATATCATATTCCCCTGCTGCTTACACAAACATACTGCCAACCAACCATCTCTTGTTGACCAAAACTCCTATTTCTTTTTAGTCTTCGACAATATATTGGGATCCTATTAGTTGTAATTCTAGAGTGTGTCTAGCCAAGGCAATCGAGAAAGCACAACGAACGAAGTCACCACAGGCCGATCAATGTTCGGCTTCCTATCCTTGTCTCCCTAGTTGACCTTGACTTTTATATTTAGGAATAAAGTGAGCAAAAGTCAAACTTGTGCTCCTTCTGTCAACACACAGACAGTGAATGGGCGAATTGGAAGAACATGAAAGCAAATGAATCAAGAGGAAAGAGGAAGCAGAGGAAGACCCTACGAAACACCCTCGTTTTTATCTGGTGGGCCTCGTCGTAGGCCGTGAGTCGTTCTCATCCTGCATCAGTGTTTGGTCACATATGCCATTAAAGGTAGGTAAGCCCATGGGACTTAGCTAAATACCTAGAGAGAGAGAGAGAGAGAGAGAGAGAGCGTCAGTCACAATGCACTAACACTAACCAAGTCAAAGAAGTAGTTGGTGATTCTCGATGCCTTGTTTTTAGTACACACGCAAAAGAGGTTTCGTGGAGCTAAACTGAGTTGCTTTTCCTTGAATGCCTCTCTCGTTGGCATAACAACGTGCCTTGATCAGCAAGGCAAAAGAAGGCATTCACATACATGAGACGAATGCTTCTCCTCGGTTGCAGAACAGATTCTTACTCTATTGTTCTTTGGGGCTTTTTAGGCTGACGCAGTCCCTTACTGATTCGTTCTCCTTACGTTAGCTTCCAAAGACTCTTATTCATCCCGGGGTTCATCGTTGATCCGCTTGCTTCCGAGGGTGCTGCGCGAGATTGGTGCGTTTGCCTCTCTCCTTTCCACGGCCTTGTGCTTCCTGGGGATGCATTTGGCACGGACGCCCTCGATTTCCTTCTCCGCAAGCTCCAGTTTCGAGCACCTGCTCACATTTAGGAGCATCGATTAGCACCGCCCATTACAGTTAATGAACAACGTCGTTGACCATTCGAAAGCAATCATGGATTAAAATTGGAGTCATGGCGGAAGAGCTCTGTTTCACAGGGTTTGCTCGAACATAAATTGAGATTGCTAAGCAAGCATGGGATGGATGATTAGAAGTTTAACTCACTTCATCACGGTGACATGACGAGGTAAATTTCGCTTGCGACCACGAATGTGAAGATATTATGACGACAAGGGCAGCAGCCGAATGACCAAGCGTTCAATGAGGGAAGGGCTCATGCAGTGGTAAAGACCTGAAGAAGGCGAACACACACTGGAAGACAAGGCTGGTCTGACACTGCAGCAGGGGAATCCAGCTGTGGTAGCTTCAGGCCCTTCCCTTACCCGGCAGGGCAAAAGGCTGTACTGCTTCCCCGGCAGCGGTGACCGAAAAGGATGAGAGTAAAAGGTGCAACTTTCTGACACAGCCCAACCCATTCTAGCAGTGCAGTACATGTTCTGCCTACCCAACCAACAATCTACTGTATGCTTTTGGCACGATTAATCCCAAGAGCTAACAACGCAGCTTAGCCAACTCAAAATGCAAATTGTCTTGTCCAAAATAGATTAATCATGGCTATCGAGAACTGGGAAGGAAAAGGAAGATGAGCAGTGTTCAGTCGATTCATGACTACGTTTTCATCAATCATGTCAGTTTGAACGAAAACATAGCACAGCACAGGTCAAAGAACATCATTTACCTCAATAAATTGGTGATTAATTAACAAATAATCATAGCAAGGATGCAGATTTGTTATAGAAACGATGTGTGCAAGAACCCCTGAGGTGACGAAAGCCTTACCTGTCCGCGTTGTAAGAGGAGGACCTCTTCAGGCCGGGGAAGTCGGCACGGCCGTCGCCTCCCTTCTTCGTCTCGATCAAGCTCCCGCTGAAGTACTCTTTATCCTCCAGCCTGATCCGCGAGAAGCTGTTGCCCTCCATCAAGCCGTCCGCCACTTTCGCGCCGCCGAAATCGGACCCTCCACGTGGCGCAACCTTCTCCTTGCACGACGGCGGCGACGCCGAGATACCGTGATGGTCCTTCACGTTGATGGAGCCGCACGACAGCAGGTGCATCAGCACCGCCGACGCTCGCATCCGCCCGCTTGCATAGCCCCCCACCGTAGGGTCGTGGTCGTCGAGCCCCACAGTCGTGGCCGCGGAAGCCGACGCCCGTACGTCCGCCTTAAGTAGTGTCTCCAGGGTCTCCGGGCTCGAAGACGACGGCGGCGGAGAGATCTCTTCCCGCTCCAGCTCGGTGGTTGGGGGCTCGGCCTCCTCCACCATCGGGATCTCCGCTCGGCGCCCGTCGTCCCTGGCAACAGCGGCCCGGTGCCTGCTCCTCCCGTCGTCGGTCTGCGTGGACGCGTCCGCAGCCTTGACGCCGGTCTCCACCGCCAGGTCGGTCTTGTAGACCTTGTACTCGTTGAGGTCGAGGGAGCTCCAAGGCGCCCTTTTTTTCCTAATTTGCAAGATTTCGGGATCTTCGTGCACGGATTTGGGGATCGGCAGCGGCTTGTCGGAGGCATAAAATGGGGCAATGGTGTCCTGGGAACTGGGAGAGGAGACGGGTTGGAGGAGCTCCGACCCCTTGAGGACGTACTCATGGCCGTGCGCCGGGTAGATCAGATCGTCCTCGGACAGATCGTGCCACACAAATCCATTCTTGTAGCACCTGAAACATCCAAAACCCAATGAAACGAAGAAATTGCACGCAGAAGGTAGGGGCAAAGACAGCGGTAGAAACGGAGGCAACGCTACCGTTTGGAGGACCAAGAGTACAAACTGGCCATTCCCTGGCCTCTGAGAAAGTTGAGACGTTCGATCACATCTGAAGATACAACATATTAGATGTCAAAAAGATCAAGAACAGGGAGAGAAAAAATGGTGAGCTCTCGGATTTTAGGGCATACCTCTGAGGTAGAGACCGTGGCTGGAGGAGAGGGTGACCTCCATGAAATGGGGGTGCTCCAACTGGCCATTCCGGGAGAGGTAGTACACCACGGGGACCCTCCTCGGCTTCGGCTCCGTCCACACTTTGGTCCTCTCGGGACTCGTCTCCCGGTCCCTCCATTGCCGCAGGGGCTCCCTCCTCCCTCGCGAGGAAGCCGCCGCCATTAAGCCGCCCCTAATACAGAGCAACACCAAAGGGATTCGTGGCTCGAACAAAAGCAAAACAAGGGGAAAAGTCAGTCTTTTTATAGGCACATGGACGATGCGCCGTTCGGGGAGCTCAGAGAGGAGGGAGGGAGGGAGGAGAGGGGAATGGGAGGGAAAGGACGGTGGTAAGGGCTTGGAAAGAAGAGACGCGGGCGGATTCAAGTGGGGATGTGCCGTGGACAAGAAGAAACCACCAAACACGCCTCATGGGCTCACAGTAACCCTGGATATGTGGTTGGGTTGTCATCAGGCGCATCAAGATTCGCACAATAAAGTGGACGTACGACGTGATTCCTCGAGGTCATAAAACGCTCCCGTGGTAAAGGATCGGCTGCTCCCTCGTCGTCTGAAAAGTAACCGGCGACCATGTCCTCTCTACCGTGCATCTGCCCGAACACAAGGCCAAGCATCAATTTCAAATGGAACTGCCGCGGCCATGGCCATCCAATTCCTCTCCCAACCACCGGCCATAAAGTTGGACGTCATTCCATCTGTTTGACCATTGCCTATCCCTCCATTAAATACTCCGACGCACGGGTTGTGGCAGCATACCGCCATTAGTACCTCGGAACCAACCATGTCGCCGAAAGACGTCTATACTAAACACCAACTCGGCTGCTGGATGAGTACTTTGACGTGTATGTTCAGCGTAAAACGAGTATCGTTATGTGCCAGATGGGTCGTCGAAGCCTGCGAGGGTGGCAGCGCATTTTGTGCTGCACGCCGCAGCCGAGGATGGTCTCATCTTATATTTTAAGGAACGGGTAAAAAGATAGGGTGGCTGCATTTGGTCCACTTGCTGCTGTCAAGAGAAAGGGAGGAAGAGAAGTTGGCTCCGTGGAGTCAAAAGGTGTCGCATTAATACACCACCACTGGAAGAGAAGATGGTCAGCAACAGTCCACGATGCCGTCGCTGCACTACAGCGTCGACTGGTGTCGGCTGATAAAGAGTACTCTTGGCACGAATGGAGGAGAAGGCTCCGAGTGCTCGTCTCGCTCTCTCTCTCTCTCTCTCTCTCTCTACCCTTGACAATACGGTCTGCTGGGCCAAACCATTTATTTCGGGCTGAGTCCCATTATCATCGTGTTTATGCCAAATCACATCGGTCCAGTAGGTGGAATAATTAGCTTCTTTCTTGCGAGAAAACTGAGGCTGCTAATGTTAGCATGCACTTGTGCGTCTTGACTGAAACAAAGAATGGATACCTCCTGTCACTCTCTATTCTCAAGAGATCCCAACACTGTACCAGGCATGGCCGGTATGGAATGATGAGACGAGCGACCTGCAGCGTGGAGCCACAGAGATGACGACTGGGGATGCCACTTGCACGCAGACAATGATGTCTCCGGGACGATGCTCTACCCACACCAGTTCAGGTTCGCCGAACAGTCGACTACTTCCCCGGGATCGACTAGGGGAGTCCCAGTAAAACGAAAAGCCCAGATTGCGCAGCAAAGCCCACTGATTGCATGAGTTCACGACAGTAAAATGTATAGTTACCAACTAAATCCAATAAACAAATATATATGAGATAGATAGATAGCTATAGATGACTTTTTAAGGAGGAGCTCGAACATGGCAGGATCCAATGGACAAGACCTCCCAGATTTTGTTTGTCTCGCGAGGCTTGGCCTCTTCTCACCGGAAACCCTACGACTCTACTTGTTCTTGGTTTTATTGTATGATGCTCCTTGTGGCCATAGGCTTTTCATATCACTCAGTATGGTTTGGCAGAGACCCGTATTTATTGTATAATAGTTTGGATGTCAACTCTATGATTAGATCTTCCTCAGTATATCATGCCACAACTTGTTGATATTACCTATTCGATAAGCCAGGGAATAGCCTCATGTGTACGAAACTTACATGCTACTTAAGAGCAAAAGCGTATGTGGACCAAAACATATGATTGTGTATGTAGATTGGTAGGTCTATGATTAGCGTAGACTCAACAACTAGTCAACCCCATAGTACTGATGCTGATAAGCCAATCAAATCAACATGTGTTGGCTGTTGACTATCAAATCAATCTAGGACACGTGGTAACACAAGTTGCCAAAAGGAGGCGCGAGGTAGATTGAACAAGTCCTTGTTTCTTTCTGAGAAGTCTTCGTGGCATGTGGAAGCAGGAGCTCATGAAGTAACTCTATTAACGTGCCCGACATGAAGCTACATAGAGAGAGAGAGAGTATTCAATAATTGAACAAGTTTCTCTCTCAAGGCCTTGCTTACTCCAAGTGGAGAGCGCGAGCTTGAGAGATAGAGAGAGGACGTTATTCGGCAAGCTTCCGCAGGGGAGAGAATTCAACTTATTTCTGATCACAAAACAACAAAAGAAAAAAGAAGAAAAAAATATCCTCTTTTCTCTTCCCAGCTAACTACTGCTACATCAAACCGGCTTTTACGTAGGCATTAACGGGCCTAGAGAAGGACATAAAGAGTGTGTGCATCAAGGGAGCCGGTGTAGATTTTATGGAGTCGGGTGTGGATCGTTGCGCTCTTGCAGAGGTCACCATGGATGCAGGCTTGGCTTCTGGTTTGTGTTTTCATGAGGTCAGTCGCTGTTCCTCTCTAACGTATTCTATGGGCGTGGCTTCTCTTTTACTTTGTCCGGTGATGCTTTATGGATCAGCTTTTCTTGTGTGCGCTGCTGCTTCTGAATCGGGGTTTAGTAGCGTTCGTGGAGTTGCCTTGTTATGGTCGCCGGATCGGATCAGCGACAGTGGTGCCGTGATGCGCTGTCGAGTGATGTAGAACTCTAAATGTACACGGGATCATTTAGAGTTCTACCTATCCACTGGATCTCGCAGTATATCTGTGCCTGAATCAAACATGAGAGTCTTGTTGTCGAGTGATGTAGTTGAAGAACTGTATGTTCTTCGACACATCCCTCTGTTCCTTTCTGCTATCTCACCTCTGTTTCCTTACTGAATCTTTCCATTTTGTTCGAACAGAGCACCGAGGGACTCGAGCACAAGCTTCTCTGTGCCACCTTGGAACTTGAGTCGCTGCGGGCTAATGTTAAGGAGGAGATAAGAAGGAGAGAGGAAGATATCAATCAATTAATCCAACGAATTCGAGTGGTCACCCACGAAAGAGACGCAGCAAGGGATCAACTGCAGCTTTTACTCGATAAGATCACACAAGCTAACACGGGGGAGCTCTCTCCCATGCGATCAGGCTCTCTCCAGCCTGATAGCCCACAGATGCGGCAAACCGGAGCAACTTCCAACATCACCGAATCCGATAGCCTCTCGGGAATTCCCACCCATAATTCTCACAGCATCGTTGCTTTCCCAGAATCGTCAAGCATAAAGATGGCTAATACCTGCAACATGCTTATGGTGCAACAGCGGAGCTCGCCGGCAAACAATAGCACAGCGGACAGAGCTTCCGTTACGATCAATAGCCTTGCCACGAATAAACCTCTCCCGCAGAGAGGGAAGCTGTTGCAAGCTGTCTTAGAAGCAGGTCCTACGCTGCAGACCCTTCTCTTGGCAGGGTCACTCCCTCGATGGCGCAATCCTCCGCCGCCGCAACCATTTAAGGGTCCGCCACCGGGCGTTCAAGCTCAGACAGCTTCACTGTTCACCCCTAAAATCGTACCGAATCCAAGCAGCTCGGCTCGTACTTCTCCGAATTTAATCAACCATGAGAAATCCGATGGAGCATCTCTTGTTTACGTGCAGGCAACCTTGAATTCTCAAGGTGACGCGATGAAGAGGCCGCCGCTGACCTCGCCATGTATCATGAGCCATGACAGGATGAACATGAAGATACAGAAGACTCAATGCACTGGAGGTGCATGATGTGAAGGAGTTTAGCAACACTAGTAATTGGGAGACATCCGTCTTCTGTTTATCTATGCATGTTCACGTATTTTAATGATGTTTATAACATTCGACTATTTTCTTCCCTCTTTTTGCTTGACATCGCTACATATAACGTTAATACGTGTTCTCTATTTCCTTGTAAGCTAATCGTGCTATGTCTTTATTGGTGCAAATAAAGTGGCTTGAGGATTCAAAAAGTGGTGATGATGAAGGTGATTAGAATAATACTGTGTTAATCATCAAATGTCTAAATTGCTCTGCTAAACCTTCTGTAGACTCTCAGGCAGCAGCAGCAAGGAAATACTTAATCGATATTGATATGGCGGACACGATTGGCTATAAGAAGGAGGGGGGGGGGGGGGGGGTGAGGGGGTCAGCTCTGCCTTGTTCTTCCCTGGAAACTCTAACACGTACCTTTGCCTGCCACTGCATGATCAAATGACACAGAATTGACACAGAAAGAACATCATCAAATCTTGATATTTATTACATAGGATCAAAGGCGTGCACACTCGCACATTACGTGATCAACAACGATGGAGAGAGCGAGAGCGAGAGAGAGAGAGAGAGAGAGAGAGAGGGAAGGAAGGAGGATCGACTGAAAACGCAGCGTGCATTACAGGGCCTCTGTTCGTCAACGTGCACGCCTCTATGGCCATTTTGAGGCTGATCAATTGTTGTCCGCCGTCGGAGAAGGCGCCCTGGTGCCAGAGCGACCTGCGACAAAGACAGAGGACTTAGTGGGCATATAACACTGTAGAGAGAGAGAGAGAGAGAGAGAGAGAGACTTCCGCCGCCGCCGATGAAGCCCGTGCTGACGGCAGGGCAAAAGTAGTTGCAGGCGAAACATGTGACTTCCCAGTGGCCCTTGGCACGACAAGCCTCATAGCACCTATCGGTTCCAAGATTGCAGTTGATTGCGCTCGCTGCGGCGACGGATACATCCCCCAAGACGAGCAAGCACAGCGCCACCACCACCATGCACCGGCCCGACGACGCCATACTCGATCTGTGTATGTATCTCTCTCTCTCTCTCTCTCTTTACCTTCGTCCGCCTCCTCTTTTCCTCTCTCTATATATAAATGTTCGTGACTACCCGGTCATCAATTTGAGTCCATCCATCCACCGCGCACGGCCCTTTTCTTAGGCAATAAGTTGGCGATCTTTGAGTTGTCTCCGTTCTATGGATTGTGGCCCTCCGTGAATCAACCAGTAGCGTTGAATCTGTCAAACTCACCCAACTCGTCTTTCTCGACGTCTGCTATATCGTCATGGACAAACATATATCATTGTATTAATGATAGTTCCGTGCGATTCCCTCTTCAGCTCCTGCAAGCTGTGAAATTTTTGATAGTCGATGGGACATATCGTTCGATTTGGTTTCCACTCGTTTATTGTGTAGACTTTAACATATATTGTAAATTCTTTTAATATTGGACAAAAAAACTTGATTATCATAAATTATTGTCACGTTTTAATTATATTTTCCCTTTATTTTTGTAAATGTTTCATGCACAACTTTGATTTCCTCCAAATATATGATCTGAGTAGGAAAGCAGAAGTGAACATTTATATATTCATTCTATAGAGGATTTACTTAGAATCCCCCATATTATTTAGATGTACTCCTTGAACCCCTCGAACCAATGCACTGAACTAGCAATTTAGATATCTGTAGCCAATGGAGTCATCTTGTAATCGATTCCTCTCTCTCACTGTTATCGACATTCATTCGACCCCCTATGTTCTTTCTCCGTATACCTTTTTTATTTTTTATGATGCTGATATCTCCATCTTCTCGATTGACATCATGCTTGCGTCTTCCTTTTCTCTACGATCATCGTCGATCTCATCTACAACTTTACTTTTTATCGTATATGTTTATCTCCTTCATCTTTCTTAGTCTTTCTTTTTGTCTTTCACCGTTCTGAACTTAAAAAAATTTAAAATTAACAAAAAAAATTAAAAGTAATACTTACATCATAATTTGGTAGATGATGAAGGTTTGAGGTGAGTAAGATAAACTTTATGATGTTATATTTGTAAATAAGTCATGTCATACTCGATTACATAATCAAGACAAATGTCGGTGAAAGAATATAAAACCTCAAAAATCAGTAAAAATTTGAATGGAATAAGTCTCTATCATGTTCTTGATGGTGAAAGTTTGAGACAAGTTGAACACACCATGTGGTGTTGCATTCGAAAGGGTCGTGCACATAACGTGCGTCTCGTCGGTCATGTTCAGGACGCGCACTGGGTACTCCTCGTGTCGGTGGTCATCGACATGGGGAACGATACGGAAGCATTGGACTCTGGCTCGGCAGCACTTATAGAAGGAGAACGACAGGGACAGAAGAGGCCGTGGTGGCTAGCCTTCCCATACGGGAGGGTCGTTCCGGGCAATCGGATCTGGAGGGCAGAAGAAGCAGCCGATGCATCGCACTCTCCAGTGGCCTTTCCCCGTACAATCGTCAAAGCAGTCGACTACGGCGCCGGAGGATGCGCCCACCAAGAGGAGCAAGGGGTCAAGGGCGTCATGTTCGACCTACCTCTAGCTTCCTTGTTGCTCCTCATCGTCCGTCCCCACCTCTTCTCTCTCTCTCTCTCTCTCTCTCTCTCTCTCTCTCTCCACGATTGCGCTGTCTTCAGATCGTGTTCTTGTATCCACCACCGTCATCTTCTTGGCGTGTGTTGGTATGATCAAATGACACAGAATCGATCAGAAAGACAATATAAGTTGCTCTCTAGTATGTGAATCAAAACATGCACATTTAATGCTCTCGTGCACTGCACATAATTTACACGAGAGCACTAGTCTCGCATCCGAAGACGACTGCACGCATGCGAGGCCATGCATGCTACTGCAACCCAGAAGCGTAGGGGAGAGAAGCGTGTCAGATCTTATTGAAACCCCTCGACGACTCGAATTCAAAGATGTGAAAACAGGAACGCTTGATAAAGACCCCCTGTGGTGTTACGTCTCTAATGCTGCTAATTATGTAACTCGGGGATTCAAAAGTGGGTCCGAAGAGCTTGAAACCATGCGTTGGATATGGTAAGCTCTCGGGAGTTTAACCCCTTTGTTTCCGTGTGGATACTCAAATATTCTAATTAATGAATAGGTCTCAGCTTTACATTGAAACCTCTTCTTTGTAGTTTCATCACACCAAAGGATTCAGAAAGAGTCCTCGGTTTTGAGTGGTCAAATTTCAATGGAGAAGATGGTCTTGTAAAGCTGAGACCTATTCACTAATTAGAATAACACCGTGTAAGATACTGATATGGCGGACGCGATTGGCCATAATTAGGGGGTCCCTTGTGGGACCAGGCAGCACGACCAATTACCCTTGCAGGAACGCGGTCAGCCCGCGCCTTTTGACTTCCCTGCAAACTTGAATGCAACATTTGCCTACCGCTCCATGGTCAAATCATTCAGAATTGGCACAGCAACACAACTTGTTGTTTATATAAGGATTACTTGATCGACAACAACAAGAGATAGAGATAGAGATAGAGATAGAGAGACAGCGAGGGATCGATTCAAAAAGTAAGAGTGCATCGAAGGACCTCGCCATCATGTCGCTTCGTCAACGTGCACATCTTCCTGCCCATCCTAAGGCTGCTCAACGGTTGTTCCGGTGGGCGGAGAATCCGCCATTTTGTTTACCGACCCGAAGCCGCCGAGGTCGCCGCCCCCTTCAACTTCGGGGCAACCGATGTAGCAGCCGGCGCATGTGATAATCCAGTGGCCATTCTTGCGACAAGCGTCATAGCACGCATCTGGTAGCAGATTGCAGTCGACTGCCTGGTCTGTGCCGGTGGATACATCCACCAAGAGAAGCAAGCACAGTGCCAGCACCACCATGCGCCGGGACGGAAACGCCATGTTCGATGTTATCTCTACCTTCGCCGGCCTTCTTCTTCTTCTTATTCTTGTTCTTCTCTGTCTCTATCTCTATCTCTATCTCTATATATATACAACATACGTATCCATGGTTGCTCTGCCTTCAACTCGTCGTCTCCTTGCGTCAACCGCACCTGCGTTTTCTTTGGCAAGAAGTTGGCTATTCTTTTTGCTGGTTCTTCGGTGATCAAACCACTGCAGCGTTGAATCCGTCAAAAGTATCTAAAACTTTGCTTTCTCAAGTATACATCTTCCTCCTGTTTCTGAGAGTCATGATGAACCTTCAAATAGGTGCAGGTTCATGACATGACATTTAATGTGTCCTTTGCAGTGTTTTTTCTTTTATAATAAAACCTATAATAAATGAGAGTACGAAGAAAAATTATATTGTGATAAATCGTTTTTGTGAATCCATCTGTTTTACAAAAAATATCATAAAAAGAGTCACTCTCCTTTTTCAAATAGATGCTGATCTAGTTATCCTTATATAATGAGCATTAATGTCATAAAAATAAATATATAATATTTTAAATAAAAATATTATTTGAATATAAGAAAGCTGCCGAGGAGCCTCATAATTATTACACTTTCTTTGTAAAAGAATTTTTTATGAGAAGAAGATTAGAGAGCTTAATTTGTTTATTTAGTCTATCAAAATTCTACCACTCTCTCGCTTTTGTCTCATTTTCTCTCTCTTCAAGTCTTACCATCATCTTCTTAAGCCATTTTCTAATAAATTGATAAAATTAAGTTCAAGTTGATAGTATTAATTAAACACATTATTTTTTCAAGAAAATTAATAGTAGGAAAGATTATCTACTTCCCGATGAACTTCATCATTCCTATATAATTATGTAAGTTATTATCTTTTGAGATAAGATTAGATATGAAATATTTTGAATCTACCAAAGTGATAAACATCGTAATTTTATTTTCTCTTTATGTGAATCAAATAAGATATAATGTAATATTAAATATATTACAAATAATTTAACAGGCTAATCAGATTAGTAACATAATACTAAACAAATCATGAGATAATATTTATATAAAAAAATCTTTCGATGTGAAAGATTTTTGGTTGCGTCTTCCTTTCCTCTACCATCGTCATGCTTGCGTCTTCCTTTCCTCTACCATCGTCATCATCGATCTCATCTACAACCTTTCATCCTCATCTCCATTTTTACTATTCATCGTTTATGTTTGTCCCTATCCTTTTTACTACTGTCTTCTCCACTTTTTCTAGTCTCTCTTTTTTATCTTTCATCATATTTGAACTTAAAAATTCTTAAAAATTATATAAAAAAATAGATTAATAGTAATAATACTTACATCATAATTTGATAAATGGTGAAAGTTTGACGTGGTTAAGATATACTTTATGGTGTTATATTTGTAAATAAATCATGTTATACTCGATTACATTACAGAATCAAGAAACTATTTATCATATTTCTAGGTAAGAGTTCATGGTGAGTTAGATAAATTTTATGATGTTACTTGAGTTGTTTTCACACTTAGATTGTCAGATGAATTTAAATACTTGCAAAATTAGATTATAAAAGTTGAATCCGAATAAGTTGATATAAGTTGAATCTGAATTTAAATACTTGTAATATTAAGAAGATATAAGTTGATACTCTTTTAACATTTTAGAAATTATAAATATTCAAATCGTTAAATGATTTTATACAAGCGAATAATAAAATAATATTAGTGAATTCTCATATAATATTAATATTACTGTTATATCTAATAAAATAACCACAATCAACCGTTTTGAAAATATCGAGAAAAAAAAGTAGACATTCTCGCGTGGATACTCATATACAACTAAAAGGCTTGGCGAGGTGATTTATTTCGGTGCATGTACCATTGCTCGAAACCTCCTCTCTTTGTAGTTTCATCACACCAAAGGATTCAGAAATAGTCCTCGGTTTTGAGTGGTCAACTTTCAATGTAGAAGATGATCTTGTAGAGATGAGACGTATTCATTAATTAGAATAACACCGTGTAAGATACTGATATGGCGGACGGGATTGGCCATAACTAGGGGGTCCCTTGTGGGACCAGGCGTCACGACCAATTAGCCTTGCAGGAACGAGGTCAACCCGCGCCTTATGACCTCCCTGCAAATTTCAATGCATTTGCCTACCACTCGATGATCAAATCATTCAGAATTGACACAGCAACACAACTTCTTGTTTATATAAGGATTACTTGATCGACAACAACAAGAGATAGAGATAGAGATAGAGAGACAGCGAGGGATCGATTCAAAACGTAGAGTGCATCGCAGGGCCTTGCCGTCATGTCGCTTCGTCAACGTGCACATCTTCCTGCCCATCCTAAGGCTGCTCAACGGTTGTTCCAGCGGACGAAGAATCCACCATTTTGTTTGCAAGAACTGCGACAGAGACAGAGGACTTAGTGGCACATAAAACTCGCGAGAGAGAGAGAGAGAGAGAGACGTCCGCTTGCCATCCCGGGGCCGCCGATGTAGCCGCCACCTATGTCGGGGCAAAAGACGTAGCAGCTGGTGCATGTGATTATCCAGTGGCCATTCTTGCGACAATCTTCATAGCATGCCTTTGGTTCGAGATCGCAGTCGACTCCCGAGTCTGTTCCGGTGGAAACATCCACCAAGAGGAGCAAGCATAGCGCCAGCACCACCATGCGCCGGGACGGCAACGCCATGTTCGATGTTATCTCTACCTTCGTCGGCCGCTCCTCCTTCTTCTCTCTCTCTCTCTATATATATATATATATATATACACATCCATAGTTGCTTTGCCTTTAACTCGTCTCCTTGCGTCCACTGCACCAGCGTTTTCTTAGGCAACAAGTTGGCTATTCTTCGCTGGTCTTCGGTGATTAAAACACTGCAACCTATTTTTGCCCAAAGCCAACAGCGTCGAGTCCGCCAAAGTCTCCAAACTTTGCTTTGTCAAGTATGCATCTTCCTATTAATGAGAGTTTTAACCCCAAACTAATCTGGTCATCGTCATAAATCGTTGTTTCAGCATTTGTTTGTTTATTGTAGAGTTGAGTATCTGTATATGTACCTTTGGCATCATATACAGTTGATTCTTTTAATTTTAGATTTTGACAGATTATCATAAGATTTTTATATTAGAATCTCGTTTTCATCATTTATTCTTCATTAAAATAATACAATCTTATTTGTTATTGATCGGTAGTTGCTAACACAGTTAAAAATGTTCACGGATGAACTAACATTTTTATTTAAAAGATGACATATTAGAAAAGATAGATGACATAAAAGAAATTAATAGTAAATAAAATACAACATATACCAAAAGAAAAAAAAAACCTATTATTTATACATATTTGCTCACAAAATGTTTCATTAAGGTTCTGTGTTAATTCTATAATTATCAATTATAAATGTGCAGTAGTACTTTGGCTATCTTATGTGACGATAATATTCTAATTCTTGTCGAGTAATCGACTTTAATTTAGAATTTTTTTATTGAAAATACTGAAAAAGCATCTAATGTATGGTCATCACCATCACATGACATTGAATGTGTAGTTTGGAGGGTTTTTTTTTTGTTTATAAAGACCTATAAATGAGAGTACGAAGAAAAAATATATTATGATAATCATTTTTGTGAATCCATCTGTTTACAAGCAAGTCATAAAATCTTGTTTGTCTCTAACAATGTCCCATCATTTATTTTTTCCTTTTTTTTTTTTTCTCTTTTAATAGACTAATACTGATCTTGGCATCACCACCAAGTTTTTTTTCTTCTAAAAAAGAGCTGTATTATTCAAATATTAGAAACACAATAATAGCTTTGTCAATCAGAACACAACAAATGATATAGGTAAGAGGATCACTCCTCTCTTTAAAATTATGTTGATTTAGTTATTCTTATGTATTGACAAGCTCAGATCATTTCTCTACTCAACAAGAAGACTCGTAAAAAATATAATATTTAAATAAAAAATATTATTTGGATATAAGAAAGCTAACGAGGAGCCTCATAATTATGACACCTTCTTTGTAAAAAAAAAATTGTGAGAAAAATTATAGAGAGCTTAATTTGTTTATTTAGTCTATCAAAATTCTACCACTCTAATTTTGTGTCATTTTCTCTCTCATCAATTCTTATCATCATCTTGTCGAAGAGAAGATGATTTTGGAATCGATTACGATTAAAAAACCCCTCAAAATGGGTAAGATATGAACTCCAAAGTCTTTCTTAATAGTCTTGATTACGATTTTGGAATCGATGATTTTGATTTCCCAAAATCAGAAAGGGCAAGGGTTGATTTTGGAACTAGAATATGACAGTTTCAATTTTTGACTAGTATGGTTCAGATAGTTCGAATCATTATTATTATTATTATTATTATTATTATTAAATATAAAATTTATAAATTTATTTTTAAATAAAAAAATTAAAATTATGGAACTGACAGTTTTGATTTTTCGAACTTATGAATCAAAACCAAACTATTCGAGGCTAGTTTCAGTTTGATTTAGAACTAGTGAATCATCGGGTTAGTTCGATTCCGACTCGATTCGATTTAGATTCAAATCGAATCATGGTATGATCTATTTCATATACAATAGTTAATGGTTTAGTTAAATGTATAATAAATTTTTATTTATATTTTAGCAAATATCTCACGAGGAATAGTAATTAATCACTCTCTTCTTCGATATATAGGGAACAAAAGGGACGTCCAAAGACCTCTTTTAGTAGTATTATATGACACAGAATTGAAGCCCAATATTTCATATGTGCACGCACTCACTCGTCGCCTGCATGCACTGTGTGTTATTTCTAGAAAGGTATACTGTATCATCGGAGAACATACGTAGAGTGTGTCCATTACGTGTGTGTATATATATATATACACACTGTACCATCGCACTGCTTACGTATCGATGGAGAAGCAGGTTAGAGGAGGAAGCCACAGCAATAGTGAAAGAGTGGGACGATATGGAATTATGCAGCAGAAGCATTGGATTCTACAGGAAGCATATAGAAGTGAAACAACTACAAGCGAGAGAAGAGATGGTCGTTGGCCTTCTTATCCGGAGGGGTAGCCATCCGCGTCCTGCTCGGGCTCACAAAAGAAGCAGGCCATGCAATGGACTCTCCAATAACCTTTCTTCGTACAATCATAAAAGCAGTTGTCATGTTGGTTGCAGTCGACTGCGTAGCCGGAGGATGCAACCACCAAGAGGAGCAGGCACAGTGCCAGCACCACCATGTTCCGAGACATCGTCGCCATGTTCGACCGACCTCTACCTTCCTTGTTCGTCCTCCTCCTTCCCCTCCTCTTCTTCCTCTCCCTTTATATACGTCTCTCTCACTCTCTCTCTCTCTTCATATTGCGCTGTCTTCATATTCTGTCCTTGCATCGACCACCAGACCATCTTCGTATGTGTTGGAATCTGGCTATTCTCGGCGATCTCCATCTCGGGACTTATCGTCATCAGAAGTTGGAACCCCGATGAAGCTGGCCAGCAGGCTGGACATACAAAAATGATGTGGAACCCCATCGAACATGTCAACGCCAACGGGTGTCATGTCTATATATATATTTATATATATATAACTGCTCTGGTGGATTTGCATTATAACGACCATTAATAAATATCTTAATCACTGAAAATTGATGTTGTTCTCGGTGCCTGTGAACCTAATTAGCCATGCTGCTGAGACGTCGATCGGTGGCAGTACTGCCGGCAGGTAACGGAGGAAGGCTTTCAGTGGATTCAACAGAAGACTGACAGATAGTCTCGTTTGGAAGCTACCGGCATACTGTATCAACTCCGGCAATTATAACTGGGGATATCTGAAAGATGAGACAATTATTTCCGGAAGCAGTGATTTAAGACGAAGGACAAACAGGGGACCGTCGAGGGACGACGACAACATATTCACGGGGTGCAGTCTTTGGCCCACCGCATGGCCCCGATGCCTTGGGTCAAAGGAAACGATAAAAGAGACACATGTGCTCTTCTTCCATCAAACACCAGCTCGTCCTGCGCCACCGGACCAGCAGGGGAAAGGACCAGCTCCACACAGACGAAGAATATTACGTGATGCACACAGAAATAGGGCATGGAAAGACGCCAAAAGACAACGAGAACAGAGAGCGACAAGAGAGCGTGTACATTAACCCATTTCTTATCCTTTTGTGATGCATTCTTCCATCACCATTTCATTTGATCCTTCAGATTATGTGTCGCTCGGATGGTATCAGAATGCTGTGTGTTCATGTCGTATGTTTTATCGCATCCATTTTGAGAATAACCGGTTGATCCTGCCTACGCCACTTCACCTGCATAGGATTCGATTTGATCGGTGACTATATATATATATATATATACACACAAAGTGGAAGAAGGCGGGTTACCGACTGGCACCGTTGACCTTCCAAAATAACATTGTAATAAATCATTATATGTTGATTTTTATTTCTGAAACATCAAATCAACTGGAAACCATTCAAAACCCGGTCTAGAAATCGGATCCTGGGTCAAACTTAGCGGAGATGTACAGGGTTTGATCCGTTAGATGCAAAATCTCACCAACAAGAAAGAGGAGCGGTTCCAATTTACCCGTTCGCTGCCCGCCTTGTGTTTGGTGTAAGTTTGGGTGGGACCCGAACGCGTGGTCATATTTGTCAGCAGTCATAAAGCAGGTAGATTAGAGCGTCACGTGGATCAACCGTAAACGTTATAGTAGTTTAGTCAACCCAAATCCGGCAACTGCTGCCGAGGAGAGAGAGAGAGAGAGAGAGAATATGGATGTTGGTGTGTTGGACACTCCTCGATGGCGCATTAACTCCTCACACCTTCTTCTCCTTCGTCGTGCTTCATCGGTCCATGTGCAAATCCCAACACGCTCGCTTATTTATTGCACGTCGCTCGCTCTGAGCCGTCAACTCTCCCTCACCACCGCCCTTCTCTCTGTCTCTCTTAGCCTTCAATCTCTGTTACGTTGTTGATTTTTCTGGTCTTTCTTTGGTCTCTCTCGCTGTCTGAACCTCGCAAGCCCGTGAACGCTTCAACCATCTCGATCTCGACGTCCTTCTCGCGCCGGTTCCGCCCCACGCTTCCTCTCTTCTCTTCTTCCCTCCTAATCTCCCCCTCGCTCCTCAGCTGCTGCTGCTGCGCCCCTGTTCTTGTTCGAGTCCTTGATCTGCGTTGCCACAAATCCTATGCGAAGAACCTTGGATTATACTCTGTGAGGAGAATGCACTACAACAGCAGTCGATCGTGCCGCAGGGAGGAGCCCCAACCTGCGGTGGCATACGGCCGCGATCAGGTCTGGACGGACCCAGTCCGCGCGGAAGGTGTTGCATTCTCTCTCTGTCTCTCTCGGGTGGTAATCGTTGCCTGGCCTCTTAAAATTTGGATCTTTGGAAGGTTTCATGGGTTCTGAGGACAGGATTCCTCTGAACTCCGCGGAGCCGATTCCGTGTCGCTTACTGAAATCTCTGTTTTGTGACCGCGTCTTGGGATCAGTCTGCTGTGTTCCATTTCTCGGTGTTATATAAGAAAAAGAAACACTTTTTCTTGTTCCGGGAAGATGTAGCCTCTGTGATCAGGACCTTCCAAGTCGTTCCATTCTAATGCGTGATATGTGCAAGATCTTGTTAATTTTTCCTTTGCTCGAGGAGAATTAATATTTTACTTCTTGATTATAGACAATGAAGGACCACTAAGATGCTATGGCTTTGTTTTCTTCTCTTTTCTTTCTTTCGTCACAAATTGATTTATAGTTCCATCTCTGGAATTCAGCATCGGTTTTGCTACCAAAAAAAAGTTAATTTTTGTACCCAGTTTTCCATTGTGAAGTTGTGGTTAACTGCGAAGCTCATTTTGGTAATTCATCACCGAAAGGATATGAGATATCGTTCTTGCAGGCTGTACTTTTAGTCTTATGGTCTGCCATATATTCTATGGAGCTTTAGATGGTGTTTTCCTCTCTTGTTTGTTGGTACAAATTGTTTTTTTTCGATGAGATTGCAATTGTTTAAAGCTGTACAACTATAATTACATGCTAATTAAGCTCGATCTCATTTGGTTCTGTTGTTTACTGTCTTATGACTTGCTGACAACTTAAATATCTCTTTTTTTACTCCACACTCTAAATTGTAGGAACTTTAAAATGTTCTAAGAAATATGAATACTTGGATTTTATTTTCATTTAACGAGGGCTTGTGTTTGTCTTGAGTTTTGCTGAATTGTTGCTTACTTTGGTTCTGCCTATGGCACCGAGTTACAGAAAGACATTCATTCTAACCTTGCCTTGTGATGGCTGGAATTTCGTTATACAATCTGATGCGTCTTCATAGCATTTAGTTCTTTTTGTGTCGTCTTGAGAGGCCTAGAAGCATGCTATCAAAATGTTCCATAGATTGGTGTCCAATTTTAGGCACTTCAATGCATTTTTCAGGACTCCATGTGTATGTCTGATCGGTCCTTGTGAAATGCAGTTGACAAATAAAGTTATCTAACCTATACACAAAAGAATTTGTACAACAAAAATTAGCGAAAGGTCCGGACTATTCCATTGTGCTTATTCTAATTTGCATCAACGTTGTTGATATTGAAAATCTCTATAAACTATTTTCCAACTACCCCAAATTGTCATGTTATAGCTGGTATCAGTGTTTTGTCAAATTTGGCGGCTTGCTTAGTGTCATTCACTGTGAAGGTGATTCTTTTAAATGTTCAGTTGGGAAAATGAATGATAATGTTCAGTTGTAATTCTGATACATTTCACTTTTTGAAGAATGTGAAGAATTTGTTACCATATGTGAAGCATGTCCTTGTACATTCCTACTATTAGGCATGTACATGTCTAGTCAAATGTGTTAGCTTGCTTAGCCGGTAAAGATCTTGATAGTTTATCTTAAAGTTCTGGACTTATATCCCGTCTTCGTCGCTTACCCCTAGTAAAAAAAAAAAACTGGACCTAGTCTTGAGAAATGCAGCCTTTCTCACTTAGTCTATTGATGGAAAAAATATTATTATACACTTCTCGTAGTAGTAAGATTCTATTTTATTTTGCAGCTTTTGCTTATATAGTATTAATAGATATTCTTACTAGATTCACAGTTTATAAAAACTCTGTTGTGTAAAGATTATAAGATTTTTAGTTCCTCGAAGTGCCAAAAATTTCTGATTGTTGATTAGATGAGAAAAATGTCCTTAGTTTTGTTGTTCTGTACCTGATCGTTGTCTGACATGACATATGGCTGAATTTTTTCAAATGACTGATAATCTCAAGATATGAAGTTCTTATTACAGGGCATTTCCATTCCAGAAAATGGCCAAATGCTTCAAGGATTGCATTTGATTCTACTCGTGACATTGGTTCTTGTGCAGGAAAAAATTCTGTAAGTGTGCATTTCCTTTTTAGGTTTGTTGTCATAAATGTTGTTGTTTCAAGGAAATTGAAATTTCAACAATTTGCCGGTGATAATAGCCTCGTCTTATGACCTATTATAAAGCATAAAGCGACATTTGTAAAGTCCACTAATGCTACATAAGCCATAGGTAATTACTGTTCATATAGATTTTGGGCATGATACTCTTTAACTTTTACTGCTAGATTTTCTTAGTTTTTGTAGTTCTTTCTGTAATGAAGGCTGCCAACTTGCCATGTCTTCTGATTTTTTTTTAATGTCTTTGAATGCAACTGCTGCCCTGTACTGACATGTTTTAGTGCTTCGGTGTTCCCAGTTTGCTCTTGAGATTAGTCAAAACTTATCTAAGAAAGCTGGAGAAATTCCAACGAAGGAAGCAATAGATGAAGAGGTATCAAAAGAGAAAGGCATTAGGTGTCCTGCACCAAGTTTAGTTGCAAGACTAATGGGTCTTGATACACTACCCTCTTCGGTTAGAGGATCGAAAAATATGGAAGATTGCTGCAAAGCAATACCGTCAAAATGTACATCGGTGAATTGTATATGTATACATCCTAATGACCGTTCACAATTTAGAAGCACCGATGAGAAGCAAGAGTTCAAAGATGTTTTTGAAGTAACAGAAACATCCAAGATTAAGAAGCATAAGAACCACACTAATAGCAGGAAAATGCTTGGCTGCAGAGGAAATGAAGCTGGAATGGATCTTACGAATCAGAACTCCAGGGATGCAAAACGTCTTTCTAATCATGATCTGCTTCAAAATGGTAAAACTTTCAATGATGCATTTGAAGTCTCGGACTTGAGCAAGGATCTTTTCGTGGAACTTCTCCAAGATCCCAATTCTTTTTTAGCAAAGCATAATGTAGATCTGAGGCATGCACCACTGTCACCTCATCGAAGCAAGATCACAATATTGAAACCGTCTAAAGCCAGTAAACATTGGAGCAGTGAAGGTTGGTCAGAATCATTTAAATCAGAAAGAAGGCCTGATGGGTTCCTTCATATGCATCAAGAAAGCACAGGTTCAATTAAGATGAAAACGGCAAGCCTTGGCAAACACTCTATCAAAGAAAACAATGTTTCTCTTTCATGTAATTTATCAGCATCACTACATGCAGCTAGAACCACAACTTTTCTTCATCCTGCTCGCATTGTTATTTTAAAGCCAAACTTGGAGAAAGCCCAAAAGATTGCAAGGGGTGATTTATTCACCCATGAGAACAGTTTCATTTCCAAAAAATGCAGAGAAATTTTAGCATCTGGAATTCAGGAGCTGCACGACAAAGATATACAGAAGTTCTTCTTTCACACTGAGGGATTGAGCCATAAGGGTTCAGTAGAGATTGCTAGAGAGATTACAAGAAAAATGAGGCACACGATAAGCAGTCAAACCAAAAAGAACTTTGCCTCACAAATGAATCCCTATGCTAAGAGTGGAGACTCATTTATCATGCCAGGCATTGTGAAGCTCAACCACTCAGAGGCCTTTTATCTGTCTACTGACAATTTTGGCGAGTGGAATAACAGCTTCAGCCCTTCATCTTCATATTCAGCTGAATCTTCTGCGAGCATGGAAGCTCGAAAATGTCTGTCTGAAAGATGGAAGATCACTCACCAATTTAAGAATACGAAACTTTGTTCTCGAGGCTCAAACACACTGGGTGAATTGCTTGCGCAATCTGATAGAAAGACACCAAAGGCTACTCTGGATTCATTAGATACTAAGAAAGTTTCAGATGAAAAGTTGTCCAAAGATGAGATACTTGAAAGCAAGGGCTACCGTTTGGGTATTAGCAGCAAGGACAGCTTGAAAGATGGGAGCTCCGGATTCTTGCCGAGGTTCAGTTCACTTCCAGCGTCAAGTATTGTTTATGGAAGCCCAAGACCAAGTGACAGAAAACAAGATGGTAGAAGTAGTAATGATACGATCAAAGACGTGCGACACATGGGATCCTCTGTTGCTTCAGAAGCAAAATGTAGTAAGCCAGGAACTGCAGAAGTTAAGAGCTCTAAGCATCATAATCACAATTCTCGACTAGCTCATCCAGTTGAAGAGGAAAATATGCTACCTGAACGGGAGATTCATGTGAATTCAGAAGGATTGAGGAAGAGCATTCATGTGAAAAATTATTTAGACAACACAATGTTACATCCTGAACCTACTGATTATGCCATTACCATCAGAAAAAGTAGTGCCTCAATTCCCATAGTTGGAGATGACTCACGGCGATTGATCACTCAAGTAGAGCAAGCAACGCAGTCTTCATTTCAAGTGCCATCAGTTCGGAATGATGTAGTGATTGAGGTGATCTTCTGGCGTTACAACTATTTAGTTTTCTTTGATAGTGGAAAGAATCATTTGTGACCAAAAGGAAGCATTCGACATTTAAGATGATTTATTTTATTAGATTGCTTAGAATATTTCATGCAGATTTTACAGCAAATTTTGTATAGTACAATCTATTAGAAGCACTTGGTCAGATATTGTAAAGTAAGTAACGATATTGTCTAGTGTAAATTTCAAGTTATCTTGTTGATTTCTCTCTGTGTCCACTAACAGAGCCATTTTATAGATTAGCAGAAACTCGCAAGTCAACTTTTCTTAGCCATGCTTTGTTTTGTTGGCATCCCTTTTCCAATTTCAATTATAATAAAAGGATAGAGCCTATGACTCCAAATACATGATGCCTCTCCTGAATTATTATGTAATCGGTACCTAATAATTCAAACAAAGAATGCAGCAATGCTTAATGGTTGTAAGCCATCTTCCATGCCTTGTCAGGTATCAATCGCAATGAACTTCAATCTCTTCATTTGGCAGTTGGCAAAAGATTTGCATGCTTTCATCTGTCTAAAGTAGGAAACCATTGTCACCTCCATGCACACAATCAGAATCTTGAAGGGGACGAACGCTAATTATTCTGTTAATGTTCATTAGTCTTAGTGCATGCGTTGTTTTATGACTCTTAAATTAAGTCTGATCTCATCTCCATTACTGTAATAAATGAAGTGTGCTTCTTATATCACTCCGTATCTCAAAAGTAAACTATTTTCCTTTGCTCCAGGATATATCAAGTGACCATCCTCAAGTCAAGCGGCTTCAGTTCGAGTATGATCCATCTGAATCACTTCCTCTAAGCTTTAAGGAGCTCGAACTGCCGAGTCCAGTCTCAGTTTTGGAGACTCCGTCCGAAGAAGGAAGCACTACAGGATGCCTTGAAAGATTAAGTGCAGATCTTAAAGGCAATAGAACAACCTCATCATTGCCTCAGATCTCTCCTTTAAGTTTATCTAGATTGACCATGTCTCTGATTTTATTTTACTTGACTGCAGAGCTTCGCATGAAACTCGAACTTCTAAAACTTGAGTCAGTGGATGCGTACATGCCGACCACCAACAAAGATTATACAGGAGACGATCATGTGCCCCGGTCTTCAGGGGCGATAAATCGCGGGGAATTCATAGATGACGATGATAGGGACTTCGCTTACCTACTCGACATACTTGTAGAGTCAGGAATCCATGGTGTTGATGACAACAAGCTCTCGGATGCCTGCTACTTGCATGGCTGTCCTGTGGACCAGATGGTCTTCCATAAACTCGAGAAAAAGTACAACGGGAATGCATCATGGTCGAGATCAGAAAGAAAGCTGTTGTTTGATCTTATAAATCATACCCTGGCAGGTTTCATAACCAAATGCATGGATGTGAACCCAGGAGTGAGATCGAGGATTCATCTGCGAGCATGGAACCGTGAAGACCTTGCGGAAGGTCTGTGGCAAATGGTGGTCAAGCTAAGGAACGATCAGGACTGCAATCGGGAAAATAAGGTCCTGGATCCGGGATGGCTTGGTTTAAGATATGATGTCGATTTGATCGGAAGAGAGATGGAGAGGCTACTAAACGATGAGCTCTTGGAGGAAATTGTAAGTGAGTTTGCAGGAGCATAGTAGAGCTATGCTAAATCTGCTTTGCTAAAGTGTAGTCAAGTGCAACAGACTCACTGATCCAGCAACCGCGAGAACAGTGACCGAGATGGAGATGGAGAAGCAGATCACAAACTTCCAAGGAGTCATGTTTTCTTGGAAAATCATATAATGCTGACTCTGTCAAATTTAGATTTGTATGTATTTTATTACTGATTCCTCATGGGATGCATTGAATTGATGGTTGCGACTGTGCCATTATGCTCGCTTGCTCTGTGAAGAAAAGATTAGCGTCAGCTGGTTTTCTAGTGGATGTAAACATTCTACCCGGAGTTTGTTCTCGAATAAGCAAGCTTCTGTCTCAGCCATGGTTCTGAGGACACGATAGATTGCTTAGAATCTGATCATTTAGATTAGCCCATAATTCATTATACAAAGCTGAATGCTTTTCAGAGATAACATACAAACAAAAAAAGAAACCAACCATTGAGATCTTTCACCCATTCCTCGCTTAGACATCAAATCATTTTAAGCATCAGAAAACCATCCTTGGTAATCCAATCCACCATGTATGATCTAAAAAAATTACTATTTGAGTATCGAAAAACAAGTCTACGTAATCCACTATATATGATCTAAAACAATTAATATAATGAGCAAAAAATACCCCTATCTAAAGAGGAAGGAATTCAAACGACAATGAATAATAATATGCTAAAAAATACATACCATTTATAAAGATAGACCCATAATGAATATTCATGCATGTACAGTGGATGAACAAAGCACCATATCATTTTATGAAGATACGCACGCTCATGGTGAATATTCATGCATATATGGTGAATGAAGGAAGTCCCAAGTATGAGGAATGTTTTGAGCAGTATCAAATAATTCTAAATAATAATGTATCAGAATCGTACAATATCATCAATAGTGACTAAGATCTGCAGTTGATCTTTCAATAAGGTATGAAGGGCTCTTATTTGCCGTCTTGGGAGGAATGAATCTTCCATAACTACGCGAGCTGCTATTGTTCTTCCTCCATTCAATGAACCGAGTAAATGGAGGGAGAAACAAAACAAGATTTCTATTGCGCTGGAAAACTTGGTAATTCCTTGATTCAACGAATCTACTTATGATCAGACGCATTAATTGCATGACTCCTCACGGCCACCGTAATACGTGTATAAATATGACTGAGAAATGAGAGAAAGGATCCGTAGACAATCGATCGTGCGGTGTGTCCTCCTCGTCGGAAGAACATGGCGAGGGTTGGTTCTCTCAAGCTCCTAGGGATCATGATGGCCTGTGCGGTGATGCTGCTGCTGTGCAGTTCCATGAGCTGGGCACGCCCGCTGTCTCCGGGGGAGACCAAGCCGTATGGACTGGCGGCGATCAACTTTCCGAGGCTGCCAAGGGGACCTGTTCCTCCGTCCGGCCCCAGCTTTCCTCCTGATCGTCTGTAGCTTCTTGAGACGACCAGTTCAAACAGGTCTTATCGTGTGAGAAATAATGACCTGCAAGTTCTTGCGAGAAGCAAGAGCGAAGCATGTGTTTGTTCTGGTTCTTAATTTGATGGGTTCCAGTTTGGCAGTCACAAATCTTTTCTTGTTACGGATGCCAAAATTGCAATTGTCGCATCTTAAAATCCATAGTCCAATAAATGTGATGTAAACAATAGGGAAGAAACGTATGAATGAAGAGCAATTGGACGAAAACCTGCAACACTTCTCCTCATCACAACCAATGTTTAGAAGCAGCAAACCACCACATACTGCTGCTAAGAGACGAGTCGAAACTTCTTTGGTACAACAAAAGTAGCAGTTTCCGTAGGTATATATAGATGATGATTCCAGTACTTGTGGCCATCGCTGCCTCACTCCCCCATAATCTTCTCCCGCTGAATTCCATGATGCTCTCACCAGCCATTTACTTGGTCTTCCTGCTTGCTATCACAAAATGCGCTTGCTCATCAACCCTGCTCGATGAGCAATCACCGGAGGCTCACGTCATTTGATCGATCAAGATATCGGGCCATCGGCTGTAGCTGTCGAAGTCTGCTCGCAATTATGTGCTCAGCGGGGTTTCGTCCTCTGTACGTTCCGTCTTCCGAAGCCACCGTCGCTCTTCAAACCCTGGTTGAAAAGACTCTGGTCACTACTCAGAATGCAGCGAGAGGAGTACATTTCACTGCTTTTGCAGACATACTGAAAGAGTCGTTTGCAGCGGTTGGCGACTACGTATCTTTTAGCTGACCTTTGATCTTTCCGGCCATGGATCAGTCACCTTGTTCTCTTCCATGTACTTGGCGACAAGATCGGGTGGATGGATATCTCTGACGCAGGTAAGGCTTGGGAACTTACTGCCTCTGCCTGGGAAAGGAGCCCGTGACGTGAACACTCCAGAAACTGCTAAGATAATATTAATATAAATTTTATTTATTTAAGAGATATCTAGATAATAATTAATTTTAGATATTTATTTTTGATAAATTAAGTTCTATATATATATATATATATATATATATATATATATATATATATATAAAGTCCCATGAATTCAGATTCTAAATGAAGGTTTGATTTCTTTTTATGGGGGCACCAAATCAAATTGAGGAAGAATGGTAGATCGACTGTAAAGTATTGATTGATGGGTTATAATCAGATTTTTGTATTGGTGATTGGCTTTTTTATCTTTCTTTCTTTTTCGATCTTTTTTTTTTTTTTGTTTATGATGACAACCAGAAATACGATTACTATCATATGCTCTTTATCATTGTCGAAGATGATAATTTGATTTAGATGATAAGATTTATGCTAAGATAGTTGAAGAAGATTATGATGTAGTCAAAACCACTAAAGAATATTAAATAAAGAATTTACATGCTCTTTATTCTCTTCGACTAGTAGTTGATGAGATTATATTTATTTGAATTTATGTTTTAACAAATTCTAAGGAGGTTTGAAAGATGTTGAAGCAAAGAGTATCACATAAACTTTAAGGTATCGATAATTAAACTCAAAACTCTTCCAGGAAATTTTGAGAATTTATTTATGGATGAAAGTGAAACAATATAAATTTATTTTTCAAGAGTTATGGAGATAGTAAATCAAATAAAAAGATATGATAAATTAATTTTTGATCAAAAAAAATTAATTTTTTTTTATAAAGAGTCTCTCGTATAGTTATCATCATTATATAGTCGAAATAATCACAAGTTTCCGACGAGAAAAATAATCGAAAACTTTTTTCGTATCCTAATCAAGTTTAAAGGCTCGCTTTTAACAATAAAAAAATGAAAGAAAAATCTCTTTTGATTATTGATATTCATACACTTATATTTCGCGTTACTAATCTAAATGTTCGAGGGACTAGATCAAGAAATCTCTTTTGACCTTAGTATTCGATGAAAACTATATTTCGTGTTACTAATCTAAATATTGGAAGGACTAGATCAAGAAATCTCTTTTACCTTAGTCTTCAAAGAAAACTACGATAATAAAAATACAATCTGAAACTTTTGAAAAAAAAAAATACAAATTTGCTGTTGTTGAAGAACCTATAGATTTTGAAAAAGAATAAACTATTTCAGAGAGATCAAAGATGAATTCATATTTTTTGAAGAGATGTATTGATAGATCAAATCAACACTCAAGCAGCATATTAAGCTGTAAAGTATTTGTTTAGAGACTATAATCAGTTTTTTTATTATAATTTTTTTCTTCATTTTTAAAATTATTTAATTTTTATATTGGTATTTGACTATTTTTCTCTGTCTTTTTTTTTTCGTCATGATTCCCCAACCAAACTGGCATTGCTAAGAACAAGAGAGTCTAGCAGCTGCTACCATTTGATTTGATTGCCTACACTGTTACCATTTGATCGGAGATTGCAAGCACCAAGCAAATGGTGTCCGTCTTCCATCATTTTGAAAACTGGAACGAAGGAAGAGGAGTGACAGATTGGAAGCTAGAATGAGAAGACATGCGTTGATTCAAATAGAGCTCTGAATCATATACAATTGTGCATGGGTTCTACAGGCATTTCTAGTTGAGAGAAAGCAAATGCAGTTTGTCGAACAACTGATACCCTACAGCTTTCGTTAATCATCCATTAGGCTACCTTCTTCTGGTTGTTATCCCCTGCAAAGCCCCGGCTTCTCTTGATTCTCACGAGCGACAGCAATTATAGGAGCAGACAAGGAACAAAATCCAACATCGCTTGCACTCTTTCTACCAGAGATCATCTGCTGAGACTTCTTGCAATGGGAAATCGCCCCTTGAATTGAGCTCTCCACCTCTGCATTCAGGCTGCTGCTCCTGTTAAGCAACAGCAGGGGCTGGTTGGATCCACCGGACCTCGTCGTACCCGTGAAGGATGACGATGACGAAGAAGAAGCGGACGTCAACGACACCGATGAGTCCGTCGCCGTGTGACTCCAGCTCATGGCGCCTGAGAACGACTTCCTGTAGCACACGTCGTCCTCTTCTATATGCTTTTCCCTGTTAATGCTCCTCATGAGTCCTAGCGCATTGGTGTCGTCGAAAAGATGAGTCCCGATCTGAGCTTGCTCCACTAGTTTCTTTCTGGCTTCCGCAGCGCTGCCGTCGGTACACTCTTTGGCTTGATGAGCGGCCGCGCATGACTCGTCGGGACGCCGCGGTTTGTTGAACAGAGACTTGAGATAAGCCTTTGAAGCCTTCAGCTTGAGACTCTGGGATAAGTGCTTGATCAACCTGAGCTTCTTGGACCAAGAACTCTTTCGATTTGACCTTACCAGCTCTGCCGAGCATCTGTAGTAGTCTTCCGCATCCAGCTCGCCGCTGACATAGCAAGAACTGGCAGGAGAGATGTTGCACGACCCAAATGGAGTGCGATCCGTAGGGGTAGCTGGTGCTATGGCCGCCTCGTCCTCGGAGGCATTCATCTCCTTTGACTTCTCGAGCTTCTCGACCATTTGAAGCCGAGGAGGGAGATGCAGAGGGAGGAGCTTCCCCTTGTAGAAGAGCTCATCAGCAGGGTACGCAGTGGCTTCCGACTCCGCCGACTGGACACTCATTTGGAACTCGAACTCCTTGGAATGTGGAGAGGAGACGACGGCGTAGCAGAGGAAGCTGTTGGTAGTGCTATTGCCCATTTCTGTTGCACAGCTGACATCCATGTCGATGTAGTCTTCTTCTTCCTCATCTTCTTCTGCTATGTGGTCGTAGGAAGGGAGTGTCTTAGCCATTCTTACAGTTACGATGGCCAAGTATTCGAAATCTAAACAAAACTCTCTCTGGATACTGTTCCTTTCCCTCCCCTGCCTCACAGTGTTTGAGCCGTGGCTGTGGAGTGGGTGGTCGTGACGCTGAGAAAGGTGTGGGCGAGGCTGAGCATCCTTTAAAGCGAGAATAAGGCCAAATGAGAAAGAATTATGAAGGGGCTGTCAGGGATTTGGAAATAGGCCAAGGCATCCAACATAAGCCATGCAGAGAAACATGAGGGGTAGCCTTCTAATGGGTCCGCAAACCCTCGTCATTTGACCCATATTTTGTTCTCTCTCTCTCTCTCTTCCTCCACCTACTTCATCTCACTTGAGGTTTAGTGTCTCATCGTTCCGTTTCCTGTCACTTTTAACTTTTTCTTGCAGTTCTCAGTTTGTCTCTGCTCAATCAATGTCAGGGGCGGCAGCAGAACCGCACAATGCATGTCTATTCACTTGATACAAGTACAGTCGGAAGAGATGAACATGGCAACGTTGACGATGCCGAGTTCAGTGTGATGAAAGCTTAAGACGGTGTTGACAGATTAAGATGCAAGCATTAGACACGTACTCGATAGATTTCAGCCACATTTCCTCCTCAGAAAGTAAGAGAAGCAAAGCAAAAATAGCGTTATGTTGATGACATCTATTGACTGCGTCATACATTTGAACCCTCCTTGGAGTTGCCAACAGAAGCATAATTTTGACTTGTTACTGCGTTGCACTGTGGTCGCTGGCATCATCGTCGTTCGTCATCATCGACCTGTCGAGATGGGTACCGTATGGCTGGCTATAAATAAGAATGGCCTGCATAGCTGGAGGCCACCTTTGTCGTGCTTTCATGACGCTGCGGCCATGGAGTCGCAGACTCTCCTCAGACACACGGCAACCGGTCCAGAAAGGCTCCTGTGGCTTTCGGCTTTCGGCTTTCGCCCCAAGGACACCTGTTCCCGTCCACGTGAAGCATGCCGGAGGAATCTGGCAGAGGGGTGTTCTCGACATCAATGTGGTGGCGAAAAGCCATGGGCGTGGGCAGTGTGCCTTGTGGTGCATGCCTTGCTTCCCTCTGACCACAGCTTTGTAGGCATCGATGAAGGTGGAAGGCAGGAGCTGGTGATCGGGCAACAGTGGGGTTGAGTTTTGCATCACAATCCCGGAGCAATCCAGTGGACCCCTCTCTGCACTTCGCCAATAGAAAGATAGTCGGCAACACCTGAAATAACTTGGGGCTCGGAGATCCCCGGAAAGCTGTTCTCTGATGTCCTAATGGCGCGGACACTTCATGTATGAATGAACTCTGTCAAAAAGTACTGAAGTGTATTCTCTTTCATTGGGCTTCCGGTTTGACCACTGCTGCTCGCGGGCTGCTAATGCAAATCGACCGATGCTTCTCATCATGTTCCCTGGTCAATATTTGAAGAGTTGAGAGAAAGAAGATGACGCGGGCATAATGAAGCTCGACCAGGCTCGAGCCGCGAACACGACGTGCATCCAGAAGCTCGCGTCCATGCGCACCGGACCATCAATCTTGACTGGCATTCACATTGTTTGAATGGTGGACGAGGAAGAAGTCGATGCGAGGTTTTTCTTGGTATCTTTGCCCTTTCAATTGCAGTAGATGTTGTAGAGATCACGCAACCGCGTGTGGTAGGTGCAGCGTCACCATCCTCTCTCGGGCCACTGCTCCTTAGCTAATCCATTTGCCGGCAGCCGCTTCCTCGGCGTCTCTTCCTCCCATATAAGCAAATCTCACGTCCACAATCCTCGCATGCAATATCGGAGCGACAAGAGAAGCTTCGCCGATGGAGTAGACATGTTCAAACCGGAGCCCTCCCTCTTAGCACAAACATGCGCCGTGGAAAGCAGCGCGTAGGCGAGTGACGGTGATGCTTTAAGAGTTGAGATCGCGTAGATGCTGCCAGCTAGCTAAATGGCCCAATTGAGGAGGAGGTCAGTGCCACCTTGACTTTTCTTGTGCTACGTTCCTTTACCAATCTCTGTGTATCAGATACGACAGCCTAATACGACATCCGCTCAGCCGAGAACAGCTACCGTCCTTCCCCTAAAGAAAAATGTCACCTTCTCCTCGATGAACGTTACCACACTAAAGACCTTTACAATGAACATTGTAATGATTGGATTAAGATCGGATACCGCCCTCCTGTGTCTTGAAGGCTTGTTCTACACCCACTCTTATTGTGGTCTGAGGGCATTGACTCGGCTCTGTTCGACAGAATCCAATCTGATCGATCGAAGGAAAGGAGCGAGCTTTGCTGCGGATCTACTGATGCTTTTGAGCCCCAAAGGTGCCATCTTTTTCCTCTTGTTTTCCGGTTAAATCCCCCTCTCGTCGTTCGATTCCGTTTGGTCGAACGCCTCTTTTGGAGTTCCGGTCAATTGCTGCGGATCTACTGATGCTTTTGAGCCCCAAAGGTGCCATCTTTTTCCTCTTGCTTTCCGGTTAATTCCCTCTCTCGGTGTTCGATTCCGTTTGGTTGAACTCGTTGCTTCTTTGGGCTGTCAGGAATTGGTCGGATTGTGGCTTCTCTTCTCTGTTGTTGCTTTTTGTTTGCGGGTGGAAGATTAGGGTTCCCCGCTTCACCTGTCCGCCTCATCTTCTTTCTCGGAGATCGTAGCCCGAGATCGAACCTTTTTACCTTCATCGCCTGAGTCACGGTGCGCTTTGACGTTTGATTCCGAGAACGAATGTGTTCGCGGTTGAAGTCGGATCAGTTGGGGTTGATCAGGGCGTCGTGGTTCCAAGATTAGATTTTGCTGTTCCTTGTGTTGTCGCTGGTCAATCGGTTCTCCTTGTCGGAGAAGTTGTGTATCTCGTCATCTTCCTCTGGTGTTCTCGAGGAATATTACCAACAAACCACCCCATCTTGGTTACCTTTGCTTCGTTATGGCCATTAGGGAAATCGAAGCGAGACTCATCGTCTTCATGATGGTTGCGATTCGATGCGTCCACTGTGTATTTACCCCTGCAGACAATTACCTGATCGACTGTGGGTCTCTGACCAATACAACCATCGGCACTAGAGTTTTCGTGGCCGACGTCTCACTTTCCTCGACCTTGACACCCCCCTCAAACAACTTAGCCAATACTTCACAGAACTCGGTCCCTACTTCCTACGGCACGGCGCTCTTCCGGAACGCCCGGGTCTTCAGGGAACGCTCCTCCTACTCTTTCCAAATCAAGGCGCACGGCAGGCACTTCGTTCGCCTGTACTTCTTCCCCTTCGTGTCCGGAGGCTACAACCTCAGTGCAGCAACCTTCGGCGTGTCGATCCAAGATGTTGTCCTTCTCAACAAATTCCAGCCTCGGGCGAATGCAACGGTCGTCAAGGAATTCTCATTGAACATAACCAGCGACACTCTTATCCTTACATTTGCACCATCGGCAAACACTTCCCTTGCCTTTGTGAATGCCATTGAAGTTGTTTCGGTTCCTGATAATCTAATCAATGATACTGCAAAGATCGTTGATCCTCAAGGCAAGTACCATGGTTTATCAGGCCAGGCATTGGAGACGATTTACCGGATCAACATGGGGGGGCCTCAGGTCCTTCCAGGCGACGATACGCTGTGGAGAACCTGGGAAAATGATCAGAAATTTCTGCTCACTCCTGGTCTATCCCAGTCATCTAATTTCACCGGAAAAATCAATTATATGGATGGAGCTACCGAGGAGATTGCCCCTCAAGTCGTGTATGCCACGGTTGTAGAGTTGTCTAAAGATGCCCAAAACACTATCGGTGCCAATGTTAACCTGACATGGCAGTTCAGTGTGGATGCTAACTCGGTCTACTTGACAAGGTTTCATTTTTGTGACATAGTCAGTAAATCGGCTATTGATTTGTTGTTTAATGTTTATATCAATGCATGGCTTGCTTCTGAAGTTGATCTCGGTCAAATCACATTTAACAGTTTGGCTACAGCTGTTTTTATGGATTTTGTTCTAAAGGCTGATGATGCCTCTGGTAAGCTTAGTGTTAGTATCAATCCTTCACCCATAATCAATGGTTTACCAAATGCCATTCTCAATGGCCTTGAGATAATGAAGATAAATGGCTCTGCTGGTCTGGCAGTTGCTGTCATACCACCTGGTTCAAATAAAAATTTTGGCTTCATACTGGGCTCAATCCTTGGAGCAGTTGCGGTGGCTGTCGTTGCTATTATTCTTTGCGTGGTTCTTAGGAAAAGGAAGCTCGCAAAACAGAGTTCCAAAACTTGGGTGCCTTTCTCCATCGATGGCTTGACTTCTCACAGCACGGTAAGTCAGACTTCCAATGAAACTGCTTTTAAAATTGGGCAGAATGGAGACCTTGGTTATCGTTTCTCTTTCATGGTGCTGCAAGAAGCAACAAACAACTTTGATGAGAATTGGGTGATTGGGGTTGGAGGTTTCGGGAAGGTCTACAAGGGAGTGCTAAGAGATGAAACAAAAGTGGCAGTGAAGAGGGGTAATCCAAAATCTCAACAAGGTCTCAATGAGTTCCGCACCGAAATTGAACTTCTGTCACGCCTGCGCCACCGCCACCTGGTTTCTCTTATCGGGTACTGTGATGAGAAGAATGAGATGATTCTTGTTTACGAGTACATGGAAAAGGGCACTCTTAAGAGCCATCTATATGGTTCAGATCTTCCTCCTCTTGTTTGGAAGCAGAGATTGGAAATTTGTATTGGATCAGCCAGAGGATTGCACTACCTTCATACCGGTCAAGCCAAGGCTATCATCCACCGTGATGTTAAATCTGCAAATATTCTACTTGATGAGAATCTCTTGGCAAAGGTTGCTGATTTTGGGCTCTCGAAGACTGGGCCTGAGTTGGATCAGACCCATGTCAGCACCGCCGTAAAGGGGAGTTTCGGATATCTTGATCCTGAGTACTTCCGGAGGCAACGGTTGACAGAGAAATCTGATGTGTATTCATTTGGAGTGGTTTTGCTTGAAGTGCTTTGTGCGAGGCCGGTCATTGATCCCACCCTACCAAGAGAGATGGTGAATTTAGCAGAGTGGGGAATGAAGTGGCAAAAGAGGGGTGAGTTGGAGCAGATTGTTGATACTCGGATTGCAGGATCCGTTAGGCCTGAATCTCTAAGGAAATTTGGGGAGACGATCGAGAAATGCCTGGCAGACTCGGGTGTGGAGCGCCCCTCGATGGGAGATGTTCTTTGGAACTTGGAGTATGTGCTACATCTACAAGACGCAGATCCTAGTGTTTCTGAGATCGATAGTATCAATCGCATTACTGAACTTTCACCGCAGGTTCAAAACATCAACACCATCTTTGAGAGTGCCCCTGCGGAGGAAGCTGGTACGTCAGTGCATAATGATCTTACAGACGTCTCCATGAGTAAGGTTTTCTCACAGTTGATCAAGTCAGAGGGTCGGTAAGTTAATTGTAATATGATACATTACCGTTTGAGGCATAGAACCGAAAGAGTTGATTGTTTAATATGTTTCTATATTGCTGTATACGACGAGGGTTCAATCTTTTCTCTTTGTTCTTTATTCGATCGGTCATATCTGCATAAACAGGCTATTCGGCAATGTAATTACACTGGATTTGTCATATTAACTGTTTGCTATCTTCCGTGTGAGACCTTTGGAACTTAGAAGGATGGTTATGTGCTCAATTCATGGGTATTGTATGTCACCAGCAAGCAGCAACTCTAAGGAGGGCACTGCAGGTCTGTATCAAAATCGATTTATCGACGGGCTCATTGTGATTTCTTTATAATATTCTTGTCATGATGTAATCCTTACTTTTCCCTCCATATATCATCAGTGTTTTATTTATTATGCCATGTATCACATAGGTCAAGTTTGTGCCATCTGTTTTCCTTGCATCAAAGAAGGCCTCTTGATTTGCCCTCCCTTGGTTGAGAGATTGTGTGTGAATTGTATCAGAGTTCAGCTCATCTGTATTAGCATACGAAAGTCAGATTTGTACAACAAAGCTCAGTCATTGAATGATCATGTGGTATGCTTTTTCTGCATCCTTATTATGAGTTACATCTTTTCTTGTCTTTGCAAAAAAGAATTACTACTATCCAAATAATACAGCTCTTTCAATTATTTTACAATTACATCATTGTTTGTGTCTTTATTTTTTTTTTATGCAGTAATTTTCTTTTGGAATGATCAAAATTGTCCTCCCTCCCTCTATCAACACCAGATTGTCAAATGGCAACAAAACTGTCTTAAAGCTTTTTCTTGAAGGAGGCAAACAACTGTTCCTCTTACTTATTTTGTTGAACGTTCCTTTTTCGAGGGAAAAAAGAGAGTCAAATCATCCATCGCTGGTCATCATGCAGTCGATCAACCTCCCCTCCCTCTCCCTCTGTAGATCCTCTTAGTTAGGTGTGTTTTAGCTCATCTAAACCTTTGCTCACTGCGTGCCTCTTCCAATCACCAACACTCTTTCCTTCCTTCCGCCTTTTGGACGAGAAGAATGTAGCTGAACACCCCAACACCTACTCGCTCTACCATCCGAAGCTCTTTGCATTTTGTTTCCGCCACACGTTTGGGTTTGTCCTCCGGCGGCAAAGGAACCCTGTCAACAGACACGCATGTTCTTGAGCTACGTCACCGTGAATCAAATCCTTCACACATCTACCATCAAACGACAGCCCTATATATATTCCGTCGTTGTGGGATACAAATCAAAAGCCCTCGTCTTTCACCTGTGCGTGCCGTAACACCGTGCTGCTCTTCCGCCGGCTCCCTCTCGTTCTGTAAGGCGGGGATTACGGAAGCGGCGTCATGTCGCGGTTCGTCGACAAGATATCCGTCCTCGAGCGGCTCTCTTCCCCGATGGCGGAGGCCGAGGGCATCGCTCGCGGCGGCCTGCTTGTCCACCACCACCACCACCACCCCCGCGGCCCCTCCGTCACACTCGGCCAGCTCTTCAAGCGCGTCGGCGAGGCCCATAGTGGCGGCGGCGTGGGGGACGAGGACGCGTCCCAGCCCCACCACGTCGTCGCTATGGGCGAATTTGACGGCGCCGGAGGTGGCGGGTTGGCCTCCCGCCCCCTCCCTATCGTCCTCACCTTCACCAATCTCTCGTACAGCGTCAAGAGGGCCCGCAACATGTTCCTTTTCCGCAAGAGCCGCCTCGCCATGGACCCCGCCGCAGGCCTCGCGACGCCGGATGCGTTCTCCGGGAGTAAGACGCTTCTGGACTCCATCTCCGGCGAGGCCAGAGAAGGGGAGATCTTCGCGGTGCTGGGGGCCAGCGGCTCCGGAAAGTCCACCCTCATCGACGCGCTCGCTAACCGCATCGCGAGGGAGAGCCTGCAGGGCTCTATTACCCTCAACGATGAGAAGCTCGACGACCAGCTGCTGAAGATCATCTCCGCGTACGTGATGCAGGACGACCTCCTGTTTCCCATGCTTACCGTGGAAGAGACCTTGATGTTCTCCGCTGAGTTCCGGCTGCCGCGATCTCTCTCCGCCTCGAAAAAGAAGAGCCGGGTGCAAGCGCTCATCGACCAGCTGGGCCTTCGGACCTCCGCCAAAACCATCATCGGCGACGAGATCCACCGCGGCGTCTCCGGAGGCGAGCGCCGCCGGGTTTCTATTGGCATCGACATCATCCATGACCCCATCATACTCTTCCTCGACGAGCCCACGTCCGGCCTCGACTCCACAAGCGCGTTCATGGTGACCAAGGTGCTGCAGAGGATCGCTCACAGTGGGAGCATCGTGATCATGTCGGTCCACCAGCCGAGCTACCGGATTCTCTGTCTCCTCGATCGCCTCCTTTTCCTCTCCAGAGGCCAGACCGTGTACAGTGGGCCGCCCGACGGTCTGCGCGGGTTCTTCTCTGACTTCGGCCATCCCATCCCAGCCAACGAGAACCCAACAGAATTCGCGCTCGACCTTATCCGCGAGCTCGAGGGCACTCCGACCGGTGCAAGGTCCCTCGTCGACTTCAACAAGGCACATCAGAGCGTACGACTCGCCGTGGCCGCCGCGGACAAGCCATCTCTTTCTCTAAATGATGCCATCAGCGCCAGCATCTCCCGCGGGAAGCTTGTTTCCGGCGCGACCGAGGGAGCGCCCTCGGCGCCGTCGGTCCAGAATTACGCCAATCCATTCTGGATCGAGGTGGGTGTGCTGACAAAGCGGTCGTTTACCAACTCCAAGCGGATGCCAGAGCTGTTCGGCGTCCGCCTCGGCGCGGTGCTCGTCACGGGATTCATCCTGGCGACCATCTTCTGGCGGCTCGACAACTCGCCCAGGGGCGTGCAAGAACGACTCGGCTTCTTCGCCATAGCCATGTCCACCATGTTCTACACCTGCGCCGATGCGCTGCCGGTCTTCCTCCAGGAGCGCAACATCTTCATGAGGGAGACGGCACACAACGCCTACCGCCGCTCGTCCTACGTCCTCTCCCACACCATCGTCGGCTTCCCGCCGCTGGTCCTCCTGTCCATCGCCTTCGCCTCGACCACCTTCTTCGCCGTCGGCCTCGCGGGGAGCATGCAGGGGTTCTTCTTCTTCGTGCTGATCGTCCTGGCCTCCTTCTGGGCCGGCAGCGGTTTTGTGACCTTCCTCTCCGGGGTGGTGACGCATATCATGTTAGGCTGCGCCGTCGTCCTCTCCGTTCTGGCCTACTTCCTACTCTTCAGCGGCTTCTTCATCGACCGGACCCGGATCCCCGACTACTGGATCTGGTTCCACTACCTTTCACTCGTCAAGTACCCTTACGAAGCGGTGATGCAGAACGAGTTCGACGATCCGCGCAAGTGCTTCGTCCGAGGGGTGCAGATGTTCGACAACACGCCCTTCGGGGGGTTGCCGGAGGCGATCAAGTTGAACGTTCTCAAGTCCATAAGCAGTTCTTTAGGGGTGAACATAACCAGCCAGACCTGCATCACCACCGGCACCAACATCCTGGAGCAGCAGAGCGTGACGCAGCTCAGCAAGTGGGACTGCCTGTGGATCGCTGTGGCGTGGGGCTTCTTCTTTAGGTTCCTCTTCTACATCAGCCTCCTGTTGGGAAGCAGGAACAAGAGGAGGTAAGAGAGAGTGAGAGATCCCTTTTGGAAGTTGCTTCCATAAGCTTGAAGAAGAAGAACTAATCAGCAGACATCCACAGCTCCTCTTCCAACCTTTCGTCGGTTGTAATCTCCATAGAGCTTCTTCATGTAGTGTGATTCTTACTACAGCCCTCCACAGATGCTTCCTGGAGCATCAAAAAACAGCAACTTCAACTACGATCGATTGAGGCAGTAAATAAATTATTATACCAAGTCGATTAATTTTGTCATGCTAACTCGTCCAACTTGTGGAACGATCTAATAGGGAGGATAAACCGACATCTCGTAATAATTTAACTTGTGATCTTCCAACTCCATTATTCACCAACATTCAAGAACTCCTCTTCCCGACTCTTGAAGTGGACAAAAGTCCGAAAAGACTATTTAACCACAAAGTCAACGATAAGGCTTCTTCAACACTGTAACCAAATCGAACGGATATCACTCCCAGTCCGCAAAACATGTAGTTTCCAACCAGAACAGGTGGTGGTTCGCCCCCAATACAGCCAGACACGGATCCCCGTCTCTCGTTTCTCCATTCCACAGGCTAAGGTTGAAGATGAACCTTCAACGCTTGTATATAATGCAGTCACCATGTGTATATATATAATGCTCTTGCTCAGGGTTTTCTCTTTTTCAACCTCTCACTGTGGAGTCCGCCATCACGCCATCCTTGCTCTCCACGGCATCTGTGACCTTCACCCTGCTCTACTATGCTTCTTAATCTGTCACGACCGTTTCCATGTCGGTTCCTTGACTGACTGTCGAAGTCCCTCGAGCTGCGAATATGGCGAGCATCTTCTACATGATAAGGAAGAGTAGTATGCTCATGGTTATCACGCCCATCATAACGATTTCTTGTGTCAATGAAGTGATCAGCAAAGAAGTGAACAGGTCCAAGATAGTCCGCAGCTGTTTCATGTGGGCCAAAGCAATACCTCCTTGTGTTCCTCTGCAGAAACCCACCGGGCCTAGGTAGATCAAGATCGTTAACAGGAAGCATTTCATCCATGTCGGCAGGCAAAGCATTCCTTTCAACCATCATACCTTCTGGGAAATAAAGATGTCCATGAGGCGAATTGGGCATGTCAACTGATGGTGGTGCTCCATGTCTTACTAATGCTGGATGTTGTTTATTCATAACCATTTCAGGTGATGTTCCAGGGGAAAGCCACCTACGAGGTGAGCCCATTCCATAGAAATGTGAAGGAGGAGGTCTCCTCCGAGTAGGTGAAATATTGCTTCCCCTCGGCAAGACATCATTCTCGGTTGGTCCATATTGCATAGTAGGGTGCGAATATAAGATACTATCCACCATTTCATGATCTAGTGTCCTCATGATCTCCTCCTTGTTAGGGCTAACGTCCCTTACTAAGCACCTAGCATTTCGGGTATCCACCAACGGTGGTTCCTCTTGATGCCTCGGCAGTCGCCTCCAGAGTGGAAAACAAGATGAACGGAATGGCTGATCACCCATTGGCCTCCTCGATAAAGTGCTGGCACTTCCAACAGAACCATTTGTAGCAACTTCTAGCGGAACTTCCGACCTTGTACTAAGCCTTGAAAATTGGTGCTTTCTTGAATTATTATGTTCTGATGCATACCGGGTGTTGGAATTCCGATCCAAATGCCGGTTGCTGTGCCTTGCAGTGTTCATGTAATCAGAATCACATTTATCAGTTGACTGATCTTGATTCTTCTTGCTTTCAAATTCTGAACACCTGAAGCATGAAAAAAGGCATAAATTTCAAAACAAGAGCTACGTTTTAGCAGCAGCAACAACACGTACAACTACAAAAAAAAAAAAAAGTGAAAGGATTATCACCTTCTCCTCTGAGAGAACATTCTGTCTCGCCTCTGCTTATCAATCAACCCATCCTCAGTTCCTGATGAAATTGACCTAGAAGAAATAGGTTTCCTCTGGCCAAATGACCTAATAGTAGGTGAACTTACCTTCGTAATCTGTCTATGCTTACACCTACTGTCAACATTCTTCTCGTGGCTATGCTTACCTGCATCATCAACATGCTTATTCCCAACGCCACTGACATCTGAATCTCTCTCTGGCAGCTTCGGATGCTTAATAGACGCAATGGCATATCTAGTTCTCATCTGCTGTCTGTCTACATTGTCCTCGATAGTTTTTGCAATTGCATTAGGTGGTCTGATAGAATCTGACTTCATCTCTGAGCTCTTCTCCTTTCCAAGGTGATTCTTTATTGCTTCCGGACAAGGTTTAGCAAGCCTCTTACTGGAAGAAACTCGTACCACTCCATTATCTGGTGGCTCATGCAAAACTGTTGTCAGGTCAGAGCTCATCTCCTTTTTATCACGGCACATACTGACATCAAAATTTTCAGCTCTATGAAGGCTCATTGCCTCTTCAGACACTATTTGTTTGCCCTTTGTATCTGAATGTATTTCCATCATGACAGCATGACCATCTGAACCAGTGAAATCAGTAGTCACATTTTCATGTACCTTCTTTTCATACTCGCATGGAAGCTCATTTGACCATTCTAGCACATTTCCCCGTACTCTTTTCTCTTCATGGTCACAGGAAACCTCACTTGCACATTGTGGCACAGGATCTCCAAGTTCACCACCTTTGACCTCAATATCACCATCTACAGGAATAGTTATATCGGTTGTAAACCTTAAATTATAAGTAGCATCGAACTGCTGTTCATTGCTGTTGAATTGTTCTGTCTGAATCTCAGCTGGTAAGCCCAAGCCTTCCTGGTTTGTGGCACTTGGTACCTTGTTTACGTCAGTAGCCATGTGAAGATCATCTCCAGCAACTAGTTTTGATGAAGTATAATCTTCATTGTCCGAGCAGTCCATTTCAGCACTACCTTCAGACAAATCATCATGAGTCATGGGTTCTTTAAGATAACTTGCAGACTCATGATGCAGAGAAGAGGCCACATCAGCAATTTCACGGCTTTCAGTCATGTTTGCATTAGATTCTTTTGCATCAGAAATGATGGGGTCTGCAATAATATCCACTGATTTACTAGTGTTTCCTTCTGCACCTTGGTTAGCGCAAATGTTGGTAAGCACATCGTCAGCCTTATAAGGTACATCGGAACTTGACAACTCAGCAGGATCTAAAGCCAGAGAAGTGCTCTCACCTGATTCTATTTTTGCATTACCAGGCATAACTGGGTTATTATCATTAAGTATATTTGCATCAACCACAGCATTAGAATTAAGAGCAGGTTTAACCTGACTCGGGGAAACGTCTGTACAACAAGTTAATTGATGATTGTCGTCCGACTCCAAACTTGGTGGCTTTTCCTTAGGTTCTTCAGGTGGCTCTGATTTCAACACTCTTCCTAGTGATGATTCCTGATAAAAGAGAACAGCTACACTGGAAGCATCACCATGAACATTTTCATCACATGGTTCAGAGTTTACGTGCCTAGTTCCCACTGACTTTAGACTACTATGTTGAGACACTTCAGTTACTTTCTGATTACTGTTCTCACAATGTTCAGGCTTCACAACTCTACAAGATACCTCTGAAAGATTCCCAGTCAACGAAAGACTAAGATCAGAAGGGGCTATCTTTCCCCAGTTAATGCGTAACTCTGGTCTGCTAGGTGGTCGAAGCTGCAAGTCTAAGCCACCTTCATAGCCCCTCTTGTCATTAGCAGGTGTTCTCCAATTTCTCAATCTTGGCTTGTATTGACTTCTTTCGACCATAGATGCTCCTGATGTTGACACACTCGCAATGGTGCCTAGCTTAGGTTGAATGAGGCATCTGTCAATATTTTGCGGGTGCATAGTGCTCTGATTTAACCTATGATCCATGGCATGTTCTACAACTGAATCACTTAAATTGGCTTCCCACACCTCCATTGGAACATTCAAATCCCAATTTTCTCTGCTCACACAGCGATCAGCAGATCCATACTCTGAATCCACTTCATTGTGCATGGTCTGACGCAGATCTAAAGAACAGGTTTTAACTATCTCTTGCTTGGACGAGTTGTAACCATGATATTTATTATCCTTAGATGACGATAAATGCACAATGGATGTTGTTTCAACTCCTCTAAATGCAGATACATCACATGTAGCAATTTTCTCTTCCATGGTCCTGTCAACTATAATCATTTCCGATGTACCAGGCTGTGATAACTGCTTTCCTTTATCCATATCTAAGCCTAGTGATGGCCTGTTATCAGCATTAAGATCTTCCTCCATATTTGATCCCTTGAAGGCTCTTGTGGCTTTCTTGAGTTCCATTTCATCATGATTAGCATGGACATCACTGCCATACCTCTGACCAGATGATGCGGAGGAAGAATTTACGACGTCCTTAGGACATGTACCGGTGTCCAGTGGCAGACCAGCATCTTTTACTGACACAGAAGATTCTGCTTCAACTGAGAACTGATTAGGTTGCCTCTGATAATTATGTGATATTGAACATGTTTCTTGGGATGGAGAAAATGAACATCGTGACAAATGAAATAGCCTTTTTTTTATTGGCACACCAGAACACCTATCTTTATGGTCAACTTTAATCTGCCAATATAAAAAAAGTAAACATTCAATTAGCAGAAAAGTCGGTATGCTTCACAAACTGCATAATAACAATGTTAGAAAGAAGAAACACCTCTTCTTGTATTTGCATCTCCTAAGACTATGTCTGGCCAGCAGATGATGGATTTAAGTTCTCTTTAGTGGAACATAGAATGATCTAAAACTGAAGCAGCAGCATCTAATACACCATCACAGCTTGAAGATGCATCTCCATGAATGCTAAAACAGAACATAAGCATGAGGCCTATAAGCATAAGATACCGTAATGAAGCAAAAGCTGACAAGAGAAGCATAGCTTGATAACATCATTTACTTCCATTACTATGAAGTCACCACAAAATATCAACACCGAGGAATTATACAGCTGACCAATTATAACTTTAGACTCATGTAAATTTGTGCATAAAATGCAGGCAAGAAGACATCAATTATCACATCATGGCTTGAGACTACATAAATAAAGAATAGCAGAAACAATTTACGAGATAAATTAAAACTCCAACTTCTGCTGCACTAGCCACAGAGTAAGACAATGGGGGAGTTGCTGTCCGGTAAATGTCAGTACCTAATCCGGAAATTTAAGCTGATTGAATTATTATTTCCAAAAATAACCTAAAATCAGTAACTAATCCTGAAAAAGAATGGTGTAACATATTTATGGATTACGGTAGGTTAATAATGTCTACAACCACATAATAAAGGTTTATGGCAGGATTATGTCACAGTCTAATCAAACCTCCAAGACCAATGACTTGAAGAATATAGAATCTCCTGAATATAGAATCTCCTCACAATGATTAGTGGAGAAAATTGTTTTGTAAATTTCATCCACTTCCATGAAGGTCAGGCAGAAATGCATATAATATAGCATCTAAAGAACCGCTTTATAACAAAATAGATTATAAAGTACCTCAAAAGCAGTTACACCAAAATAGGCTAAGTAGTCCTTGAAATGCATGGAAATGCAGGTAACTATGATTGAACAATAACGAGAAATAGACTTTCCTGAGTATGCCATCAGAAAATGGCATGCTGGTCACAAGAAATCCAACCGACCAAGTTCTTCATAGAAAGATGAGTATGCCATGGTGTAGCACAAAACGCATTAAAATAAACTGAGACATTAAGAAACTTTAAAAAGTTAAGGACAAAGCATCAATGACTAAATAAATATTAAACAACATATCCAGACTATAAATGCCCTAAAACACTTCAGTCACGCAACAAAGATTCCAAACTATACTTACAGCAACAGCGAAGAAAGCACAGTTTCAAACTTTCAATCGAAAATTTGAAATTGGACGTTTCCATGTGAATTTGATCGACATACTCAACACATAACCACATTGTCTGAAACCACTAGGTTCAGTTAACATCAAGAGGTGAAAACATAATTCTTGCCAAAAAAAAGTCTTGCCACCGTCCCTATTAACTAGAAAGATGATAAATTTTTAACGACAAGCATTTGGAAAAAGAAGTGAAAAATCCCAAATAAAACAACTATGTTGGTTAATGATTGTATAGAACATAACCTTGGACTTCCAAAAGAAGCTGCTCCAAAACTTCTAGTCCTCCTAAACCTTTTTTTTCCCCAAATGTAAGTGAAAAAACCGGGTCTTATTCATCCATGTTCCAACTCCGATAAGCAATAGAGCTCCCAAACCAGAAACCATTCGACCATAGAATAGGAATATAAAGACCAACCATTCACCACAATTAGCGACCAGTAGTAACAACAAGACTATAGGACTCGTCAACATCCAAGAGACATCATAAAAGAAACATTACCCGGTCTCCTTTCCATTTAGCCACTCGAGATTGTATCCCGTGCTAATCTCACACAGGAAACATCATAAAAGCTTATGATGGCGACCATGGCTGATGATTCCCCTTCCACCCTAAGAGACCATCGATGGCGATGGCTCGAGACTAAATCTCGTCCTAATCTCACACAAAGAGACCATTGCCCTTTTTCTCAAACTAACTTTCCGAAAGACGAAATGGTGAAACTCAGAGATCCCAAGTAGATTTCACAAACCCAAAAACCTTACGATTCCAATACCTTAAAACCACATCTTCTCTCTCCGACTTTGGGACGGATCACTTGTATCTCATGCCAGGACGGCGTCCAATGCAGCAACGGCGTCCAAGCACTTGACATTCAAACCCCAAAAAATCCGAACACTCAAGAGGGAAGAAATCCATCATGCTCGATCTTTCTACCCTCATTCGCGGCCTGAGTTCCGAAGGGAAAACGATCGAAGCTGCGAGATATGTACGTCAGGGTCGACTAGTACCTGATTGGATCATCGATTTTCGAGACAGGTCGCAGCGAAGAAGGCACGAAAGAGATCTTGAGGAAAAAAGGAAACAGCGCGACAGAGAGCTCAGCGGTAGCAGCCGTGAGGGGGAAGGCAAAGAGGGAAGCGAAGACGACCCACGTCTCACCAACAAGTTCGTTCCGAGGTGCGGAGTTAGTTTCCCGCAGCTTGCGCTTACGCTTCCGCGGAATCCGCTCTCCATGTATTTTAAATCATCAAATCTGGACCGACGCAAACGGCCACGCGTCGCATCACGTGAGGCGCCAATCACGATGCATTTGTTATGTAGACGTCGCTTTCGCGCTTGCATTTATTTATCACATAAACAGTAATTAACGACTGCAATAGAAAGAAAGCTAATAACATCTAATCCTATTATAAATAAATAATCACGTCAATCGCGGCCATCAAAGCCGCATCGCTCTCCTACACCGTAGAGCTACTGCTTTAATGATACACGTGCCATCGTGAATCCACCCCTACACGGTGTACTCCACAAAGATACGACGTCTGGCCTCCGCTTTCGCCGGCCAAAGGCAATGGGCGTCAAGGAATACTCGTACCGACCCACCCCTTTCTTCGTCGAGAGCACTTGGCATGTCTGTACTAGAGGTTGTCCACATAACCTTCCCTCCTTCCACCACCACCTAAAGACGATAGCTTTATATCCTAAAGAATATTGTCTCCTTTATTCCCAAAAAGTAGTACTACTTACTCCATCAATATATAAAGCTACGGATTTTTACAAGTCATAATTCTATTATTTTATGAAATACTAACTTGTTTTCTAGTCTATTAACTTTGTAATTAGAAAGACAAAATAACTATAAAGTCTTTCTTCCAGTTGTGTAGTAGTAGTAGCAGTACCTTTTATGCCTGGTCTGGGTTGCTTCCTGGAGGAAACACCTCCGCAAGATTCGGCTAATGATGCTGGTGTGCTGCAACCTGCCAAATGCAGATGCCCCTTTGTCCTACTTCGAGGATTGAGTGATTGAGAAGACGAGCATAAAGCTAACCTGCAACCATCAAGTCTAGAAGACCAAACAACTTCTCAATCAAATACATAGATAAAACACAGAATCCAATAAACCTTGATGCTAGCTGACATAGTTAATTCTTTTGGAACCACAGAATTGGCTCACCTTGGCTGCCATCGTTTGTCGAAACCAGTTACAGAAAACTGCATACCTATTCTTCCACAATCTGCAGCAACATTAATGCATGCTTTTCTTCACTCTCCTGTCGATGGGCCAAATTGGTGACGACAAGCAATTCAGTAAGAAACCCAAAGAATTGACGAGTATGAATTTTGGAGGTTGTAAGAACGGCTTGCAACGCACAAAGCTGAGTGGCTGTTGCAACAGTGTTCTACGAGAAACCCCTCCCATCTGATGCACCAGGGTGCACCAACATTTCCCAGCAGAAACCTGGCGCATCCGGATGAAGAACAAGGATTTAGCAACATGAAAATCCAGGAGAATTGAGTCAAAACCCAAATAACATAAGACGGTACCATAAAGCCAACCAAAAAGTATTATATAATCTGTTACGAAAATCCAGCTTAAATACAATATATGCTCATGTACTTTCCCTGAAAACATACAGTATGAAGGCGTATTTACCATAATTAACCTTGTTAACATGTCTGGAAAAAAAAAACTTTCTTACCAAAAACTTTATTTGCTCGAACGACATGGATGATCAGAATTCTGTGTTGCAAAAACAAACTGGGTAAAGCTACATACATTGATCCTCTCCGGATTCGGAAGCCTTCTGCACTATATTTGTCCATGCTATTTTATCCTGAATCAAACTTTCAGAAACTCTAACGATATAAAAATCAACTAATCCTGTGGTAATTTAGCTACACAAACAAGGAAAGTTAAGACACCATTATTCTTTATGCTTTTAATTTTTCAAACACAAACAAATGAAAATCAAGGCATGAAAGGAAGGAAAACATCTATACCGATGAATATTCATGTAGATATTCCTGTATATGTGGTCCTATGTTGATATGCAAAAGCCTAGATAAGTACATATATAGACATACAAACAGATAAGATGATGCATTTCAAAGCCCTCAACATCTGAATATAATTTACAGATTAACAAATCAAGAATCAGTTAGTCAGATCATTGTGACTGTAAACATAAAGTTTTCTCAATTCCCACCAGCCAACCACCCATCTGCACCCTGAAAATAGAGAAAATGAATAGATACATTACCGAACATTACAATAGAACACTCGTTATCTAAGGATGGCATGACATATTTAAATAGTCAAAATCACACTCAGTAAAAGAAAACATTTCTGCAATACAATAATGCAACAGCCTAATAAAATAGTCAAATCACACTCAGTATAAAATAAAACATTTCTGCAATACAATAATGCAACAGCCTAATAAAACAGTCAAATCACACTCAGTATAAAATAAAACATTTCTGCAATACAATAATGCAACAGCCTAAATTCATTTCCCAAATAGTGAAAAGGAGTCTCTCAGACTGAGACTCTTCAAGAATATTTAATTTTCACAAAACATCCTCCGTCATAAGGACATGACACAATTAAACAGATCTAATAAAGATGTTAGTTCACTAAGACCAAGAAAAAGCACAAGTAAATGAGAATACCCACATTGTTTTAAAACCTTATTTTCAGGAAGTAAACATCCCAATTTCCTAAAGAGAAAAATTGGGAAAACATCACGAAAAACTACTGCAATTTTAGAACTCTATAATTTGCTTTTGGGACATTCCGATTATCTTTTAATGACATCAATTGGTATTAGACAAGTATCTAGAAGACAGAATACCATTAAGCCACAAATAAGGAATTCGACCATTCAGTTAACAACTCCATGAGACTAGTACGCGAGTCACATGTTTAGGCATGAATACTTGATCAAGTCAAGCATAATGATCACATAGAGAAAAGAAAAAAAAAAAAAAGCTACACAAAGTATGATACTTTTGCATTCATGTATGTAGCAAGCATCACATACCATTAGGATTGCCCATGTCTGGGATATGACAACAGCAAACAAATTTATGCATCTAGGCCACAATTCAGTGAAAGGTAACAGCTGGATATAATCAGAAAATGTCTCCAGAGGTACTACAGGAACATAAAAATCAAATTACCAAAGATATCTAATAAGATTAAGAACTCAAATACTGTAACTAAGAGTTTCCGTTTCACTGTTGAGTGTCCTTTTATAATCATTGTCTCAACAGAGATTTTCTATGGTGAACAATCCTCGAACACCAAGGCAGAGGCATACATGGTATCATGGTCAAAATGGTTTTCCTACGACATAATAAAGGGTAAAAGAAAGATCACCTTGTTGGGGAACATGCTAAGAACACCTAGAGTTTCCTCATGAATCAAGCCACTGATACAATTCATCCTAGTTCAGAAACAGTCAGCAAATAACCTGCAGCACATGGAACTAAACAAACTATGCATCAGCTTTTGATATGGATTCTTAATTTTATTTTTCTGATATAACAGATCTCATATACCAGTTATTAATACTACTAAACTCTGAGTAGTCAGAACATTATTTTCAAGAAACATTTGAACCAAGGCAATCCAAACTATTCAATGAAACAACCACAAACGATGACTAGATGCAAATAATTTAAGCAAGAATTAAGTGGGAACAGGCAGCAAAATACAAGGAACAAGCCTAATGCACAAGACTCCTGCATATACAGTTTTAGTGTGGATCAATGTAGAAAGCCCTACCTATGAACAATGGGAAAGGAGCATAATATTAATCGATCATGATATACAGTTTCACCAAGATACCAAGCCTTACCCTCGACACCAATGAAATGAGGATCCAACAAATCTTGCACCATCAAACAAAACAAAACTTTCAAACTAGAAAGATAGCATAATCAATCAACTTACACCACACTCATAGCAAACTCTGTAACAAAAGCATCCAGTATTAATGGTTGCAACATGACATCTAAACATAAATTGCTCGCAGATCAAATAAATTACCATATAAAATATGTCATGAAACATTCTGTGAGCTACACTTGCAAAGGGCTATACATACAACAAAATTACGCAATGCAACCAAAAAAGTTTAAACTTTTCGAGTATCATTAGATCTATCAGCACAGTAAGGTATGCTAGGCACATATGGTGCAGCAAAATCTCACATTCACCAAATACTCAATCCAAATGTAAACTTAAGTATGAAAGAAATAATTTCCATAATCTTGTTTTATATTGTCATTCAACAAAGGCCAAAGCAAACCTAATATATCCTATTCTAAGATCTTTGCATCACAATACACCGAAAAGTTGTAAGCAGAAATTGCAATGTAAAAGAAAAAAGATCAAGTGTCTGAATGATACTATGACAATATTAGCCTCGCAGGAAAGTCCATCCAAACTTACCTGCCACAAAATAAAATGTTAATTTTGGAACAACCACAAGCTCTTACTACCATAAAGGACACACATACATGAGAAGATAAAATTTTCCAATTAAACACGATAATTGAATTGACAAGCATGCATAAATTAGGTCGTGAAGTGCTTGGGGTAAAATGGACCTCTCAAATCATGTCACCACAAATAATAGAAAAAGTATCATCCAGTGTCGTACCATTAATTAAAGCAATAGCATTAAAGCAATAACCAATGCAATAAGTTTAACAAGTCAAATCGTATGAACAGAAGCATGCATCCCATTTAAAGTCTGAAGTCTAAATATCAATATTACCTCAATATTGAAGGATGAAATAAATTTCAAATTTCTGATACATACCAAAGTAGCATACATATCAACAAACACGAACATATATTTAGTTTTGAGCTCACGCAAACTGAGCTAAGGAAAGACAGCAGGTACATCCTAATAGACAACCTCATAACTTGTAGCAAAAGGTGTCCGACAACATATCATAAGAGATCAAAGGTAGCATCGCACGCACTGCAAGAAAGATGCAACAGCTATAAAAAAAAAAGAGCTCAAAACAAGTTATTATAATCCAACAGAAGCGATAAAAAATGAAGCATCGATCCCACATCAGTATTTATACACAAAAAAATTCCAGTATCAACAACTAAAAGCACCGACATGCAGAAAACCAAGTAAAACCCCAGATTAGCAATTCCAACAACACTTGGGAGCAACAAATTCTTTCCCCACACAACCTCCAATTCATTTTTTTTTTCTCTTTCCTCTTTTCTCGACAGCAAGACTTTTAATTGTGATGAAACCCTAACCGCCATACTCGTAGAGAGTCTTTCCCTGCCTTTTCGGGGCACGCACGCACGCACGACGGCCATGGCGGTGACGGTCTTCCGTCGGGCGTGTTCGGTGTAGGTGACAGCATCACAGATCACGTAAGCGAGAATGATGTTGTGGGGCCCGCGGGTCTCCCAGGCCGGTGATGCGCCAGATCGCGGGCCTCGTGATGCCCCCCGGATGTTATCGCGGAGCACCTCGCCTCGCGGTGGCGCTTCGCCCCGCGCTAGCCCAAACCCTTGCGGCCCGACATCGTCTCCCAACTTAGCCGAAACCCACAGGCCAACTTTATTTGAATCTTCCACTTCTATTTGGCATCTACAATAATAAGCCTCGTCACATTTTTTACTTTATACTGATCTCGATGGAATATTGAGCATGCGCTCGATCTATGCAAGACAATAAAAATAAAGCTCGACACAAAACTCCAGTCAGGTCGCCATTGCCACCGTAAGAAGATAATAATAAGAAACCAACATATAGATTTTATTATCAATTTTAGAGGAGTTTTTTTGATATAAATACGACAAATAAATTCTTTTGGATTAAAAAAATTGAGCAGTAGAAAGAAAGAAACACAAAACAAAACAAAATGATGATTTCGAGCGTAGGATTTTTTGCTCCCAAAACTTGGCTGCCTCCGCGGCGTGCAGCATTGCGATCGATGGACCTATCCAATCCTGGAGTTATCCCTGCCGAAGACCAGAGTCGTGGCCCAATTCACCGCGACGTAGAACCTGTTTCTCCAGCTTACCACACGCGTCAGGTAGGCAGACCTCCATATGAACCAGCTGATGAACCCGGCCATGGAGATGCCCTTGGCGTCCTGCGCAACAAAGTTAAAGAGCAGCATGTGAGGCTGCGTGTACGCAGACAATGTGCTCCGTGATCGAAGCTCTCATGGTTGTTTCCCAAGGCATTCTTAGGCACCTTCCTGGATTCACATGAAGGAGATGCATCGTACCTTGCTCTGTCTTAGATCCACCAATGCTTTGTAGCGCCCAACGGACGCCATGCTTCCGAGGTGCCTGTAGACGAAGGGATCCCCCATGGTGATGTTCCTGGCGCAGTGCGCCTTGCCACCGTTCTGCTTCCCAATCTCGTTGAACATGTTGGCGAGATATTTGCCCTCCCTCTCGGCAACCTGTTTGCAAGAGGAGTTGGCAACTTTCAGCATCCACAGTTGTTCGATTCGTCATGCTATCTATCTCGAAGAAGAGGAACGGAGGAGTACGAGGGACCTGAGCCAGGGCAGGAAGAACCGGCTTCCCTGTGTGTTCCAGAAAACCTGCGCAATCCCCCAGTGCAAATACGTCTTCCACGGATGGAACGCGAAGCCATTCATCGACTCCGATCCTGCACGCATAGAAAACCGCAATCACACCTGCAAAAGAGAGAGAGAAAGAAAAAGCACACGAATTAAAAGATCGTCATGTCGTACTGACCTTCCGCCCGGAGCCTTGGGAAGGTCGAGCGACTTCACGAACTCCGAGGGCCCGACTCCGGTGGACCAGACGAGCAGACCATAAGGAACACTACTTCCGTCGCTTAGGAGTATCTTCTCCGGCAGCACCTCTTTCACCACACCTCGCACGAGACGAACTCCAGACTGATGCACCATTCGTGACCGATGATTCAGTTGCTCCACAGAAAAAGGAAAAATCTACCTCGTGTTCACTAAAATGACGAGCATATTGCTCACCTTCGTCAAGTGATTTGTTGCATACTGCCTCAACCCGATGTCGAACGATGATAGGATCTCGTTTGCCTGCTCAGAAAACAAAAACGATCGGCAACTTCTTTCCAGATCGTAAACATCGATTCGAGATGCCGAAGCTGTACGTACCTCTATGAGAGTCACTTGAATGTGATCTTTTACATGAGAATATCTCTGGCGTACGTCTCTCATGATGAAGTCACTCAGTTCACCACTGAATTCGACTCCGGTCGGGCCACCTCCTATGACAACACAGTGGAGAAGACGCTTCTTCTCTTCTTCTGATATGCCTGCGATCATAGATAGACAACAACCGGATACCGAGTCGATGAGCATCCAAGTATGCGCGACGAAGGCGGATCTCTGCAATGCAATCAATCCATAGAACTTACCCGGAGACTCGGAGAGCATCAGGTTCAAAAGAAGCTTCCTTCGTATCTCTTGAGCATGGTGCACTTCACGGAGAAACATTGCATGTTCTCGTACTCCTTTGATGCCGAAGGTTAGAGGGTCTGCACCGGCCGCGATAACCAGCTTGTCATACGCAACCTTGAAGCGGTAGGGGTCGTAAGGCAGCCCGGTGCCCGGGACAGACTCGCAATGCACCTACTCCGATCCATCATCACATGAGTTCGATCTATTAACATGAGCACGATGAAACAGAGGAAGGTTCATGTGGATCTCACTTCGTGCTTGTCCGTGTCGATCCCCGTACAATTTGCCAGGTAGAAGTAGGAATCAGGGGCTCCGGCCAGAGCAGACTGGATCCGGCCCACCGGCTCAGCTACCGAGCGGAACTCGAGCGTGCCAACGCAGGTAGAAGCAAGCAGGGGCGTGAAGACCATGTGGTTCCTGGGAGAGATGCAGACGATGTCATAAAGCTTGGCGTCCAGTCCTTTGAGGAACCGGCAGCCAGCCCATCCGGTGCCGAGAACCACCACCCTCGGCTTCTCACCAGGCTTCGTAGGCTCCAATCCTGGCAGCCTCGCACCATCATCAGCCTCCACATACAAATCATCTTCGATCGCCTGAGCAGAAGGCGGGTATTCGCGGGACGGGGTGTGGCTAATTCCCCTGCTTTCGACACCGAAAACATCGGCTCTCCTGATGCGAGAGAAGCCATCGCTTGCCATCATACTCGGAAGCAAAGTGTGGAAAGGTTGACTAGCGGGAAGGCCGCGGCGGAGAAGCCCCATCCGGTGCACGCAGTTCTCGGCGGCTATTCTACCCTGAGATCGACTGAATGCGGTCTTGGCGATCTTAGATAAAGCCATGCTGCAGCAAATGGAGCAGAAAAAGAAGCAAGAAACCTGTTGTGAAAACTGAATAAAGGATCCGGAAGACGCTTCCCAAAATTTGGGAGAAGGAACGAAAGGGAAGAACACAACCTTCGTCTCGTTCTTACCTCGCAGTAAATAGATGACACCGAGGGGAAGGCGGTGAGACCGTCCCGTCAACGAAGAAGGCAAGGCAGCAGACTGGCAGGCACCAAACATGCAGGAGAAAGAGGAAAAGTGATGCCGGATTTATACGGCGAGAAACTTGGCACACAAGCAATCTCCGTCAAGTAGGACACCGAATCCCGAGGAGAGTTCTCCTCTTCCGGTGATGCCACACCAAAATAAACCTCCCCTTAGGGAATCCCGAAAGCCCACCTCGGTGGGGGCCGTCCCCACCGGGCATCGGCCAATGTCCGTAGGCTGCGGACGGCAAGATTGACTAGGACGGCGACCAGTGAGTTGACACGGAACTAATCATAAGAACTTACGCCCAAAATATGAAGTGTTTAACGTGCAAAAGAAAGAATCGGTCAACATTCACCAGATGGATCGTGGCAAATCTCAACAAATGATGGCAATCAGAGTTACACAATGCAATGTGCGTGAGTGGGTGGATTCAGATTCCCTTGGTCCCACCAGCTCGTCTTCTTCCTCCGTATAACACTACTAATTAGCTATTGAGAGAGGTGGGGATGTGAGAGACGGCTGTGTTTATGTTTGCATTGATGTTCCCACCGACATGAAGGAAATGATGGAGTTGCATTATCGATCAGCAGGTGAAACTCATGCCCAACTCTTTACAGGCATCAGATGTGATATTTAATTTGATGTTTTCATTTATTTGATTTGATGGATGGGGTTAATTAGCTTATCATAATAGAGGTCAAGTTAATAATAATAATAATAATATACCTACCCTAATTATTATATTTTTTTATTTAAAATATTAACATTAAGATCCAATATAATTCACAGATTATTTTTATCCTTCAAATTCATCCAAAAATAATTATTTTCTATTCACAGATTATTTTTTATGTAAAATTAATCGAGATATTATATAAACAAATTTTATTCATGTATTTTTCATATTTATTCAAAAAATTAATTATCCAACGTTTATTTATTCAAATATTGGAAAAGAGGGGAAAAATAGTGCAAGTGTTTCTTCTAGAGCTACCCCACCATGCACTCGAAGAAGATACGTATATATATACCTCTCTTTACGTTTGGGATGCAAACGTACAAAAGTCAAAAAAACAAAAAGGGGTATTTCTCACATATCATTTATATATGGCATTTCCTAGAGCCAGTTCATCTTCAAGGTCATCACCCTCCTCGAATAGCTTTAAGAATCGAGCCTGGTCTTGTTCCCTCTTCCTCTTTCGCGAGTATCTGTACACGGCTGCCACGCCCGCAGCCATTACAGCGGCAGCAAATATGCTCACTACTACGAGCAGAACCGTCTGCCTTCTCTTCCAAGAAGTCATCCCTGCAACTACAAGTTTGTTCCTTCATCATTGATCATTTTCGGACTCGTCTAACAATCTTCTGCTATCCCAACATCCAACATAGCATAGCCAAGATGATGTATGGGACTAATGTATGAAAGCTGATGTATGATCGATGTGGAAGAACATATAAAAAGCACTCACCTCCTAAAGCAGTGCACTGAGGGCATAGGAACGTGGCGTTGAATTCGTTGTGCTTGAGACGTACATATTTTCCATCAACAAAATTGCTACGACACAGCTCCCACTCGTCGAAGACATCATCGGGCTTAAAAGTGTTGTGTTCGTATAATCCACATCTTCTACATTTCTTTTCTGGAAGTTCTGTCAGAGGCTGAAAACAACATGAGAATGATTGATCATCAGTCGCCTCTCTACTTGGTCCCTGTTTACTAACTCCACTAAACTGAATCATTTTTGTAGATACGGGTCATGATGCGGAACTAAAATGTTTCATAAAAGCATTTACATCAACGATTCAGTAGATTAATGAGCTAACGGGACAGAAACCCTTGGGCAAATTATCACAGAAACGAGGCAGGTAAGAGTCCTAACATGAGCAAGGCAATAAAGAGAGAGTACAGTTATGGAAAAGGCAAGAAAACCTGCAGATTCGAACAAAACTAAGGTGTATTAGTATCATCCATTTAACTTACCAATTTGCGATATGCATCAACAAAAGTAATTCATTGGCAGGAAAGGAATTGCAGGACCTTATTGACAGCATAAAAGTAAAAAGGAAAAACAGATTTCCTGCTTGGATTTTGAAGCAACGTAAACAAGGTAGCAAAAGTTCAGGCAAGGTCAGCTTAATATTTTGTAAAGATACTATAGGCTACTCTAAGCTTGAAAATGGTATTACCAATATGATCTTCATTTACCTGCCAAGATTCTTCGCCACTGAAAATGTACAGGAAGTTTTTTTCCTTCACATCAGGCAACATGGTCTCGTTTGCTCCTTGACAATGAAAATAAATAGTTGGTTTTGTAGGTAGCCACTCATGGGTAGTGAATACCTTTATTGAACTTAGGATAACAAACTTCGATGAAAGGATTCCTGTTAAAACAAAGTCATGAGCTATCAAAAAATAAAAAGAGAATAAAAGCCAACAAAAAAGATTTCACAACTTCAATGTTAATATATAGGCGATCAACATGTCAACACCATGGGCAATTATCTTGCACAGTACTATTAATATGGTTCGTCTGGCAGCCACCAAATGTTGCAGAAAATTGTTGGAACTTCGGAATTGCTATCTACGACTCAATTCATTTTTTTCCTTTTACTAAGAAAATGTAACAAAAAGGGTGAACCTGGCATGCCAGACTCCAACCACTATGGCTCTAGGGGGGATCATGGTACATAGTTTTAAATAAGTTAATCTAATGACTTGAGCCCTAGTCACCCAAGTCATGGAGGAGCAACCTCACTGTGACACCAAGGCTCTCCATCGACAACCAAAAAATATAATAAATTTTCTATTTCAAAAACCTAGTTCATATACTTCTCTTCCTTTTAAAAAACTGACCTTCCATTGCATTATTCTTGAGGTGTTAGATCATCTAGTTTGAAGATATCATAAGGAAAAACCTTACATCTATATATATATATATATATATATATATATATATATATATCATCTAGGAAGCTGAGCTAATCCCTAAGACTTTTCTTTTTGAATGTAGTCATCGTACACTATGGGAGTTTATTGTGGATGTACGTGTGAATTCGAAGCCGATCCACCGGTGCACACAAATAATTGGAAGCCTGATCAAACTTCTTCTACACAGATTTTTCACCATCAATCCTAATTCTAATTCTAATTCTAAGCGCATCCGAACCTGGAACGACCCTAATTCCAATTCTATCTCCGATAAGAATCATCCACATCAATCTCCTAATCTCCCTTTCCTCCATAGAGCCAACAATCACAAAGGCGTGAACTTGCACCTCCAGTTTCAGCCCAAAAGATAACGATTAATCGACTCGCTACTATGCTCCTCTAAACATAAAATGCAACAATAGAAGAAAAGGATTCGAAACGCACAGATCTGTGTCTACTTCGCACCAGGCAAATTCATTCGAGCTCATTGGCGGAAACAGTAGACCAAGATGATATCGACATTACACATGCGAGAACAAAAGGAATTCGCAGGAGAATAGGAACCATGATGTAGGGCAAGAAACCGAGGGAAGAAAAGGGCAACGAACAGTCGTTTTGCGTTACCAGGAAGCGAGCAGAGGAAGACGTGAGCGATCAGGAGGGCGGCGCGAGAGATCGGGATCGACGAAGGCACCAGGCGTCGAGACCGCATATCGATCGAACGCAAGCGGATCGAGAACGTCGAGAGAAGGGGAAGGAGGAGGCGGTGGCGAGGAGGTCTTCCCCCTTCTTCGAGACGTCGGAATTAGGAGGGGGCAATTACTCCCTCTACCCGTTTCTATATCCCGTACTTGCCACGCTGGCCCATTGGAGCCTTCCGGTGGAGCCCACAAACCGAAAAATTCGTTGTTTTTTTTTTTTCCTTCTGTTTGCAATAATTATTTTTATTAAAATAACTTCGAACCATTAATTATTTACTGTGGCGAGAGAGAACAAAAAAAAAAACAAAAAAAAGGAAGAATCTCAATATTAGGAACAGCAAACAAAAATGTCAAAAATGTATCGAAAAATTCCAATACGATATGATCAACAAAAATTAATTATTGGAGATAGATAAACCGACAAAATAGTCGTAGCCATAGCTACGATTCTCGATCAAAAATGTCAAAATGTAATATGTGTTTTGCATCATATCAGACACAAAAAGGAAACATCTACAATGATATGTTTTGCTATCGACGACAACTCGGAGCTTTTTATTTGAAGATCAACAATGGAATGAACTGCAAGTCACTCAAAATTAATATGCTTGTGAAGTCGAGACAATCATTTCTACAAACACAACACTCAGAAAGCCAAATTATTGGGAAAAAAGAAAAACCTGATGGGGGAACTATGCATGCTATCATACATTTAACCGCGGGAAAAAAATTGAAGACTAATTGAAAGTGTTGGCTCTCCTCACTAAAGACTGCAGCAACAGCTCTTTGACATTTCTCAGAGCGAGAAGAACACCCTGCACATTGTCCTTGATCTCCAATCTACCAGCCTCCAAGTCCAGCTGCCTACTTACTGCAACAAGAGCCAGCACATTGTCTTCGCTTTCCGCCTCATCGTCTGCTGATGTTTCTTGCTTGTCATCACTGCAAGAACATGCCCTGTTCAAAGATTCAAAGGTTCGACTAATTATCATTAGGTTAGGAATGTCTTTGATATATACAACTCTCTGCTGCATAAATTTCTAATGTATCATTCCCATTTCTCGCAAGAATTTCATTGCAATATCCTAATTCTTCAACTCCTTTTCGTAGACAAAGTGAATGTACTTCTTCAATTCTGTGAATGAAAGTAGCTCGGTGTCTCGATACAAGTTTTCATGAAACGATACACTTAAATTTGAAGTGTGGAGAAAAGTATATGGAGAAAGACACAAGAAATCATACTAATATCAAAGTACCATATAATTGTACGCTTTCGGTTTGTCCTAAATAACAATTAAATATAAATGCAAGTTTTGTCGATAAGACGCATAAAAAAGAAAGCATCAATTAAACCTTACTCCAATGAGTTCTTTGCTTTTTGCAAAACTAACAACTAATGTGTAAAACACCTTCTCTTTGTACGCGTATAATGTCTTCTATCGACATATCGTTCGACAACCATGGTGTATACAACCTCAAGAATTTTTCTAAGATAAAAACAGGAAAGAAGAAGGTGAAATAGAAACTACATATTTGTAAGAAGCAAATGATATCTTGAAGGGTCTGATCAATAACATGCAGAAATGGCTCCTAATAAGCACACAGCTCCTCCGGCAAAAACTGGCCTTTGAGTAGCACATCTGCTATGGTTAGATCATATGCTCGGTGGACTTGTATGATTCACATATTAGTAGATCATTATCCAGACAGGCAATGGTCACAATAGATTTTTACTCTGGTGGTAACAATCTATCAAGAAATATTCTTTACGATTCCAAGAGAAGACACTACCATAAATAAAACAAAATATTTTAGGAGCTCGGGGACAATGATCGAGTGGTGATAACATGGAGTTACTTGAGATCTTACAATGGACTAATCAGGCACAGTGCAGTGCTTAGGGGGGGGGGGGCAGATTGAGCTTTGCACGAAACAATGTAGGTGGAAAAGTGAGGCTTTCTTCGAGATCCAGCACTCACACAGAGAACTTGACATGAGGTAGGATATCTTTCAGTGATTTCAACCTCTATTTTCATGTTGGCAATAGAAATGTCAGGAGGAGGAAATGATTCATCAGGCAAAGCAGCAGAATCACTGGTTCACTTAGAAACATACCTCAAAGCACCAGTAGCCCAGTCTTTGGGACTACAACCTTTGTATTGAGATTTCGCAGTCCCTAATGAAATCCATGTCTCTTTCAGATACACCAGCTGGTGATCCGATTCTTCTGGCCATCTCCCCGAGGCATCATCTCCTGAAGAACTCGGGATGATTTTGACATCTTCACCACCATGTACCAGATCATCAGTCACTGAGCCAGACATGTCACGGTCTAATCTCTGTTGGCCCAAGAAGCATCGTGAGGACGAAGAACTCACGGAGCTCAAGGGAATGCCCGCTTGATCCCTGCCATCCGAGACCTTCAGAGACTCCAACTTCTTTATGGCGCACTTGAGCTTCTTCTCAGCCCTGTCCCTGCATTTGATCTCTTCATCAAGCTTCCTCTCTAATTCTTCCAACTGTTAAAGCAACAAGTTAAACGGAGACACGCTAAAAAGGCAAAGGCGTTGTCCTTCTTGATGCTGTTGTTGCTGAGAAATAGCATACAAACCCTTTTGGCCAGCTTCTCTGCTTCCTCCTTGGCAGCCTTGGAAGCCACTCTCTCCGCCAGCAGCCTCCCTCTCAAACATGCAACGGTCCACAACCTTTCATCTTCCATCCGCTCCTTCATGCCTCCCCTGGTTCTACCAACAAAAAGGGAAAGCTACCGTCACCTTCAACTAGAATCAAATGGATTTCAGAAGGCCATGGAGGAGAACCGGAGAAACTGAGGCTTCCGCTACCTGCATTGCCTGTTTGAGGCCAGCATCTTGTTCCGTCTCTGACTCCCCTGCGCTTTGTTGGGCGACTTGTGGCAGTCGATGGAGGGTGAAGACCAAAATCTAATTAATAGCAGAGGTCAGCCGAGTTCTCCTCACTCTTCTGTGTCCTTCATTTGTTCTTCCACCAACTCTGGGACAATCAACATTCATTATATGCGCTTCACAGGACAAGGAACCAGACTCTCCGATGGCTTCGGAGGCCAGAGACGATCGTGTGAGCCGAGTCATGTAGTTTGGTCCCTCAGTTTGCTATCTCAAATCCAAGACTCGAAGTGGTCAATCTTCTGCTACGGCTCAGGGGATGCTTCATCGATCATCACAACAGAACGTTGGTCTTAGAATTATACGCATCGAATTAGAGTCGATCAATATGCTCGGTGCTCGATTTCTCTGTCCCGTCTGCTCCTCTTTCTCTACAGCCCAAATGGCAGGCACGAGCGACGAAGCATGATCGGTGCTGCTGCATAAGGATCTTTCATTACTGGCTTGACTTGGCGTCGAAGCATAGGGGCCACGCACTCGGAGGAATGCCATGGTTTACTCATCACGACCTCCTTCGACAGCAGTTCATCCACCTTTGCAGGGTGTCCTGTTTCCCGGAACAGGGCAACCATAATGTGATTTTGGACTTGGTGGACCAGAAAGATTGGGCGATGCCAAGCTGCAATGGCAATCTTCTAGCTCTCTTCGTTCACGGGCCGGGAGAGACGACACCGGAAGGAGCATGTGATCCTTGTGGAACATCAAGTACAGTTCCCAAAGTGTCATGCGTGAAATGGAATCACCAAACGACCATGCGAGACCAGAAAATAGTGGAATCTCGATGGCCTCTTCTTCTCCGCATACTAATCGAGCATGTCGTTCTCGCTTTGCACGCCGTCTCTCGTCCATGAGCAGAGTGCGTGCGTGAGCAGATTCATCGCGTACGGGAAGCAAACTCCTGAGTGGACTCCACGGACAGCTGAAGTCGAGAAGGTGTCAAATTTTGAGCTCCGTTTGAAGAAGTCGTCTCCGGAGACCGACGGCGATGCATTCATTCATTCAGTCCTGAAGAAATTGTCAAGATTCAACTGGTTCGAGTTTGATGGGGACGATCTGCCACGATCGCTACGTCATAGCAGCTGACATATCGGCTGACACACACAGGATGCAGTTTCTTGTAGAGAACACGAACCTCCATCACCTTGTTGTGCGAATGAGTCACAGGGTTGGACTGAGACTTCTCGCATAAGACAAACTCCATCTACTTCTATTGGAAGCTTCAAGGCTCCACTTGCTCACGACGAGCTGCAAGCTTGCGCCACAAGGCAGCTGATCATCGTCAACCGACAGCCAGACTTCAGCAGTATATAAGAGATCGACAGCTCCGATCCTCTCTCCATCGACACTTTTTCACGGATTCCAACCAACTCTTCTTTCTCGAGCTTCTTTCCCGCTGCTGGTCTCGTTGCAGTCCTCTGCTCCGCTCACCCATCTTCCGGCGATGGAATCGCAAGTCCCTGAGAACAAGAGGAAGGGAAGGCCGCTGCCGAAGCGAGGCCAGGTGAAAGCAAGAATCTTTGGGGATTTGCTCCGAGCAATCATCCCAAAGGCCCTGGAGAACAGGGAGGAGCACAAACTCGACGGCGATCGCTCCTTCTCCGCAGACGCCACCCCGTCGGCGAGCGGCTACGCTTCCAGCTACGAGGGCGATTAGCATCCAATTCAGCACACCCAAGGCTCTTGATCCACCCAAATCTCCACGACGGCAACACCTCTTGTGCATAGAAAAGAGAAACAGGTCCGGGCAGGGGATCGCCACAGCTTCCTTCTTCATTAACCATGCAGTTAGTTCTGTTCGGAATGGTTGGTGCGCACAGAATTGGATGATGATGATACTGTGGGACTTTTCCTTTTGTTCCTTCTGCCCCAAATCTCATCCCCTGCAAACATGGATCTTAATTCAATATCCCCATTATACGGAAGAACTGTGTCAGATTTAGATACTTATTGGCATACGAAGCTCACAGCTGGTGTGCATGTCGGCTGTCACTAATGCGTGCATCATCATCACAGCCTCATTGGATGACCTCAAACAGCCACATCGTTTGCATCTTTTGTTATCGTGCAATCCATTTCTCTTTGAAGGTAGGTGCATGTACTATGTGACTACTCCATTCGTCTCATTCACGAACACCATCCATCCGCTCTCGCTTCTGCTGTCTTGCAAAAGAGAGATCGATGGGCAGCCACCAAGACTACGGCGACCGGGAGAGGAACCCCCTACCGACGTAGAGGCGACGTCAAGAGGCAGATCGCCGGTGACTCGCTGTCTTCCATGACCTCCTCTGCCTTCTCCTCCACCTGAAGGTGGAGCGCAACCAGGAGCGAGCGGATCAATTAATCTATCAGGCAGATAAATGTAATTTAAGACTCTGAATAAAAGAACAAAATAAAAACATATTCCATCTGTGATTGATTCTAAATGACAATATAAAAATAGCAGTCACGATTCGCATTATGTAAGCAGTGACGTAGTTGTTCACAAGTAAGACAACTCGGAAAGCAGTTGCATCAGAAGACACGGGAAAAGTATTACCGACAGGGACGAGTTGCGGCCTCCGAGGTGAGCATGGAATGTTCTGATCTTGAGCGGCAAACCCAAATTCCAGAGAGACGAATCACTTGACTGCTCCAAACCTGAGAAAAGAACATGGGTGTTCATTATCTTGAGCTTTTTGGGTGAGAAGAGGAGGATGAGCTCGCTCTTCAGAGAAATCGGGTGTGTCATCTCTACCTCACCCGACTGATTCTGGTGTCCGTTCATCTGAATTCCCAAGACAGTGAATCGGTGAATCTATACGATGGAGAATGAAGCAGGGGTGGTGCAGGGGAGAAAGAGTAGCCGTCCCTCGAGAATCCCTGATGATGCTGCAGAAGTGAACAGCGGAAATTGGGAGGGAGACCCAGTTGTTGACCAACTCCAGACTTCAGGAGCTTGCAGACGAACCGCAGGCTCCTTCTATCTCACTCTGACCTGCATTTGTAGACAGCAGATGTCAGACCAACCGGGCATGTTATCTAACTCCATAATAAATCCAAAGAGACTGACAAGTGAAAGCAGATTCAGCTGTTTTTTTGTCTTTAACTGTAGATAAATATTCGGTCCAGCTACTAGCAGTCAATATTCAGCACAGAATGAAAGAAGATCTAGACAAATATGAAATGATGAGAATCAATCATAAAACTAGTGCATGATTTGAATATATGAGTAAGGAAAATCTTCCCTTATTATCTCAAATTAATCTCTTTGGCAACAATATTCTTCACAGAGGACCTGATCTTGAATGATGAACAGCATCGAAGACTATAAACCTTAAAAAACTGCTGTAGTTAGGAAAGACGGTCTTCCACACAGACTTCAATCACTTTCTCCCAGGAAAGGCTATGACCTTAAGGAGCTACAAGAAGATTTATAACAAAAGGAAAAAACAGGACAATCCAGATGTGCTACGCACGCATCAAACTGCAAGCTTCAAGCAATAAAAGCTACAATCAATGAACTTGGCAACCAAACAAGACATTGTAGTATGAAAAAAGGAAAAATATAATCAAACATAAGAATTACTCTCAAGTCCGAAACAGAGAATGTTAATGCTGGAGCAGAATGAAACTAAAATGTATACAGATGTTGTGAATAACACGGTCCATCGAGTTCCTGAGGACTTGAAACAGGAACACATGAATGAAGGTACGAGTGGTATGACAGGAAAAGAAAATTCGTCACAATGAAAAATAGTATCATGATGCCTCAAATAACACAAGATTTATAAGGGAAACACTCGAGAGAGAAAACAAACTGATAACGAGTCTCTGATCATGAAAAGGAATAACAAATTTTGTGGTTACCATTGTTTTATTGACATCAGAAGCTTCAAACTGGAAGCCCAAGAGATTTTGATACCCCTTTGGACCATGGACAACAGGTTGGGAAGTACTCAACTTCAGATCCACGGCATGGCCTGCAGCCAATTCGGAATATTTGAATTCCAATCGAACAGTAGATAAACTCCACTTGCAGTTAGTTAATTCAGAGAACTGACATATAGTGAAGGATATTAGAAAATGATTGTGATACGTTGACCATACCTTCAGTTTCACCCTGGGGAAATAGTTCTGCTTCATGGGTACTCGGCTCAAAATCGGTGACAGCTTCCCTTCCATCATACTTTAATGGAAGCCTTGTCATAAGCCCTAATCCATGTTCAAGAGGACCTTGCAGCTTCTACATTGGTGTTGAATAACCCAAGATAGATGCGTGACACTGCACATCCATCCATATTCTCATCGGTGAAAAGTTTTTCCGTGATCTTTTTTTATTTGCCAAAGGAGGAGCACCAAAGACTTTCTCAGATATATTTACAGATATAAGCTGTGGTAGAGCCAACATCTTGTGACTTTTTAAGCATCAAGAAACAAATTGATTACTAGGAAACGACATGCAAGTGCAAGAACATCCTGATTCTGAAAGAAAATAACACGGCAGGCTATGAGTAAGGAGTCGAGCACAGATTTCTTACTTGTTGCCAAGGAACTGCTCCACGACCAGCCGCGCTCGGCCCAACTCGACCTTCTTCTGGGTCTCGAACCACCCTTCCAAAGCTAGGGTGGTCCGTATTCTTCTTCACTCTTTCAGGAAGAAGAGGCAGAGCAGGTAGAGACAGAAGCAGGACAAGGCCGAATCGTTCTTACGGAACATGTCCTCGGGCTTCGACGATCAAAATGAGGGCACGAGATCCTCCGACCGCATCTAATGGAAGAAACCAGATCTCAGCTTCCCCCATCGATCAACAACTACACGTATCGAGACGAAACGCTCAGGACTGGATCTGAACCCGGGTTCAAGAACGCACCAGAGACGAAGAACAAGTAGATTCGACGAACCAGAACTACAGAAGCGATCGAAAGAGTAGTAACCTTGGCCGAATCGAAGGACTCCTCTGTTCTGTAGGATGATAACGGCGGCGAAATAGGTGGAGAGATCTCCGGTGACCGCTGGAGGCGACGGCAGGCGGGGAGTCGTAGGAGCGGGCGGAAGGAGAGCTCAGCAAATAGCGGTGGCTCTTTTCGTTCAATAAATAGGCAAAATTGCGCGTAAAGGAAAAAGAACAAAATGAAACTATTTATTTATATTTTCATTTAAAGTCAATATTAAAATGATTAATCGGAATTTAGTGTATCGATGCTAAACAATAGAAGAATCCTTTGGATTCATCCTCGCCGTCGTCGGTTTGGATCAGACGGATGGGGACGGCGTTCCTATTGAATGAATAATAGGACGACGCCACAATCTAAAAAGCTAATGATCATGATTCCAAGTAATCAAACCATCCATCATACGTTGATCGATCAACATCGAATGAAGTAATGTAAAGAAACCATCATACCAACTAGAAGAGTAATAGTGGAGAGCAAATGTTCATAAAATATATTTGATTCATTACACTAAAACAAGAAAATTTGAACAATAAAAAAAAATAGTCGAGTGTAAATGATTCTTACAGTAAATGAGGGAGAACGGACGCCACCTCCCGATTCAAAGTATACAACAAAATCTCTGACGGAACCTACCGAAGATTTCAAAGAAATAAAAATAAACATTAATTTGATATGTGTTGCTGAAACACCCTATTTGTTGAGCTTTTTAGATTCACTGTAAAGAATGACGCCGACGACTGTAAGGGTGTAGCCAGCCATCCCTGTAAAAGATACTGGGTTCCTAAATATCAAAATTGAGATGACCACGGCCACTGCTCCTTTGGCATTCCCAAGCACCTTGAGAAACACAACACAAAAACAAAAACAAAAAAAAAGATGAAATCATAATAACTCATGATATTATGATTTGTATGTGATGGAAACATCAAGGCGACAGAGAAATCACATTGCATGAGAAGATAGATGCCTTTAACAAGATTGACTTAGCTAAGAAGTTTTGTCTATGGTTCAGCAAAGGATGTTTCAATATTCCGATGTACATTCCAAAAATCTTCCACGATGCATATTTGTTGAACCAAGCATACAAGGATTGGATCTTAGAGATCATGATGTTTGGTTAACAATTTACGAAAAGCACAACAAGATCGGAGCATGGTGGGCTCTCGGATTACAAAGAGCTGCACGGTTCGTACACAAACATGTTCTTACAGTAAACACTTAAAATCTTTATCGGTGGTTATTTGGAGAAGGTAAAATGTAATACCAACGCTACAACAAAATTGTTACTCGCTTTCATCAAAATTTTTTCCTGTTGTGAATCTGTATGACCATTCTCAGACAGATTTCTAAACCAAAAATTTTTATGTCTAGCATCTTACGGAAAATTTTATCGTCCATATCACACAGCATCAATCTCCAGAGTATGTATATCCATGCTAATACCAATCGTGATATCAAATGCAACTTTCGCACAGCATTTTCAGGAATTTATCACAGCTTATACTCAACAAACAAATGTGAACATTTAACTAGCTAACACAATGCAGGGCCAAAGAAGTCTACTGCAACCAGCTTACATATGAGAATCTGCCTTGTGGTTCAGTAGAGCAAATAACCCATAGATCATGATGCCCATCTCTACTATTGCCATTTTCTGTAAATCGTCCAAAACTAAGAAATTTTTCTCTCACTTTTTCTCTAATTGGAACTTCTGACTTGTACTCCTGGTAATTATGTTATGGTGTCTGAAATCAAGACTGAGCAACACCATCAGCAACTGAATACTTGCTTATACTTCTAACTATCTTCTCTGTGTTAATTCTTTGTTTCATGTTGTCTCAATCCAAACCCCCAATGTACTGAATCATACACTATTGATTAAACCCCCCCAACCAAAAAAAAAGATCACGACACATTTTGGGAAAGGATACATCATCAAGAATTTTGTGATAAGAGGATACTTCAGAGTGTTGTCCGATCCATCCAAACCAATCTGATTTCAGATGATTTATTGGTCTTAATGCTACTCTTCAAAATGAAGAAAACCATGGTGGAAGGTCATAATATTAAAGTGGCATTCTAGTAGCATCTCATATGTTGAATTACAATGTTCCAATTTGTGAAAAATCAGCAAGTTTGGTACTTTTAATAGCTTAACACTCTTGGATGAACTCCTTAAGGAAAACTTCCAAGAAACTCGATGCAATAAAGTTCTCCAATCTTAGCCATTTTTCTAGCCTGCATCAATGGACTCATTATATTGGCACATTATAAATATATAATATACTAAATGCTAAGGCAAATGGGATAGTCAAAGACCATTAGGTGAACTGAATAAACACAAGCAGTCTTCAGGCCCAACAAGTCCTTCAAAGACATAAGATGGTTTTAAAATTTGTAGGAGGCATGTGTTATACACTTGTTTATAGATGCCTTACCATCACTCCATATTCATGCTGATGGTAAAAGGAACAGTAAAGTGGGGAGCAAAATACAAACATTGCAAGGAACTCTAGAAACAAGTTACAGATTATTACGTATGATTGAAGCTGCATAGTGTGATGGCACAAGATCTCAATGTCAATTTGAATGTAAGACATGTTGCAGTTTCTTATTTTAATTAATGTTTGATTGCCAAAAACATAAGCCATAAAAACCATAAGGCAGCATGAGCAAAAAATTACATCCAATAAAGCGTACCTGCAGGGTCAAAGCACTGGTATGTTTTGTGACCAGGAAATTGGTCAAGTTCACGAAATACGCCAAAGCGGAATTGAACAGGAGGTACCAGATAACCTTGAAGTCCTCTTTCGCGAGTGCCAATGTGATGCCAACTACATTATCCTCCATTATGAGTGTTGTAGGAAGTAGGAAAATTACTGCTATCGGAGCCATATATAGGAGGAGATTCATAGAATTAAGCTTTTCCCTGAACATTAACAAAATAAAGAAGAGCATAACTCGATGCATATTCTAGAATATCTCAAGACAAACTCTAGTAACAAAACCAAATGAACTTGGAGCACGTAATGACAAAAATGAAACATGAAAAGCTTCATGAAGTATTTGTGAAAGAATATTTGAACTATTAGAGAAAATATATTATTTACCCCTCAGAAGACATCAAAATTCCTTGCAGCACTGACTTTAGTGCCCTAGCAGCGGTAGCACCAATGCACATAATAAATCCAAACAAGTGAAAACTTGGCTCACCCTGCAAAATTGAACCAATAAGCGTGTCAGTTCTCATATGTTTTAGCCTTTAATCTGAAAAGACAAAGGAATAATAACTTCCTAAAACCCATGTGTTGAAGAAATCCTCCACATGACCATCGACATAACTGCATATTTTCGGAAGCAGATTATTTTCCTACATCAATCATCTAGGAACTAGCCTGACATCTTCAAACAATTCAATGTTTTTGGAACCTAAACATCTAACGGATGAACACACAAAGATCAATTATGCAGGATAAGCTCATGCAAGGAAAAAGATACCCGCCACATTAGTGATTAGTATTATAACATCTAATTATGCATGGTGATTGTCGTCCCAATTCGCACCAATATAAAGAAATATAATAATAAAGATAAGCAAATAAAGTCCAATTACGAACTCTGATGTAAAATAAGTCTGCACAAATCTAACATTCTACAAAAGAATTTAAGGGTCACTGAAGCCCCGACATGATTAATAAGCAAATATACATATATATAAAACAGTACTCACCCCACTGGCAATAATAACACCTGTGACGACTGGTACGAGGGTAATGTACGTGATCCAGGACTCCCGCCGGAGAGTCATGAGGTAAGCAAGCACGGCCGTGAAGAAAGGCGTGGTGGCGCCGACCGCCTGGTTGAAGGAGACGGGGAGGTACCGGAGCGAGACGTTCCCGCTGACCACCGACCCGCAGAAGACGAGGCTGAGCGCCGCGATCTTGAGGAACTGGAGGCGGGAGCGGATGGCCTGCATGGGCACAAGCTTGAGCCAAGCGATGGCGACGTAGCTGAGGAGGGCGCAGGCCGTCATGTGGCACATGGTGAGGAAGATGGGGTACTTGAACCCGTAGTTGCTCAGCAGGTACTTGTTGAGGAGGAGCACGCCGATGTTGGAGGAGTACCAGGCAGTGACGAGTCCGATGGTGAAGAACCGGCCGGTCGCCAGCGCCGGCGACAGGGCTACCTTCGCGCTCATCTCCACCTCCCTCTCCCCCTCACCTCCGCTCCTCCTGCGCTGGTCACCGATCCGGACCGATTCGATCGGTCCTTGGATGGGGAGGAGGAGGGGAGATTGGGGTTTCAGAGGGGTGAGGCATTGAGGGTGGATCTGACTCTTTAATACGAGAGAGAGAGAGAGATAAAAGAAGGCGAAAGCGGTTGATTAGTGTTCCCGATTTCTTTTCCTGCTCGTTAATAGAAATGGCCGTTGATGAATTCTGCCGGACGAAGATGTTGTTTGTTGTGAGACATTATTTCGCACCTGTCCGGTTCAAATCGAGGAACATCGAACCAAGTCCGGTTCGATGGACCGAGGAGGGAACCATAACCGCGCGTTCTTTTTAGTATAAACAAAAGGCTGTGATGGCAGGAGGAAAACGTAAAATGGTGTTATCACATGGGCTGCGTGGTGACAGGTACGTGGGCTGGGGTCTCCCTCTAAATTGGGACGGCTCACCGACTCCAAACCTAACAACAACACACATGGAAAGATGCGAATTCCGGGAGCTCATGGCGGCGTCATGTTCTCGATGGATTGCTGATGGTATATGAGACGATGTGCAGAGGCGATAGATCAATGTCCGTGTCCTTGCAATCATCGAACGACGGACGACATCCTCTCCTGTGCCTCTGTCTTAGTTGGGCGAATCGGGTCGTGGCAACGACTTGGATGGACATCGCAGCCCGTCGGTCGTGAGATCCACCTTCACATCCAACATGAGAAGCACGTGAGAATTGCATGTATGCTTTTGCAACGTGGAGAATGAATGATTTATGACCCAACTTAGTCGTGGCGGCCTAACTCAGGCGAAGGGGGAAAGGATGCAACACGCACGATGCGATGTTGCTTCATTGTGCGGTTGTCTTGCTGGAAGTGTACTTTCCAAAGGAAACTAAATACTTAAAATTCGCTTATCACCGACCAATTCAAAACCATTCTTCCGGTTACATTGGTCAATAACTTTAATTGGCTCCACTGTGGACCTTATTCCTACTAACTTGGTTGAAAGAGAGAGGGTCAAAGACGTCACCTTGGTTAGGCATCCGACAGGCACCGGCAGTATGGCATGTGAAGAAGTGAGTGGTATATGAGCCTGGAATTTGCCGTTTAACAAATCACCATGAAGCCACCTCTTTTGTTCCATGATTTCATGACACCCGAGTCTTTACCTCATAAAAAAGGAGACGATGTCATGTAACACACGATCAACATTTTACCATCTCACCACCACAATGGAAACTGAGACTGAATACGACTTTTTGGCAAGTAAAAAGCACAACCACGTATCAAGAACATACATGCATGTGGACACTGCAAATGAAAGTCATAATAAAAAACATGCATCGAGTATAATAAATCCATAAGTCTATCGATTATAAATATAGTATATATATATATATATATATATATATATATATATATATATATATATATATATATATTCTAGACTGGCAAGGTGAAAACAATACCTGGTCGAGGCAGCAAATGTTGCTCTGTAATTCCTATATGGACCACCTCCTTTCCCTTCGGATGCGGCCGTGTCACAAAAAAAAAAGTAAGGGGAACAAAAATATTGCTCATATAACATTGACCAGAAGTGACCGATATTATTAACTCATGTAAAGCACCAATATATCAGTATACTTAGATGGTAACCACTTCTATGAAATGGGGTAGGTAAAATATTTACATCATGGCAATTGCAATATATTTTAATTCTTATGAAGTATGGTAACCACTTCTATGAAATAGTCCACGGAAAAAGAGAGAGAGAGAGAGAGAGAGAGAGAGAGAGAGAGAGAGAGAGAGATAGAAATTTGATGTTTAGTCTGTCATAGTTTCAGCAAATCAAATATCTCAAAAAAGAATTCTACTTTCCTTAAGCAGATGATGTTGTGCCTGCATAAAACCATTTAAACTGCAAATCAGAATCGTCACAATTTCAAATGTTAAAAAGAAAATAAAGATGTAGCAAAATAAATTGAACAAACAAGTAGTTCTTTCGAACAATAGTAAAATCAAAATTTAATATCTAGACAAGAAAATTGCATCCAGAAGCTATCATTTTCAGCTTATTTGCAGCAAGAGTAACAACTGCAGTCCTAAGTCAACATACAGTGAAATCAAAAACATTACCTGAATGAATAAGTGACTATGGAATATCAGAATATAAATCTCCAGGTTCAGAGATCCCCATTATAACACTACAATTTGTAATTCAAAAAAGATAATCAATCTCACTATCTCAGAAGTAACTAACTATATTTGCTGAGGCATGAAAGATGCAACCCAAAAAAAAAAAAAGAGAGAGAGAGAGAAAAGTAATATTTTACCACAATGTACTAATTGAAAAAATGATGGTTACAATAATTTTAGCCAACTAGAGGTACAAGTTCCGACAACTGGAAATGAATAAATAATTAAATAACACGGAAAGCCAACCTTGTATATTTTAAACCACCACAACCTTGTCAATTTCTTAATTACCATACATTTAGTACATCACAGACACATTTCTCCAAAAAAGCCACAGATCTAGAGCATTACATCATCATAATGCACAAAAAAGCAAGGTATGTCATAACCTAATTTCCATCAAGTTTTGAGATCAAATAAGCATGATAAACATACATACAGCATGTCTGAGTATATGATAATCTGAATAACAGTATATCAATTTCTAAAGACACATGATTTTGATCCATGGAGAGCATAAGATTAACAAGGTCAATGCAATGCTGTTACATATTTTAGAATGAGTTGCAACTTTACTACAGCAAAAGATGTTTGACTGCATGAAACTAGTATTTGGACGTGCCCCTAGATGGGCAGATGATCATTCGCCATGAACATCCCATTATAAAAAAAACAGTATACTGTTATATAAAAAGGAAAGTACTACTTCGGATCTAAAGATCCTGATGATGCATGAGGATGAAGTGGTCCTCAGGCACACATTGAACTCCTCTATTGCAGGCCACTCTCATTATAACAGTTAAAATGGCAGGACAGAGTAGCTTGTCAAATAGGCGTCACAGAAATATTGCCAGACAGATTTTGGAAGCACAATTTGTAATAAGCTAAGAGGAATTTGGATCATAATCCCAGGAAGATCAGGCCTTAAATCAAAATTTTGTCACAGTATTTCGGCATAGTGGATTTAAGGGTGTCGGAGGAAATTCCCACAATCAGAGTCACATTAATAAAAGAGAAGTTAATTCTTTTAGAAGATTGTCTAATCACTCCACTCGTATACCTGACATTGAACCCGACATTGAACGATAAATGTTGCTAAACAGGACATAGAATATTTTTCTTAATGTGCTTCAGATCATCACAGGACCTCAAGTTGTTTAAGAATGTAAAGAAAACATGTGGAACTGAGACCAAATAAGAAAGGTCCCAAGTTTTGTAAGACTGCTGGTACTTCTGATACATGAAGATTTTGCATGCACTCGAGTTGAAAGAAGATTAGCAGCCTTAACTGATGTAGATCTGCAATTGCTTGACAAATCTTGCCTCGAACAAAAAGCATTATCATTGATTTATTGGATTGACAACTCAAAACTTGGCCACTGCAGACACAAATCCACATGTAGGAAGTATGAAGTTTTATGTTGAAAATCTTATAACAAGGATAGTAGAAAGAGATTAAATTGTTTGTGTACTTAGAGATGTTGTGACGAAGAGAGTTAAATGGAAGGAAATGACACATGCAGCCTGCAAATTAGACGGAATCCTGCAGAATATAGTGCTCAAAGAACAGAAAAGCATATTGGCAAACAAGAAGTCTAAACATTCAAGGTCAGGTACCTAAAAACATGGGTCTTGATGTTAAGGCAACACTCATAACTCTATGGCTAAAACTATTAGATCAGTGAACTAAGGTTAGTGACACCTGTAGAAGAAAACTGTTCATAGTGTCACCTTAAGGAAGGTGAAACCAGAAGTATTCAAATATGCCTTCTGCAAGACTACATATATAATTAGCAGTTATGAGATACAAAAAAATAAAAACAAAGGGGAAATTATCACCCCCCTAGAGCTAGTGCTGTAACACAGGCATGTCTAATGCAATGCTTCTTGTTTGTAAATATAAAAATTTCTTTTAGTTGATTGGAACATCATATTTGCAAATGTTTAGTCTCATTACCATGCAAGTACACATTTGCAGCATTGCAAAGAGGTGGTTAGACAAAGTCCACCTACAAATGATCAAACATTGAAAGAATATTTTTTCAAAATTTATACAACATTAAAATTATAAGGTCCAAGAAGCAAGATCACTAAAATGTCAAGCACGACTGAAACCAAGTGATCTAACCCCGCATACTTGCATATCTTTTAGCTCAGAAAACAAATAGAGACCTACATTCGAGTACCGAATGCTGTTAAGCTTAGTTGGAAGCAAGTGTTATCTAGTAAGTATCTTTCTAATAAAAAAGGCCATTCATTCCCAGTGCATGGCAATCTAGGGGAAAGAATGCATTTTAATTGCTTCTCACTCATTCACCTCAAGGTGATCATCGCTTCAAGCGAAAAAAATGTTTAAGCACCTGTAGTACTTTGTCACATTTATCATTCATTAACCAAGAAAGGACACTTGTCAAAGAATTTATAGGATAATTAAATGCAGCCCAAGCCTGGGCAACCAAGATCACTGGACTCCCTCCACTGTGGGGTACGGAGGGTTAATGTACACAACTTTATCCTTCTAGTAAAGGTTATATTTCCATTACCCATACCCCGATCACACAGGTTGCAACGGAGCAACGTAATCGTTGCACAAAGCTACACTCTCTCAAACTCAAAGCTATTCTTGCAAAATGGAAGATTATAAATTACGTATTACTGAAAAAGCTAATTATCATTGTATGCTAAAAGGATCCAAAACTTAATATAGTGAATATCTTATTCAGTCACTTGAAAGAAATAATTACCTGAGGATTTACATAATCCAAGCTTTGTGTAAAAGGACCTTGTTGAGGAGCCTGCATGGTCATTCTCGATTAAGCACGAATCACTTCTATAAACAAAGCAACTAATACCCCTTAATAGCAGGAGTAACAAATCAAATTGGAGAAAATGTACCTGGTACTCCCCTGTCGTGCCTGTTCCAGATTGCGAACCCCCTAATTCTCTCCTGGCGGACCCCTCTCCACCCTGGGCAGACGATTTATTATCGTCAGACATCACGTATTATGTACCTTTGTGCAATGTCGTAAGATTACGCAAGACAAGGAAAGGAAACGATTACCTCCAACTATAGCACCATAGTTGCAGCAATGAAGTCCACCCCATCGAAACAAAAAAGGACAAACACAAAAGAAAACCAAATCAAGAATGATCGCTAAATACATTAAAAGGTACAACGTAACCCCGAAAGGAGCAGAGTACCTCACGATATTTCTGCAGGTACAGTTTCAGTGGCTCGATGTACTCCTCAAACCCCAACGTCGCCATCGCCCACAGCAGATCGTCCCCGTTGATCGTCTTCCTCTTCTCCTTCTGGCATCTGTCACTCGCCCTACATCATAGCCGACCATCGAGATCAAAGAAAAGCCAAAAAAGGCAAGAAAAACAACCAATCCACGAGAAACAGGACTACGATCTCACTCGCTGGTGACGAAGCTGATAAACTCGGAGACGCACTCCTGCATGGTCTCCTTGGCGTCCTTGGCGATCTTGGCGTTGGCGGGGAGCGCCTTCTTCATGATCCGGATGATATTGGCGATCGGGAGGAACCGATCCTGCTCCCGGACGCCAACCCCGGCTCGAGGGCTCTGCTCGCCGCTCTCGTGGCTCCCGCCTCCGCCTCCGGGGCTCGCCGGTGGAGCCTCCGCCATCCTTCCTGCCCTCTCGCTGCAGGCGCCGCCGAAACCCTAGATCCATCCCAAACAAAGGTCACGGAAAAGGAACTGCAGATCACGACGGGAGGCCGGCGATCGCGAGGGAAAGAGGAGGACTGCGATGATCACCTTTATTTGTTTGGCAGTTGGCGCGTGCGCGGGGGGGTTGGAAAGGGTGGGGAATTATTTTTCTTTATTTTTGTGAGAGGCGGAGGGTGGAGATCGAGCGCTGGAGAAGAAACAGGGAAGGAGACGACGGGGATGAGAGATGGGGCGGCGGAGAGAGAGAGAGAGAGAGGGGTTTTATAGGTAATAGCAAGCATTGCTGTGCCCAACCGATACGGAAGCGAGACGCCCCCGAAACACACCCAACTAGCACGTATGCATAGTGGGCCCCCATCTCTGGCCAATCCTAGTCGAGGTATCCATTTTGATGACTTGACCGAACCCTTCCTCTCGCATTAATTAGCGGAGGCGCGGTTTTACGTATCTGTCCTTTTGAAATTTGAATATAGCGTATTTTGTCCCTCCAAATCTTTTATATATGTATATATATATATATATATATATATATATATATATATATATATATGTGATAATTTGTATTGCTCTAATTAATTATTTTTAGAATAATATTAGTATGAATGTAGTCCATCTCGATGAGCTAGGAAATTATGATTTTCTTTTTGTGCAAGAAAAAATGGATTATCAGCATTTAACTCGATTATATCCTATAAATTATCAGAAAATAAAATACTTTAAATGTCCAACTCTACCAAAAATAAAAAAACTTAGATCTCAGTAGTGCCTTCGAAATCATGAGAAAATAGATTTTGTTTTAATGCTCTACTCTACTAAGGAAGAGATTAGTTCTCCTAATAATCAAGCTAAGAAAACATAACAAAAAGTGAAATACAAAATGCAATGTATCATCTGAATTGTTAAAGGTCAAAACCAATGTTGTTGGAATGCTCTAATCAACTTGTAAATTTAGTCAAGATTTTACTTTCTTCTATCTATGTAGCAATTTTTTTCTTGTTTTTTTTAGGTCTCGGAGATTTTTTTTGTTTTCGGTAAAAATATATGGTGTTAAAAGATACATATTTATTACGATATTTTTTTTATTGTGATACGATTAATTGTATTTGATTCCATGTTTGGGAGCAAAATATTGAGCTTATACGAGCTTTGTTGATTTGAAGTAGAGCAATAATTAAAAACCTCATTTAACAAATATTCACATGTCAACCTGATATTTAATCTAATGGCTTGGAGTGAGATCAAGAAAAATTGAGCTTAAAATAAATATATTATGAGAAAATATCGTTAATGTGTATATGGACGTCCAAAGTATGGATAAGATATGTAATCCGAATAAGTGGGTATGATATTGAATGGTAAAAAATGATTTCTATTTACTATGTTATAGGTGAATATTTATACCTAATAATAAATTAACAAAGTCTTTTGTCCATGTAGGTTATAGAAGATGAAGATAACATACAACTGTCTGTTATAGACTCATGTTCACGTGAAAAAATTAGTGAAGGGTAATTCTTATTTATTCTTTCAGCATAGAGATTACGTGTCGAATGATGATTGATCGATGATATCATTATTAATAAAATTTAGAATAAAAAAATAAACATATTTGAAAACATTGTGTATTCAAAAGAATAAAAAAAAACCCCTCTAAAATCTAAATCAAAGATATCTGAGTTCAAAAGTTTTGCATCAAGTTTAAAATTATTATCGGGTATGATATGATTCAAAAGGCTTATCATATCAAATTAACCATCATGAAAAACATTACAGGAGATAAGCTCACGCGACATACGTAGCTAAGGAATAATTCCCGTTTGACTTCACCATGAATCCGACATAGAGAGAGAGAGAGAAGATGTATCACACGTACAATAAAAGAAACCCATGTATAATTGAGTAGTATATATTTCATGTGTAAACAAGAAAATGCTGCATAAAGTCTCTCATCCGACAAAAGTGAACTAACAGTGACCGATAAATTTACCGAGTACACGTCGAATATAATGTTTTTGGTTCATAGTTCGATGGTCAATTCTTGACGGGTCGGCAAGATGGAAGGCGACTTGGAACCACCAATCCCCATGGCGTCAAGCTCTGATGCGAAGAAGAAGTCAAAGACTGCTAAGAGCTGGCGTGACAATGACCGGTTGTGCATGTACAGATGGAATCCATGACGATGAAAAGAGGGATCAAATCTCAGGCTAACAATAATTGGAATGTGAGTTGACATATGGTGAGGAGAGAGGATGATGGATGAATGGCTGGCGAAACACTTGTTGACTTTCTTTCTGCTGGCAATCTGTGTCAACCGTATTATTGGTGTAGTCTTTATCGTTCCTTAGCTCAAGACGAGCACAAGTAATAGAAGAGCATGCGTACTCTTATTGGTCGTGCATCGAGAACGAAAGCTTCAGATGCAGCACAGGAGGAGGAGGAAGCTCTTCGATGTTCTCTCATTCCTGGAGGTCTAAATGCTGGTGGAGATTTGACTTACGTAATCTTTCAGCCTTCGTGGAAGAAATGTTCTAATGGATTCGAATCAAATTAGGAGGCGGTCCGATTTCAATCCATCCCAAGTCAACACTCGCACCGTCTCTTTGTCTTCTTCTTCCTCTCCGTCTCTCTCTCTCCCAAAGAAACCTTTGATGGCTGAATCGAGCGTGTCTCGTCTCGAATTAGGGATTTGGTGCCCCTTCTGATCGATTCGAGACCTCAGAGCGTGAAAAGTTAGCTGCCCTTTCTCTCTCACACTCACACACACACACACACACACATACCGCACCACACTAACAGACACGGAGGGGGCCACCAACACATTATTTACCTTCCTCGTATTAATCCTCAATAAAACTCGCAGCTTTCATCTTCCTTTGTCTGTCTGCAACCGCCGTCAGCTTCACTGCGTATAAAAATTCCTCGCTTCCTCTGGACGAGGAATTGAAGATTCAATTGCCTTCCCATATTCTTCTTCGACACGGCGAGGGAGATGGGGTCGCTGGATCGATCCAAGAAGAGGAGCCACCTGTTGAAGAAGGCGCTCGTGCACTTCTCCCTCTGCTTCGTGATGGGCTTCTTCACCGGCTTCGCGCCCCACAGCACCGCCACCCTCTTCCACCACCGCCCCGTCAAGAGCGTTGGCGTCGTCCCGTCCGCCCCTGTTGACCCCATGGAGAGGGTCATCGACGCGAGCCTGATCCAGATCCCGAGATCTTTCCCGGCCGCCGTCCTGCCTGAGGGCGACGCCAACCCGCCGCCTCCCAAGGATGTGGGGCGGGGTCACGAGCCTCAGTCGCCGTCGCGGCGGCTGCTGATCGTTGTGACGACCACCCGATCCAACGACCGGCTCCAAGGTGCGTACTTGCGGCGGCTGGCGCACACCCTGCGCCTGGTCCCGCCGCCGCTGCTGTGGGTCGTCGTCCAAGCCCACGCCGACGCCCTCGCCACCGCCGAGATGCTGCGGACCACCGGGGTCGTGTACAGACACCTGACCTTCGAGGAGAATTTCACCGACCCCGTGGCGGAGGCCGACCACCAGCGCAACGTCGCCCTCAGCCACGTCGAATACCACCGTCTCGCTGGGATCGTGCTCTTCGCCTCCGCATCGAACGTCTACGATCTCAGATTCTTTGATGAGATCAGAGAGATCGAGTATGAGCATTCTTCCCTTTCCCTTCTTCTTCTTCTTCTTCTCTTATAAGCTAATTAGCAGCAAGCGAATAGTTTTACATCTCAATGCATTTAACTATATAACAAGGGAGGAGAGCTAAAAGATGGAATCGGTGGAAATCTCTCAGCATCTTAATCTGATGATGCATCGAGAGAGAAGCTCTAATCTTCAATAAATATTGCTGAAGAAAAAGCAAAAAAGTTGGTTTCTTTCTACAGACTTTGACCTTTCGATTGCTAATCACTGGTAGATCTTTGCACACCTCAAGTCTCCTATGTTCACAATCTTTTCCTTTTCATGATGGTGAGGGAATCGAGTTCCAGTGTGTGCTTTTCTTCTCCTGTGCTTTTCCAAATTCTGCTAGTATGTGAGTAAATCATGAGGTTCTGAGGGTAGAAAAATATGGACTTCTTTCCCTGAACGACTAAAACTTAGGGAGTTTGAGCTATATGTCTGATGTTACTGTCCCAAATTTTCTTCCCTTGTTTTGTGTTCAACGAGGCTTCCATTCATAGGACTCGTAGTTTGCATTTATCTACTTCGTATACTCGATGAAAGTGCTGTGCGAAATACGCCAAGTATCATATGCCCCCATAAGTTTAATTTAGGATGAGCTTTGCCAGAAAGAAACAGTATGCTTTGTTGATTGATTACCGATGTAGTTTTGCCTTTTTTTTGTTGCAGTATTTGGGAAATCTGACCATTATATTTCCTAGAAATATTTATTGTTGTCGTCAAAAAGGCAAAAGAAATAACAAAGGTTTATTAAACTAATTTCTTGAGGAACCTATTATAGTTTCAATGTATTTTTCATGTTTTCCTTGTTCCAGGTCTCACAAATCACAAGACCAATAAAGTCTAGATATTTTTCTTCTGTCCTTTTTCAATTCCATCATTGTTTAAAACGTCTCCGAAAACATAGAATTTGATTGGGGAATCTAATTCTACCGATCTCGCTTCTCTCGAAGAAGCTCGATTTAACTCCTCTGTGGAATTGTTCTAGGAAGAAAAACAAAAAAATTGCCAAGATTTCTTTTTCAGTGATCTAGCTTTAGATTTAGGTGTTCTGTTCAAAACCGTCATGCTAGTTGTCCCAGTGGCACATTCGTTTTCATAACTCTCCCTCTGAAGTGCCAATTCAATAAGCTGCTAATCCCTCTTAAGTTGATTCCAGGGCTTTTGGGACATGGACAGTGGCAGTCATGTCGACAAACAGGAAGAGAGCAGCGTTGGATGGTCCAATTTGTCATTCATCGAAGGTTGAAGGGTGGATCTTGAAGGACTTGAGCGATGACAAAAGGTTGTCGGTGACTAGCACAGACTTGAACCAGAAACCTCCAAAGATTAATATTTCTGGCTTTGGATTCAATAGCTCGATATTATGGGATCCCGAGAGGTGGGGTCGCCCTACCTCATTGCCCGACACATCACAGGTTAGTCCCTATCATTTTCTGATAAATATCACAAGACAATATTGCTGTCACGTAAAGATCATAAAATCAGATATGTACTTCCTTTTTGTCACTGATTAGCTAGCTTTTGATCAGGGCTTCACCAAAAGTTAAATTTATTCAAGATTACCTGCATAGGATTAAACTACGATTTTCTTAAGCAAAATTTTTGTATGAGCATTTATCTACCCGACACACATACGACGGACATGTGGTGATAGAGATCTACGAGGCATTGTGTTGTTAAAGAGAACAACTCTGCTTTACCTGACTTTAATGGTCAAATAGAGACAAAAGTTTATCCTTGATCTTGTTGGTCCATCCTTTGTCATGCACGGTAATAGGCTATTATATGTTCCTTTCCTACTTTGATCTCGAAGTAATGAGTTAGTGACTAGTAGCTAAGACTTCTTTGCAACTTCATGCATCACCTCGATCTCTTTGGTTTATCATTAATTGACTTTGTTGTCCAATTTTGGCAAGTCACTGTGCATACATAACATTCATTTCATATTAGTCCTTCAGTGTTAAAGTGTTTGAAAGGTTATTAAGTGCCAACCACCAAACTGACAGCAACCTTCCTCAATTATTAGCCTGAGAAAATGTTTAGCAACTTATCCTCCTTTCTTCTCGATAGCAAGACAAGCGCAAGTGACCTTCGATTAGGACTGGTAATCGTGGCTTTGTCCCAATCGATGGTGGCCAATCCACGCGACGGCTTCCATACCTGCTATGGGTTTCTAATATTTGATCACTTACATCTACATTGATCCTAATTTCAGGATTCAATCAAGTTTGTGCATGAAGTCATCCTGGAAGATGAAACCAAGTTGAAGGGCATTCCAGCTGACTGCTCTAGGATCATGGTGTGGCAACTCTAGATGCCCAGAGCAATTCCTCTGCCTTTTCACTCCCACAACCAAGACAGAAAAAAAAAAAAGGTAGATAAGGTGAGAAACCCAAAAGGGGTCATGTAAATGAGAAGGGAACTGTTTCTAGCTCTTCTTTCTTACATCTTTTCTTTTTGGGGAAGGTTGAGATTAGTCACCTCCCCATCAACACACCATTTATCATTACTTCCTGGTATTATTCTTTCACTTGGTGGATGCTCATACAGTATAGTAAGGGTTGGTTACCATTGTTCCTGTCATAGATCATTGCTTCCCTAGCCATTGGATTTGTAGTCTTTCAAGTGTCTAATATCTATTTTTTTTCAATATAAACCTAAATTATAGATCCATTTGTGATTTCAAGATGTATTGTTAAGAGTCCCATCACATAAATCTTTCCTATTTCTGTGCAATTCATATTGGATCTTCGATCATTATTTTTTTATATTACTTGAGATGTAATATTTTTCGATAATTGCGACCTCCCCGGCTGCCCGACATCTCATCAGCACGCGTGTATTCATCGACGGGTCCTCGTCACGGATGGCACGATCCTTCACCTCTTCTTGATCAAACTCTGGGGATTGTTGCAGCCTAACCGCACCCCGCTCCCGCATCTCCGCCACGGCGATCGTCGGCCTCCGCCGTCGCTTTTGCCGCATGTGGAATTCTTGGAACCATCATGGTGTTGGTGAGGTGTTGGGCTCACTTGCATCTCTTGATAAGGCTGTGGTACAGCCCACTTTGTGAATCAGTCGGTATGGTACAGCCCGTTCCCGGACCACCTGTTTGATGAAATGCTCGTGCGAGGTGTTTTAGCCGACGATCGACGGTAGAACAATGCGGCAAAAATCGTGGACAAGGCTCGAACACCGATGTTGGGATGAAATCGATAAGATTTGGTGTTAATTATAACATGCTCTGACACAAACGAAATAGACAGTCTTCTATCAATATCATTGGTGAAGTTAAAGCTTTCGCATCATCGAGGCAAACAACAGAAAAAGGCAGACCAGAGAAAGATAAGGAAACACAAAATCCTGCTCTTTACATCGTGAACATGACAGAACACACAACACGAACTGTAATCTCAAGACTATATGGGTTCCTAACTACGCCAACACCATCTCCTTCACATACATTGAGTCTTTTGTCTCTTCATCCTCGGCTCCTCGAAGCCTTTCAGACATTGCGAGGTCGTCGGTCTCTTCGGTGTTGAATTCGACACGGCCAGGCCGTAAACGTGGGTGTCACGGTTAAATGCGTTCGGAGGAGAAGCGTAAGCCAAATTGCTGCTTGCGTTCGCTGCAGGTTTTTGGTTGGGCGGTGAAGCGTTGTGGAGTTTGACGGCCATGGGAGGAACTTGAAATGGTTGCAGCGGTGGAGGATTGCGCCACTGAGGGAGCGGCCCTGCGAGGAGAAGGGTCTGCAGCAGAGGACCTGCTTCCAGAACCGCTTGCAGCAGCTTCCCCTTGCGTGGCAATGGCTTCCTCATCGCAAGGCCATCGACCACCGCGGATGCCCCGTCGTAATTGGGGCTGCTCTGAGAGGCTTGCCGCTGTGGTCTGCCCATGCTCGACAGTTCCGGAGAACCCACGTTGTCGAAGAAGGAATCGACGGGAGATGCGCCGTAAGAATGGTGGTTGGGAGCCCCCGAGAGGCTATCGGACTCGGTGAGGCTGCTACTCCCTCTCGCTTGCCTCATCTGCGGGCTGTCAGGCAGCGTGATCTTGTTGAGAACAAGCTGCAGCTGATCCCTCGCCACGTCTCGTTCGTGGGTGATCACTTGGAGGTGGTGGATCAACTGCTCGATGTTCTCCTCGCTCTTCCGTATCTCTTCCTTGGCATTGGCCCGCAGCGCTTCCAGCTCCGACGTCGCACACAGAAGCTTATGCTTCAAGTCCTCGATGCCCTGTTCGAGGAAGGAAGGAAAGCAGAATACGATTCAGCGAGAGGAGAAACAGAGCAGAGATGACAGAAAAAGGACCGGAGAATCACTGCACCAGTTGAGCAGCCAACTCCATGGCTGATCCTAACGCAAACATTCAAGCAGCAGACACCATAAATTGGCGACCGATGAAGGTAGGATGATGCTGGATATCATTCACACCCCACACTGGATCTGAAACCGAAGCAACTATTTAAGAACATGACGGGGTTCCATCTAAAAGCTTTTGGTCCATGGGAAGGCGACTCGGCACCAACTTCTTGTACCAGGCAAGAATCTAAAAGTTGCTAGACCTCCACGAGTTCGCATCGAGCGAGCAGAATAATGAGGTAGCAAGAATCTTTCCGGCACATGAAGGCTACGGACGAACGACGAAGGTCAACATTTTCCACTCACCAAACCCCCCCCCCCCTTCCCCTATGTAACGAAAAGAAGCTAAACAGCCTCTCTTCACGAGATCACATGTTTTTGTGGGCGATCCTTACCAAAACCGAGCCTAACTCGAAAGCTTTACAGCACGACAGAACACTCGTGGAAAGCTGAACCCCATTTCAGAAACAGCAGGCGAACACAGAAGCCAAAAGCATCAGTGACAAGTACCGATCCATGCAGACGGCAACACCAACAGAAGTAAAAGAGAAGCCATCTCCAAGTTTATGTGCGTGTGTGTGTGTGTGTGTGTGAGAGAGAGAGAGAGAGAGAGAGAGGAACGATGACTGACCTCATGAAACCCCCAGACAGAAGGAAAGCCCGAGTCCATGGTGACCTCTTCGAGAGTCCAGTGATCCACACCCATCACCACACGATCTACTGCTGCAGATAACGCAGCCTCCTCTTCCTCCTCCGCTCCTTATATGGGCCCTTTGTTGGTACAGAGGGTCCTCTGCCGCAAGACGAGATATATAATACTCGGAGTGGAAGAGAAGAGAAGAGAAGAGAAGAGGAGGGAGAATGTTTCTTTTTGAATCGAGAAATAAAAGGAATGTGCAATTCTGTCATCCGTGGGATGGGAGCTTGCCATATGATGCCCTTATATGATGCTCTCAGGAATCCTCTCCGTCCTTCAAGGCAAGCCTGCCTGTCCCACCAGTATGACCTCTCTCTCTCTCTCTCTCTCTCTCTCTCTCTCTTTCTCGACAGATACGGAGTACATGAATGGTAAGCGGTGACTTCATATGGTATGCTTTTTGCGGTGTTCTCTTATTCTTTTCGTAGCTTCGGTCCCGAGAGATGATGAGGGGATGGCCAGTAGATTCCACAAAGGTTTTGACTTGGAATTATGACCGCAGTAAGATCTCCGAGCGTCAAATTCGCGGACCATTTCCATACGGCACGACTGACCCGAAGTCGTATTTTGTCTTTCGGAACTTTTAGCTTCGACAGCAAAATAGCATGGCATATGAATGGTGCAAGTCAATGCATTAATCGACGAACTTATTTCTACTAATTCTACCAACTTAAGCCTTACAAATAGTGGAGGAAGATTAAGACCTATCTATCTATCTATCATCTTCCTTCCACATGTAGATGCTACAGTACACCGGATTTCCAGTGGCCATTATTTTACTAGCGAAACAAGACAAAGAAGAAGCTAATCCCAGGGTTGACCTGCTCACTGTACATTCTCTTCTTCTTCTTCTTCTTCTTTGGGTTAGGAATCTAATAGAAATTATGGTGTTGGTAGGCAAATGATTGGAAACCCGAGGAAAAAAGGTCGAGAGGGGAGCGGCAATGGGGTCGATACTCGAGGACGGAAGCTGACAAGATGCAGCAGCATGTGGGTGTCGGATTCCCCCACCATGACTATATTTCTTCCCCATGTTCTGTTCCTGCGGGACAACAACCGTAGCTCTACTCGTTTTTGGCTTGCTTGCGACACCAGAATCTGGGGGTGTCTTGTTCATTGGATCTTGCCATCTCTGAGCTCCTCTCTCTCCCTCTCTCTCTCTTTATTTATGGCACTTGGTTTTGGTGCCTTTATTGCACCTTCCCCACGTCCTGTGTGACTTCTCGTTCTTGGTTTGATGTCTGACCATCTTGTTCAGGAGTCAAGAGACGAACATGTAGCATGGGATGACGCCAAGGTGCTTGTTATAATGTCACCTCCAGTGGTACGTTTAGCTGACAGGAGAAGAAGTACCTGGACAAGAAACAACAGGCAAGGTGGGGATCGATTGGCCCACGCCACGGACTTATCATCGCTCTTGCTATGACGATGAGGCCCCTACAGATCTCGACGCCACCGGTTAATGAGTGGCCTCAAGACCACCACCGGAGAGACGGAACTCCGGTCCACCAAGTAGGCGACCTCCTCCCCTTGCTTTCCGATCTTTTAACCTCCGATCCCCAATTCCAATGCTTCGTGATAACGCAACGGCTTTACCCGTCGCCTCATTAATCCCGTGGCTCCCACTCCCTCACCCAAAAGCTGCAATTCTTTTCTTGGCTCCTAAGCCTGTGTCGTAACCATGTTCCCCAAGCAAGGAATCTAGCGGAAGAAGAAGATTGATTACATGCCAAATCCACCTCCTCGCGCATTAAATCAGGCCACCGGATAAGGTTAGATGGTGCGCATTAAATTAGGAGTTTAGCGTGTGGTCCTTCACATTCGGATGGCTTTTGGAGGGGGATGGAGCGGGAGGAAGCAATCCGCGTCCTAATCATGAGCCGGCGCGAACATGGCGGGGAGAAGGCAGATCAGGTGCGCGCCAGGTGTGTTCCGGCTTCCCATTGGCCCACGTACGCGTGCGGCGCGCAACCGGACAAGGCGGCGGAGTCGCACGCGTCGCGACGCCCGCGTTGGACGGCACGTGGGAGGCCGCCGCGGGCGGAGCGGGGCGGAGCGTCGGTCGCACGTGCCTCGTCCCTACCCGCCGTGTTGAGCTTCACATAATTTAAACGAGGAGCGTGTGAACGCCCGTAACTTCTCGTGAATCATACGGTCAAAATAAATTTCGTTGAATTTGATGGAAAGCGACGGCCGTGGATCGAAAACAACGTAATAAAATTGTTGGTGCGATATATCTTGTAATCGTCATCTGTCGTCATCATCATCATCATCGACTAAGTTTGGATCGTGTCGATTCGTCGGCCCACAAATTAACGCCTATGAGGGAGGTACGTACGCATTTGTTTCCATCAAAATTCCAGCTAATTCTCACGTCACGACAAATTAACGAATATTAATCATAATTTATAGGAATAAATATTCAAAAAAACAGGCACTAATTTTGACTATATATAAGTTTGTGGCATGGAAATGTTGACCTTTTGATATGTTGCGGGTGAGAGGCCACATGGTCTGTTGGGATCGCGGTGGTTGGGTCCAACTACACGACGAGGCGTAGGTCGCACGCTTCAACTCATAGCCACATGCTTCCCGCTTCCCTCATCCGCAGCACATGTCGATCGAGCCTACTACACTCAAATATTTTCCAACGTAAATTAAAATGTATATATTCTATAAATTTTATTATAGAACTAATCTCAAAATTATTGATTCATTTCTAGATTCCTTCGTTCTAACGTCTTTATATGATAGAGAGAACATCGTCAATCAAACGTCATCTAACATGGTGTTTAAGGTAAAAAGAGAAACAGAGGTCATCCTCCGCTCGTCTACTCACATGGGCAAAGATCTAAGACAAACAAGATTATGGAATGCCCCTCACCTCTTTGTTGGGCTGACAGCCTATGATTCAGCCAATAGTGGACTTGAATAGCTCACAACCCACCTCCTCTCTTAATCTAACCCGAATCCTTATTAGGGGGGTGTGTGATAGCTGCGAAAAGAGGTATAAATAAGGCAACAATGAGGGCAACATGCGTGATCCTTGCAGCAGCAAAAAGGAGGAGAAAAAGATAGAAATCCAAGAAAAAGGAAGGAAAGAAGACAAGGACAACGTAGAGAGACTATTCTCAATCATCTAGCAGTGTTATCATCTCAGGTTAGATCAAATCTATAGTAGAGAGGAAAATTAGAGAGGATTTAGATTTTTGAGCACAATGATGTGATCCTTGTATCCCAGTTATTCTCTTGTGATTGTTACTAGGGTTTTGGACAAGAGATTGAGATTTATATATTCATTATTATTATAGTGAATTATCTCTAGTTTGCTCCGTGATTTTTATCCTTTACATTAGAGATGTTTTCCATGTATATATTGATGTTCTATTTGATTGTGGTTCCATTTAATTTCACTACATATTATGGTCTGCTAGTATTTGTTTATATACGAATGTTATTTCTCTTTATATCCCATCACTCTTTACTAGTCTCATTGATAAAATGTCAAAGGAAGATTATCGAAGGCAACCGTTAGATGTTATTACCCAACATAAAAATATTTTAATTCTTTATCTTTAATATAATGAGAAGGGGATTATATCTTTATATATCTGAAGTTACTAACTATACTGTTCGAGATATCAAATTCAAAAAAAAAAAATCGACCTCGATCTTTATGCATTCAGGTGACATATGGAGAGTTCGACATTTTCGTCTTTTAAAATGTCAACGACTTCTTTTTATCAACACTATCTATCCATCTCCAAAGTGCTGCTTTACCAAAACCCTATCTGCTGATGTTAGTTTGCATCTGCATCGTAAAGTAAAATAGATCATGGCCATTTATTTTTGGGTTTAGTGGACTCCTTGTTCATCGGAAATATCCAGATCAAACATTGGGAATTCCAAGTGGCCACTGTCTACCGCTCGACAGTTGTTGGATTACCACTGTTACCCGCTGGTGCTCGCGCACTCTGCAGACATGAAATCTCGACAAGTGGGTTAAGCGGAAGAGATGCTGGGTGGTGCTGTCACATAATTCTCACACTCGTCAGCCAGGCGATGTGTTGCATATGTGAAGGGTTTCCCTATCGACAGTGGAACATGCAAATCATGAATGGATTTCTTTGAGCTCCAATCCAAGAACACCAACTTGTAGTGTTAGAATTCTCAAGTATTATCCGAAGCAGTAAATAATTTATCTGATATCTTTCTGCTTTTCTTCCCACACTAATAAATAGTGAATTCGATGCTCGAAGGGACTTGTATTTGTATTTGGTTTAAAGAAACTATAATATACATCGTTCGTGATCAACTCAAGCCAGATGATATTGGCTCATCTCTGCCAAATCTTATCGACTTGTTCACCACGAAGGATAATAATAACAATGCTCCTCTCTCTGCGCCATCTAATGGACATCTTCTGTTGCTGTTCGAGCATCTCCTTCCAAGAAAGTGCAGGTCATTATACGATACTATCAAAACACAGCTTTGCATCAAGACCAGATCGATGGATGAATGCTCACTGGAGATGCATGGTGGCGAGTTCCACTCATCGATTTGCATGTCTTGACTTCTCCCCTCTTCCGGTCAACGAACGGTTCATTATTATATCGAATCGCTTGCGCTTGGCTTCTGCATGGATCCGCAAGATTAGGACCGGAACAGATGAGGATTGTCCAGCGTTTGATCGCTTGCCGGGACACTGTGAATGATGATCTCAGCCTTATCCTGTGCTGTAGCGCCAGCGGTGATACGTCGAGAGGATAATGCCAAGATAATACACGATCGTAGTGCATTTCCCTTATCACTCTTTCTTTTGTTTAATGGCTTATCAGCACCGCTGTCACATATTCCTTCATTAGAAAATGGTTCGTGGAAGTCCCTCTCGGAGCCTCAGCTTCTTGTCGAAGCTGTTGGTACTTGTCACAGGAGCAAAAAAATGTGGGAGAGACTGAGGTCAAGTGCTGTCTGCAACACAGAGAATAGTGTGGCTTAATGCATCGACCAAGTCTGCTGCTTTCATGCAAGTTATGTCCCAAGGCAATAGAGAAGCAGCAAAACATGTTTTGCTCCTCGTACTTCCTCTAAAAGGTTTACCTTATTTGTAATGTTCTTGCTCCTCATACCGAGCACCACCATGAATGATCACAAAATAAGTTTTGCTCCATTTAGATTGTGTGGAACATCAAGTACTACTACATGCGTCTGTCAGTACTCATTTTAAAAGGTAATCATGGAATAGCACATTGCACTCTCCTATTAATTAAAGCTTACACTGCAAACCACATCACAAGCCGTAGCACTCATCACAAGCCAGAGATTACGAGACCATCCGCGGGAGTAGGCATCTCGAACTCTTCATCGTCAACCTTCCACGGTGATGCAGAGCAGTGTTCCCACAGGGGAGAAGCCACGCTGCGAGCTCCGTGCTTGTGCTCTTCGGTGCTCAACCCACTGACGCGGTCCGTGGCAGCGATCTCATCCCATATCTGATCCATGCTGTACGCCATCACGCCCTCGTTGGTTCCAAATCCTAGGGTCAGAGAGCTGCCTACAGCCACGCTTTCCATCCCATCACGCTTCTTCATCACCAGCTCCGGTGGCGGCTCATTAGCAGAGGAGGAAATATTGCTCGAGGATGACGAAGGCGACGGCGAAGGGGACGTGCTCATCCTCCGTTCTTGCGCCTTCTTTCTCATGCGAGTCCTCCAGTAGTTCTTGATCTCGTTGTCAGTTCGACCTGGAAGGCATCGAGCGATCCGAGACCACCTACGGAGCACACCCAGTCCACCTCTTTAGAGTCGACCCGAGAAGCGAATGAATGATCACGGAGGAGTTGGAGGAAGAGAGGGAATCTTTGCATTGCCAAACCTATTGCCCCATTTGGCGTGGAGTTCGAGCACAAGGTGTTCTTCCTCGGGGGTCATGCGGCCGTGCCTGAGACCAGGGTGAAGGTAGTTGACCCAACGCAGCCTGCAACTCTTCCCTGACCTGTTAAGACCTACAACATGGGAGCCATGCAGGTTAAGCACAGTAACTTCCAGGTTTCACCTCTGTTGCCCTGTGTCCCCGCCACCGCTCAAACCTGACACCTTGGCCAAGTAATCCCAACGACGTTCACCGAACAAGCGCACAAACCGTACCAGTTGGAGGTCCTCCTGCTCCATCCATGGGCCCTTTCGCGTCTCCTTGTTCTTCGCCGCCATCGCTAACTTCGCCTCTTTGTCGTCTTCGCCCAAGCCTCTCGATCGTCGTCGTCCTCGTCTTCCCTTCTGGTCACTAGCCACTCCCCCCACATTTATAGCCACCAAGAACAGGTCGAGGTGGTTCTTCCTTTAGTGGCCAATGGTGCTAATCCAAAGAAGGGTTTCGGTGATCCCTTTAGTCTACTGATAAAAGTTATGAGCTATAGATGGCACAAACAACGAGGAACCAGTTGGTGCTCGGGCACACGGCCTTCTTGCACCGCCAAGTGCAGATTAATATGTCCACTTTATCAAGTCATCATAGATGATGCTACACCTTGTGTCACTGGTGGCGTAAAGGCAAGTGGAATAATATACATATCAGGCTTCCAATAAGCAAGATTCTTCTCCTGCCTCATTGGACTCTTCTTCGAGATCGAGTCACATTCAAGTTAGGAAGGGGTAGAAGATGGATGGATGGATGTTTTAGTAGTGAAAATGATGCTCTTTTGGTGCCAACTTAATCGAGGAAATTACAGCTATAGAAATGACGATGCTGTTTGAGCGAGTAGCCAAAACTAACGTTGCTTCCTAAGAAGAATGAAAGAAAGACGGATACAATTGTCGGGGCAAAGGATTGCGGTGGGCAGAAGAGAAGATGATGGTGGAGAGAGGCGGAAGCCTCGACGGTTGACATCACTCGCCCTCCGGGAACCCGAAAGGACATCAAATCCACCGCAATGATGGGAAGATGGAAAGGTGGGTGAAACAGGAACCAGCACTCTCGCCGCTACAGTCTACGGTCACAGGTCGTTTGCCCACTCCCTGAGATGTCCAAGGTGCCCAAGTGTTGAATCCTCGTCGACGGTGGCCATGGATTTCCTCCTCCAATCTCCTGCCGCCAACACACGCCACAATTCCAAGTGTTGAATCCTCGTCGACGGTGGCCATGGATTTCCTCCTCCAATCTCCTGCCGCCAACACACGCCACAATTCCAGCCAATAATGGTTACAGTTGGGCCGAGCTCGGAGTCACCATCCATCGAGCCAGTTTGGGTCACCATTCATGCGTACCAAACTACTGTTGGCATGAACTGTGGAGGCTAAGCTCGAAAGCAGATCAGCTCAACGATCTGATAGCTGGATCGAATCCGGGCTTTTGTCATCACTGGGGCCTTTGCGCAGACGATTCCCGGAAGGGTTGTCTGTGACGTCCATTTCGTGCCATCTCTGCATGCATGCAGCCAGTCGTGTTAGAGGACCAAACATTCCTGACACATCACTGTCCTGATGAAACTTGTATTTCCAGTTGCGATCTTCTTTTCCAGGGTGATGTGGTCTCTCACAAATCTAATGCACCCAACCTGATGGATGGAGCACAGCGCGATCATGGAGGGATGGAGCGATTTCCTCCCCCGTGCGCGGTGGTTGGGGAGAAGCCATGGGTTCGTGCTGCGTCGGCTTTTGTCTTCATGCCTTGATTTGAGGTCACATCAGTTACTCGATTCACCTTCTCTTTACTCAACATTGTTCCTCCAATCATTGATAGAGTATCCTTACTGTTCCGACGCCATCGTCGGATCCAAATACATTTACGGACGTGATGGAGATAGATTCATCTGTATTATCGTCGATCACTGTTAGACAACCAACGCGAATTATAATTATTGTATCGATGATGGACATTATTTTCCCCGATATAGTAAGTAAGGCGGGCGTCCTTTGAGCCCATTCCTCCGTTTGAATCCGCCCGCGTCTCCGATCCCCGACTCAGCTGCTCTCGTTCCCCGAATCCCTTTGGATCAGCAGGCGGCGACGGCGATGGCTGCCTCGAGAGGGCGGATGGAGCCTCCGCCGGAGACGAGTCCCGAGAGGACCAAGGCGTCGAAGGAGATACGGCCGAGGAGGGTCCCCGTGGTGTACTACCTCTCCCGGAATGGCCAGTTGGAGCACCCCCACTTCATGGAGGTCACGCTCTCCTCCTGCCGCGGACTCTTCCTTCGAGGTATACCGGAAACAGAACGACCGCGATCCATTGTTCTTTCTCGTTCTCGATTTTGATTGTGTTCATCTACTTCTAGATGTGATCGATCGTCTCAACTTCCTCAGAGGCAAGGGAATGGCCAATCTGTACTCTTGGTCTTCCAAACGGTAGCGCTTCCCCGTCCATTTCCACTGCTGCTTTTGCCTCCCTTCTTCCGTGTTCCCTTTGTTTCTCACCGGGGCGGGTTGGAACGTTTTAGGAGCTACAAGAATGGATTCGTGTGGCAAGATCTCGTCGAAGACGATCTGATCCACCCGGCGCACGGCCATGAGTACGTCCTCAAGGGGTCGGAGCTCCTCCTCATACCCGTCCCTTCTTCGAGCTCCCTCGACGCCAAGGCCGCCTTTTATGCCTCCAACAAACCCCTGCACCTCTCCACATTCGTACACGACGACCTCGAAACCTTGCAAATCAGAAACAAAAGGGCGACTTGGAGCTCCTTCGACCTCAACGAGTACAAGGTCTACAAGACCGACCCGGTGGCCGAGACCGGAGTCAGGGCGGCGGACGCGTCGACGCAGACGGACGACGGGAGATGCAGGCAGCGAGAAGACGCTGCCGCGGGGAACGACAGGGACCGAGCGGAACCCCCGACAACCGAGCTGGAGCGGGAGGACATCTCGCCGCCGCCGTCGTCTTCCAGTCCGGAGATCCTGGAGATGCTGATCAAGGCGGACGGGCGAGCGGTGGCCGCGGGGCCGGAGGATCAGAATCGGCCGACGGAGAGCTACTCGGGCGGGCGGTTGCGGGCGTCCTCGGTGCTGATGCACCTCCTCTCGTGCGGCTCCATCAACGTGAAGGACCGCCACGGTATCTCGGTGGCGGCGCCGCTGCCACAGTGCACGGACAGGGCGTCGCCACGTGGACGGTCTTCTTTTGGTGGCGCGAAGGAAACCGTCGACTTGATGGCGGGCAATGGCTCGGCCAGGATCGGGCCGGAGGACAAAGACCACACTCGTCGGGAGCTTGATCGAGACGACGAAGAAGGGACCTTGGCTGTTCTGAGTTCCATGCCCTGAACAGGTCCTCCTCCTGCGAGGCGGACAGGTAAAGCTTAAAGCTCGTATGGTAGAAATTTCTACAGCTTACACATGGCTAATGTTTCCTGTCATCGGATATGCACACGAGCAGACGAAGACCCAACGTAATGGGCGGGTCCAATGCATCCACAGCAAGCGCAAAGAAGCAAACGCACAGCACCTTCGGAAGAAAACGATGAACAGCAGGAAGAACAGTGGAGGACGTAAACGAAAGAACAGAAGAAACAGAGCTGTTCAGAGACGCGTCAGCCCAAAATGATCCAAAGATAAAAATGTAGTAGGAATGTAATATGTGAATGCTAGCTTTTGCCTTTGGTTCGTCGAAACCTGTGTGCATATGAAGAATGGTGACCAGAGCTCAGCCCACAGGGCAGCCACCACAAAGCAATCTATTACAAGTACCGTATGAATCGTCTTTGGCTGTGGTAATGTGAATATTCCTGTGAGCCACCGGTGGATAAATGATTTGTTGTTGTATATGCTATATGATATATTATATCACCTAATATATCACACCGATAAAGTGATTGAATCGGTATCGGACTAATACGAAATATTTCTGATCTTAACCTACTAATTGATAGTCAACGAGGAATTAGCGTGAAAACACCCCCCACTGGGTAGTGATGCAAAGATAATTATGACCTATCGACCCTCGTGGATAACTCTACATGTGATTGTTCGAGATTGACCCCTCTCATCAGTCTTTGTGGACAATAGTCTATGGGAATCTGTTCAAGCCTCCTATGGACTAAACGCTAAAGGGAGAATATTACGATTAGTGATTATCTCGATCGAACAAGTATAAAGTCGACCCCTGATGCTAGCATAAGAGTCGGATCTCTTAGCAAATAACCCTTATACACTATATACCACTATAAAAAGCTGACTCGAGCATTAAAGGGGTTAAGTTGAAAACTTTTCCGACATTGATCTTTGTACATAAACCTACAAAAAAAGTCAAATTCCACCACGATTTAACCTCGAACGCTCGGATTCCACCTCAGATGCTTGAGTGACCTATCAATTGCTTCGTCAACTATGATAAGGGTTCCTCAAACAACCTCATACCTTCGGGTTAAGATTAAATCATACCAGACTCACGATCGATAGTACTCCCCCTACGACACAAGCTGATAATGATATGATGTTCAAATGTACACATGCGATATGTTACAAAACCTTAAGATTTAATAGGGTCAGATTGAATCTTATGTTTTTTTTGTCAATGTAAATTATTTAATTAAAATAAATAAATCGTGGATTATATACAACATATGATCATACTAGTGATGTTGTTGGCACTTCCACAAACCTATGTATCGGACATCGATTGCTGTTGTGGTGTTCCGCTTCCTTGTGATTTATATCGGTATCGATCGACCAGCGACACCACGTGACCTTTATAACGTTTCCCAGGGTATAACTAAGCGGCTATCGGCCTCTCTTCCGCCGGCACTATTAGGGTCTTTGATCTCCCGACGTTTCTCTGGCCGATGGAGGTATCGAAGCTTCTCAAGGAGAAAAAGTTTTGGGTCGCTTCCTTCATCGTTGCTTGGGCCGCCGCCTTGCAGGTGATTCTTGACATCCTCCCACTTCCCCCTCAGATTCGCAATCCGATCCAGTCCCTCTTCTTTCGCTAATTTATGATAATCCCTCGATCGATTTGACTCTTCAAGAGTTTCTGCAGGCTCACATGATGTGGATGCAGAGGCAAGATTCCTTCAAGCAGAAGTTTGGGGATTCAAGCAAGGAGATAGATGGAGGGAACTGAAGTACTCGTCTTGCTTGTTTTTGTGCAAATTATCCCTTTCTCTGTTCCTTGTTTGCCATGATTCATGTTCGGATGCTTTCTATAGGAAGATCGTGAAGTATCTCTGTGAAATCTCTCTTTTGAAGTTATATCTGTCGCTAAATGTTCTGTCCACCGGTAAATTTGTAGCATGCAATTTATAATTTTATTCAAATAATACCGTAGCATGACACTGTAGATAAGTATGTCATAATCATAGGTGTATATGCTTTTATAAATAAGTTTGAGAACATGGATCAAATCGTCCTAATCATGGAAAATGGGAGCTTAAGAATGTAGGTCTGCTTTGACATTGAACACCAAGAGCATGATGAACTTTAGCATTAGTGTCAGGCAACTTATTGCTCGTGAATAGGATCTTCATTGTAGTTTCTTGATGATATGCAAAGCAGAGCGTTTGATGTTTTAAAATCCTTCAAATATAGTTGCTTCTTGTTTTATGTCTTGTAATGTAGTGAAAACCATTTCTTACCGACAGTAGTAGTGAGAAAATTTTTACTCATGTATCAGGGACCATCTACTTGTTGGTTCTGAGAATATATGTATTGACAAATGTGCTCCATAATTGGGTCCTTTGGGATACCGCAACAATGATAATTATTTTGCTCATGTATCATGTGACCATCTACGTGGAGCTTCTGAGAATATTCACTTTGATGAATGTGCTCCCTTATTGAGTCTTCTATGATACTGCAACAAAAAGATTCAGTAAGTCCTACATCTTTTATGGTTTTCAGGTTGTGAAAAATTACTACTACGACTTAAAATAGATTGACCGGTTCAGTTCTTTACTAGAATCAGTTTGGTTGATAGAATTTAACTGCCTTTAGTTCTCAGTTTCAATGTAACCATTTGTGGCTTGGAAGGGATAATGTGCTTGAAAAGCCACATAATTAGTTAATTACCAGAACCTTTTAGAAACCAAAGTTTGGGATTTCTGTATGTGCATGGAAAGCCACATAAGTACCATAACCTTTAGGAAACTAAAGTTTGGATTTTCTGTACGGTGGCTAATTTCAGGAAATTAATCACATAGTACTTGAACCATTTAGAAACAAAAGTTTGGATTTTCTGTATGGTGGCTAATTTCAGGAAATTGATCACATGGTTAAAAGATACCGGCTATGTATCGTTTTATCAGCTTTCCTGATGCGGGGCCACAGTGTGCTATCCCAAAATTTCAGAGGACCACCTTTAAGTGCAGAAATTACTCCTTTTCTATATGAAATGATAACATAAATTGAAATTTAGTGGAAGTAATTGGTCATGCCACAGCCTATTATTACTCTGGATCATTGGAATGGCAAATTATTATTATTTTTTTCCAAAAATAATACTACATTAGCTTAAATGGAGCGAATACAACCAGTGATAGAAAAATCAGCACTCAAAATGCAGCAAAAGGATCTGGCCATGACCTCTCCACAAAAAAGAGTTTTTAGTTGACCGCACCCAAGTGGCCAACCAATCTACACACTTGTTTCCTTCCCCGAATACATGAACAACTTTAAAATTATGGAAGGACTCCAAAATATGTCACACATCACTGACAACATTAATTAGGTTCCTTGGTGGTTGGGATCCCTTGTTGAGGGTTTTGATGATGATAGCCGAGTCCGACTAACAACAATAGATTTCACCCCTTCATCAGCAGTATGCCGAAGGCCCTCCAGTACGACAAACATCTCCGCATAAAGACTCTCCTTGTACCCCAAAAACCTGCACCCTGCAGCAAGACACTCACCAGCGTCATTTTGGATTAAATAACCCGTACCCCCTAGACCAGAATCCTTACAATAAGCTCCATCCACATTCAATTTACACCAACCCACATTCGGCGGGCTCCACACAACCAAAATCTGGTTAGGAGGGCCAGGGGTGCTCTCAGGCGGGATCCGAACAGAATGTGTAGCAACACATGCTACCACCTTGCAGAATACGCTGCAAGGGGCAACCAGTTTACCACTAAAGAGGACATCATTGCGGGCCTTCCAGATCATCCAAAGGCATAAGCAATAAGGGCTCTAAGGGTTAAACAAGATTGTTTACCCAAATCGAATCCTTCCCTATGCCAAGATCCAATATGCCATTGATCATAAAATCTAAATGAAATATCCAACTTGTGCTTTAGGATAGAGAAAACAGAATGAGCAAACTGGCAGTCGGAGAACAGATGAAATAAGCTATCTGCTTGAGAACCACAGAACACACAAGGTCTAACATCCATGATACCAATATTAGCAAGATAGAATGAAGTCGGAAGCCTGCCATCGCAACAATTTCCAACAGAAACAAGTTGTATGAAAAATGGCAATTCTTCAATAGGTGGCAGTTAGTAAATGGATCTCTCTCCTTTATCTTGCAAGAGTTAAATGCTACCTGTCAGCATTATGTGAAATTTCAAACATTATAGACTGCTCTTTCTTCATACATTTGATAGTAGGATCTATATTTTCACCTTTGTGTGTTGCTTTTCGGTTGCATTCACAAATGAACTTTTTGTAGAAGTTAGCCTCATTGGCATTATTAGTGTTCTAGAGGACTGTCCGTAGCTTTTTTTTAAAATAAGATTATTGTAGTTTTGTTTTTTTAGTAAGATCAATGTTTCGAAAGATTTACAGGCAACTTAACGGTATTGGTGTTCCTATCAAATCTACCGACTGATATGTTGCCATGGTTTCTCCATCGCAAAATGGTTTCTTCTGAAGCAGCATCCTTCTTTATGGAAGCCAGCATGTAATGCAGTGCAGATTATGTCAAAGGTCAAAAAACAAATGAAGAAGCAACCTTAGCTTTCTTTGTCCGAAGATTTGGTACTTGTAAACGCTTTGTCAAGTTTCAGATTTGATATAAGTGTTGAACCCCAGCAGATTGGCTTGTCCATTTTGGGATGATTGCATTGCAACTTTATTCTTTAATGTGCTTACAAGTTATTAATAGACAATTGTTTTGTTTATTATAAATGTACATCGAACTCTATATTGCTTAGCATAATTAGCGGACGTATGGATGACCACATTTTTTGAGTTGGAACACCATTCATCCATCTCGTATGTATCACAATTTGGTAGTGCTGACTCTTTGTACATTCATGTTCTTCTGAATTGTTACGTAAGAAAAAATTTCATGGTTCGATCTCTAGTTGAGATCCATGTGGTTAGTTGCCTTCTTAATTGTTTAGAAGTGAATTACTGATCTGGAATTTTAGCATGATAGATTGCTCTCTTGTTTCTGTCTCAGCCTTTGGTACAGTGTATCTCTCAGGTTTTTAGTGTTGGAAGGGCTTCAGTTACTACTGGATAATTGGACAAGCATGAGAAATTGCTTCCTGCATGTTAATCTCTTGTGCATGCATTTAAGATGCTTGGATCCGATACTTCAAACAAGATCCGAACTACCGAACGACAGCATTTGCTGCCATCCGGCGACACTCGTCAGAAAAATGCATGCAGTGCCCACATGCGAACGCATAGATGATAATACTTGTCACGCACAGCAAAGATGGGTCCAAGAGTGTCCCTTGCACTGGATCCTGCGCGCGCCTACAAACCTCTCCTCAACCCCGTGTATTTATGGTGGAATTCTATCGTGTCTGGCGACGGTAGCCGAAGGACTACTAAACCGTCCTCCCATCCCTTCTTGCATCGAACTCAATCATGACTGAGTTTGACGCCAGCTGTCCGTGGGTACCGGCCAGTCCCCAACCATTATAAAGTCAAGTGTGCAGCGCATCCCCCTTCCGAGCTCCGATTCCACTCCCCGCGGTCAAGATGGCTTCCAAAACATTTGATCCCTTCGCCCTCCCTTGTTTCCTCCTCCTCTCTCTCGCTGCCTCCCTCCTCCTTTCACCCTCCCACGGCCGGATTCCCCATCGCCGCCCCGCGAGCTCCTCCGCCGACGACCAGCTCGTCTATCTCTGGCCCCTCCCCAAGCTCTTCCGCCACGGTTATCGGACTCTCTCTGTCGACCCCGACCTCGCCCTCGATCTCCAGATCCCCGGAGGAGAATCCCTTGCCTTGTCCGAGGCGTTCGAAAGGTACAGAGATCTGATCTTTACGCAGTGGGAGAGGTCGGCCCAGCGGAGCTATATGGATTACGATGTCAACAAGCTGACGGTCCTCGTCGCTTCGAATGACGATACGGTAGGGAGCAGTTCGTTCTTGAAATGATTGGTTGGCCGTTCGATTTCTTGGCTGTTTCTTGATTTGATTAGACGGCTTTGTTCTGCTTTTAAGCAGCTTCAATTTGGTGTGGACGAGAGCTACACGCTTTCTGTGGGCGGAGGAGAGAGCTTTTCGGTTGTTAACGGAGCAGCGATTGAGGTACTGAGCATCTTATATGTTTGGATTACGGTTATATTCTTGGGAAGACACATGCAAACAAAATTCATCTCTGAATCGTAATATTGATCAAGATGAAAAGGACAATAAAGGACTGCATTGGAAACGAATCAGCGGAGAAAATATGAACCCGCGGAGGATATGATTGTAAAATCAATTGTGGTATTCTAACAAAATAGTGCAACTTCTACCTTCAGAGACATACTAGTCTTGTGTCAATAAGATCTCCACCAGTTCATATTTATTTCGAGATAACTGCATCATTTTTCTTCCATAACATATCTACCAACGAGCACTCGATGATGGAGTCGTATGTACTAGTTGTAAATAATTATTTTACAGCAGAAACGTGACTAACATCTGATCTGTTCAATGGATATACTGTGTGATGATGATCATTGATGGTTCCTCTAGATATGGATCCTTTCTTCCTCACATTTAGTGGAGTTTCTCCACAGTCTGTATCCTTTGTGTAAAGGGAAAAGTTTGTCTTCTGAAATTGCTGGTTTACTCTGCTTTCTTTTATGACTTCTTGATACAAAAAAATATGCACTGGTGTTATAATTAGTTTGCCTGGTATAACTTAGTAATTATTTTATTGATGCGCATGTAAGCTACATTTGTTGTCTTCTTTCGTAAAAATAAGTTTGTCCATTTTTCTTTATCCACAAAAGTCCCTTGGGTTTATCTTTGACATTATGTTGTGAAGAACATAGTGCATACTGAGTTTATGCCATCATATAACAGTACGTTACAATTTTGCATCTGTAATGTTACATTTTGTTTGCTCTGGTATGTGTTGTATGCCTGACATGGCATGCTAACTAGCTCACATACTCTTCCAGTTGATACCAAAATGATACCCGAATCACATGCATGTCTTTCACTAGCAGCAGCGAGCAATGATACTCCATATGTACTGTTAAAATCCTTTTATTTGTCAGCATTATGTAGTTACATTGATCGCATGGCATTGATATGATTCATTGGTTGGTGCTACTCTTTGGTGAGATGATAATTTACATCTTAATCTTGTTCTGCCTCTTCCTCCATCTTGTGATGTGATCCTTTATATTATGAAACTATGTTTCTTCAGGTAGCTGTGACTGATATTTGAGTTTTTCTTATCTCGCAGGCCAATACTGTTTATGGGGCTTTGCGAGGCTTAGAGGTATTCTTCAAAATTGTTGTTTTTATACTTAATATGTTAAGCCATAAGATTGTATTATCTTTTGTAGATCATGCTTCTTATATTTCAGATTCAATTCTCATCAATACGATTTATACCCATATTTTCCATATGTAACATCTAATAACAGATTTAAATGATACAAACTTTTGCAGGCTCTTGACCTGATTGGTTCATTCTTCAAATACTGTCTTCACATATTTTCTATGTAGTTCCATCTGTATACCATGTATCATATCCTTAGCTATTTGGTCATGCATAGGAACTCGTCAATGCATTCCATTTAACCTTCTGTTACTAGGGTTAGAAAGCTTGGTCCAGATCTGTCAAGTCAACCGGACCCAAACTGTTTAATATGATTTGTTGGAATCAATTTCAGTCAAAAAAACCTATGACATGCTAGTTTATCAGGTTGGGTATGGGTCAGACATTTGTTTCTTCGATAATAAGGTTCAACTTGACCCATTTATTTTCCCCTGATAGTAGAGCAAAATTTATCTTAGCTGCCAACCTTATTTGTTGAACCCTGCTCGACTCAATTCATTAGCTATGGATTGTTCCTGGTCAAGAAATCATAACCACCTAGTTAGCCAGGCAGGTTTGATTCAATCTGATATGCACCTGTACCCTATCCAGCCTGATGTCTGTTCTGACCCATGCCCAGTATGAGTTGTTAATCATGTTTAGGGAAGCTTGGCATATCATTTCCAACCAGCATTAATTAATTATGTTGATGATGGCCCTGGGCTACTTTCATAATTTGCTGGAAAGTTATATGAGGTGAAGACCCAAGGCTGCTATGGAATACCTATGATGCTTATCACTGTTTGCCACTGCACTTGAGAGATATTTGTATAGAATGCAGCAGTGATCATACGTGGTTCCCCATCTGTAATTTGAAGAAAGAGTGTAAAATGAGAATGTAAGATCAAGATCTTGTTTCCAACACTAGCAATACACACAGCTAAATGCATGCCAAACATGATTTATGAGCGATTCTTGTTCGAATTAATTGCTAAATGTATGTAGCATTTTGATGCTCGTTTACTGATGCCTTGGATAGTATTTGAAGACAATAAGTAGGGGTATAAAGAGAGGTAAATTAGAGGTTCATGTGTCAACACTAAGGATTATGGCACGACCAAGATGTGGTCTGATGATATGCTTGATATAGACTCATGAGAAATAAATCCTAGGCCAAGATATTTTTGAAATAATGCCTATTGATATTTGCTGAAAAATATCTGTAACTCTGAAATAGTACCAAAATCTTCTCCCTGAAGCTGTCAGCCTGAGATCTAGGGTACAATCGATACTTCTTGATACATGAATTCTCGAGTACAACACTCGACATCCTTTGTAATTTGCTTTTATACTCTATAATTGCTTTTCCTGACCTTAATGAGAAAATTTTCCCTTTGGATTTCTTAGAACCCTGATTTTCTAGAATTTCTTATTGTACATGTATGTTACAAGGCTATTTTTGTTGGTTACCTTGTCCTTTTTTTATTGTATTAATTACATTGGATTTCAATGAAGATTTATTTTTGTCCAATTTCTGGTACAAATAATGAGTGCATGCAAAAATCGCATGATTATTAAGTCAGAACTAGGATATATATATATATATATATATATATATATATATATGTATATATGTATATATGTATATATGTATATATGTATATGTATATGTATATATGTATATATATACGACGTATACGTATACATACATATACGTATATACATATATACACATACGTATATATATATTATATTTGTGTGTGTGTATGTTATGTATTTGGACAGCATGCATTTAGCTTAAAATACATTGTTTCTCAGTTCAAAGTTGCTTAAAGCTAGGGGTAGTTAGTCTTTTTCATGTTATAGTTCTGGTTGATATTGCTAAATGGGAAGTGCTGACATCCTTTTATGATCAAACGAATTCATTCTAGACTTTCAGCCAACTATGTACACCCAACACTGAAAATAAAACTGTAGAAATTCAGAAAGCACCATGGTACATTGAAGATGAACCACGGTTTTCCTTCCGAGGGCTTCTTATTGGTAGGACAATTCTGTTACTATGCATTCTTTACTGCAGAGTTTTTCCCCCCTTTCATATTCACTAATTGAAAACTGATATTGTATGTGCCTATTCTTATTTCTAGATACTTCACGACATTACTTACCAGTAAATGTGATCAAGCAAGTGATTGATGCTATGTCCTATGCTAAACTTGTAAGAAGTGTTATTTTCAAAAATTTTCTCACTTCCATTTCGCTTAGTTCTTTTTTTTTCTTGCTTTTGGCCCTTTTTTCAATAATTTGTTCTGCATTTGCTGACATTGGAAATGACATTCAGTAGAATGTTCTTCACTGGCACATTGTAGATGAACAATCATTCCCGTTAGAGGTACCTTCATATCCTAACTTGTGGAAAGGTGCTTACTCAAAGCTGGAGAGGTACACGGTTGAGGATGCTTTTGAAGTTGTTGAGTAAGTTGTTTCTTGAGCTCTGTTCTGCCTTTGCAATATTAGCTGTGATATTTTTTCCATCTCCGCTGGCAGCTGGGTTAAACAACGAAATGAATGTTTCTTGAAACTGCTTCAGTTAATTAATTCATTCTAAATAATGTCTGTTTTTTCTTTTTGTGAACAAATGCACAAAGATTATTTTCTGCAGGTTCATCTTCTTGCTTGTGCTTGTGAGAGGCTTGATAATATATTTCTTTGGTTGTTCTTATGGTAGTTATGCCCTTATTAAATGAGGCAATTCTTAGTCAATGAAGTTTGAAGTGAAATTTTGTCAACTTGCATAGGGAGCATATATCTTGTGCCCATGATGTTATGGCTTGAAGCATCAATGTTATCATGGCTATGACATTGCAGGACCCATTTTCTTGGTTTATGCAGTATATACTGCATCAAAATTTTTATGGTCGTTTTGCTGATCTTTCCCAATCAGGTTCCAATTTCAGAGGCTCAGGGTATTGTATTAATAAAAAACCTATCGAATGGTAACTTAAAATAATAAGAATATACCATATTGGGTGTGTTGATGTCCACATAATGATCTGCCTGGCGTGGTCAACATTAGATTTTGACATGTGAAAATGATAATGAGAAGCGATGCTAGGAATCTGCATGAGTACTTGAAACTTGAAAGATTGCCAAGTTGTAGATTGAAGCCTACATATATAGCTGGAAATTCCAAACTAAAAGCATCCTTAATGAATTTAAGTCCAGATAACTCTTAGAACATTCTTAGCACAATATTATTTTCCTGTGAGATTGCAGTTACATATTTTTACAATTTATTTTGCTATTACCTTTGTCATTAAACATTCTACACTTTTTTTTTCCATGAGATGGCCTATTCATGTTGTATTTGAAGTTCTGAGGTTTAAATGGTTCTAGTGCTATTAACTTTATAATTTGGTTTTATGCTGACATCTTTGTTTCTCTCTCCTGTCCATGTGCATGCAAATCTTGTGGTTGAAAGCTTTGCCAAGAAAAGAGGTACATTTGATTTGATTTTTTAATTTTCCATTCTAAACTTTTTGATACTGTTATTAATCTCTCTGGTAGACAGGACACAGATTTGATACTTCAGTAGGTCATGCTTAGTTATTACTTATTAGTTGGAAAAATATTTACTTGGTTGGCTGCATTTTCTGTTGTAGTTATTTGATTGCTTTGGCTGTCCCTTATCAGGTATCCACATCATGGCTGAAGTTGATGTCCCTGGGCATGGTGAATCATGGTAATTGTACAAATCCTATGAGCTAATGCAACAGATTCCATTCTAGAAAGCAATTTTTCAACTGTGCTTGAACTATATTAATTATACTTGAAATCTTAGATATTTAAAGTTGATATTAAGGTCACTAACATCTAAATAACTCTCTTATCAATATGGATATATTTCTTGTTATCATAACACTGTAAACATAGATAAGTAAAACAAAAGGTGAATGTCCTGCTTTCTTTATGATTTCAGAAACTCATCTTGTTGGTTTGGCCATGTCTTGGGTGGCGACAGGAGATCTTTGCTTTGACATAACCTAACTTTCTTATGTTTCAACATTCATGAACTTTAAGGGTATTCACTGATATTACTATTCTGTACCGTGGACAAAAATTCCTTTTCTCTGAGAACAGGTAGCGTCCATTAGTTTGGGAGCCAGCTATTCCAACTTTTCCCATTTGATTAATTCAGCGAGGAAATGTGTTTTGTAAATTTCATCGATCACTTTGGTCAGACTAAAAAGAGACTCATGGTGCTGAACATCAAACTAGTTTGTTCATTTTGTTGTGTTTGCTAGGTTTGGCACCTTTTTTTTTAAAGTGGACCTGATCACGTAGATTTAACCTGCTAACTTTGTATAACATGCCATCAAGTTGGTTCTGAGACTAAGTTTGCAAGGAAATGGGCATAATTTTGTAGGTCCTGTTGGTGGTAACATTGAGATGGTTTTCACTGTAACATCCAAGTTCAGAGTTCGTAGCACTGTTCTTCTTTTTTGTCCTTTTGTTCTTTACAATGGCATGAACTTAATATGCCAGTATCACTCATTCTTAGTCAAAGGGCCAAATGGGAACAAAGAAGGTCTTATGATCATTTCTTTTATAGTTTTACCTTTCTAGTCATCAAAGATTAAAAATTGCTGCATTGTGTCTACTATTTTATCATGTACTCACAAGTCTCAATATATATGCAGCTAATTATTGATTTTACTGGCATTGAAAGTTTCTTACCTATTCATTTTCAGGAAAACTAGGTTCCTGCTTTAACTTTTTTAAAAGACGAGGATTAGAAATTGGACCAACCTCATAAAAGATAGGGAAAGAGAATAACCTATGGTCTGTAGGCCACAAAGAACCTCAGTTTCATTAAGAAATTATAATAATTCGATTTATCATTAAAGACTTGTAGGACTTTTAAATTATTATTAGATATAATATTTATCTTTTTTCTTCTTTTCCCAGCTGTATTCTTGAGTATTTGGTCATATAAAAGCCAATTTGATGATTTGTGTTTGCCATATTTTCTCATGCAAATCTGACACTTAGCAATCAACTGAACATAGCAAACTTAGAACTCTTTAGCATCTCAATAGAAAATAAAGATGAGATTAGGATGCTAGCCTAATTAAGATAAATAGATGTAATTTTCATGTAATTGGTCTCCTCAAGATATTTATGTTAAAAATGACAAATTTTAGAAGAATAGGAAAAAGAACTCATGACACAATGAACTGGGCCCATAAGTATAATATTAACTTGGATCTAACCTGACCAATAAGCTCAATCTCTATTTAACAGGACTCAAGATAGACTTAAATTCAAACCCAATTTTCTCCATGTTCCATTTCAATTGTTAAAGTTAGCTTTTGGACTCGTATCTTTGTGATGAAATGTACAGGTTGTTTCTAGATTATAGGCTTTGGTTATAAATAGGAGTTCTGGAAACCTCTTCGGCTTTCTATGCAGGGGTGCTGGTTATCCCGATCTTTGGCCTTCTGCTAATTGCACTGAGCCCCTAGATGTGAGCAAGAATTTCACGTTTGAAGTCATTTCTGGGATTTTGACTGGTGAGTTGTGTTAATTTTTGTTCCTCCATGTTGTGAAATCTCCAATCAAATGTTAAATGATCATTCTACAATACTCTGTTTCCTCACGATAATCTTCCTTTTAATAGTTTAATGCAGGTGCAAAGAAAAAAAATGAGTTGTCAGATCAGATTATATATTCTGTAATATTAGTAAATTATTTCTATGTGGTAAACCAATATCTGTTGTTAAATTCTGAACCAGCCAATGCTATGCATAAAGTGTTGATATTCCAATTATCGTACAGGGCAAGGTTCTATGGCAAGAGTAATATTGATGCACTGGTGTCCTAGAATGCATCCATTATAAGATGCTATATGTAACATAGAAATGCTTCTTTCTCTAGTCTAATAAGGATAAACAGTGTAGCTCCTATCTGTATAGTCAACTCAAGGTAGCATATAGTATATGTCTTTGTCTGATGTAGATTGCTTTCTTTTACATTATTTCATATCCAACTTTTTTAAACACTTCACATCCAAGCTCGTCCATTCCGATGATGCAAAGTTGAAGTTGTGTGAACTGTGAAGTCTAAAATCAAGCCAAGAAGGAACTCACGTGGCATAACCATGTGGTCAAGCCTTTTTCAGCATAGATCTGGATATTATCATAAAGCATCAACTTTGGCAGTGCATAACCGAGTATAATTTACCTATGGGTATTTTACCTTTACTGAATTTGATCCTCCATATGGCCATAACTATATCATACTCAGCTAGGCATCCTGGTCCATGATCAAGAGAAGCCACTTGGTTTGGCCGTGAATTTGCCGCCATATAGGTTAGTTATTAAGCATGTTCCAGCATATAGCCAGAACTATATTATATTTATCTGGGCCTCATGGTCGACAGTCCAGTTGGTTCTGCCCATGAGTTTGTCATCATCTTATGGATTTGCCAGATCTACTTGATGTTCACCACTATCTTCTTCGGCTTCCTAGAAGAGGAGTGGTTGACATTAGGGATTTGAAGTATGACAACATGAATATTTGGTTTATGTTATTGGCTACTATTAGTATATTGACTGATGTTCTATTGCAGACATGAGAAAGATCTTTCCATTTGGGCTCTTTCATTTAGGAGGAGATGAAGTCAATACTGGTCAGTGTGCTGATTGTCTAGTTTCCATTACCTTTCCAGTTTTGATTAGTTTCTCACTATCTTGCTTGAATGAAATAAATGTTGTTTCTAGAATAGGTTAATTAGGATTATATATATCTGGTTCTATTTTTGGCTTTCTTTTATTTCCAAGGTGCTCGAGTAGAGTAAAGATATTATAATGATCCAAGGAACAATCTTCTTATGATTCTGCTAAATTATAAAATGAAAAAGCATATAATCATTGCATAACAAACATCATAGCACAAAAATATACATTGTTTGACATATTGCCTAATTTCATGGGAGAAGATGATCAAGGAAAATTTTGCTAAGATCAAGTGTATAAAAAGATGTGTGTTAACCTTGAGAGTCATAAAAAGCTCTTCAAAATGGACTTCATGCCTATCTAAAATTCTCGGACAACCAAACATGATAAACCAAAAAAGCAACATGTCTTGAATTTGGACAGGCTTGGTACTACTGAATTTTCGGATGGATTCAGTTGATTAGCATTGGTCACTTCGGTTAACCATGTATTGTCTGACATCAGGAGAGGCCACGTTAATCAGCCTTTCAGGCACATGGTGGTGGTGATAACAATAACAAAACTGTAAGCCCCAAGTATTTGGGGTCAATTACTTGGATCTTTTGCCGCCATTGACATGGTGATGGTGACAACATTAGCATTTTCCTGATAAATTTTGTAAGATTTTCAAACAAGAAAATAATGCTGTTTATATCCTTAAAATTTGAAAATATTGCGAGTTGCAACTGTTCACATGAGAGATTCACTTGTTATGTATCTTGAAAGCTGAAAATTTTAATAAGAACAACCTAATCATGTAACTGCATTTAGTCATGTTATTGTTACTGGATACAAATCTTTCATGGAAAATTAACAATAAATTTGTAAAAAGAGTTCCTCAAGTAAGGTTTTTACCTGCCTTGTATTGGTTTATTTAAAAAGTGCGCAAAAACCACATGGTTTTCATGGTAAAAAAATAAAAGATGATCAAAAGATGGATTTGGACAAATGATAGTTGCAGTGTTGGACAACAAAAGTGATCATGAAGGCAACTGTAACACATAAGAGCCTAGCGCATATGACAGATGGCATGCATTGAATCAGTAGCACACATTTACCTTCCATTGATCAAATTCAAGTTACTGATTCTGAAATTGTTGTAGATTTAGAGATTTATTGCAAACGTTCTCTGGTGGAGTTGGTTCTACAGAATTTTCTGACTGATACGAAGCTTAGCTTAGAACTTCAAATTCGTCTTTGGTGTTGAATTTGATGTATATTCCTTAAATAACTAAAATAAATGAAAATTGGACCTCTTCAGTTGCATCTGTATATAACGGTAAGCTATGATTTTGCATTTCTCTTCTTTTATTTATTTTTTACAAACTAAATCAAAATTTGCAACCATAAATGATTACTTCAAATATCCTCTCTCTGTGTGTCTCTCTGAAGTATTGGGATCGATGGATGGTAAGCTTATTTTCAGCCCTGTTTGCTGCACCGCCAATTTGATCAAGAATTTAAATGCTACAAATTGCAATATAATTTACTTCACATTTATATTTTTTGCTTTTTTTTTCTGTATTTTTATGTGCCGAAATTATAAATCAAAGAGTACAGCATCTATATAACATATATTACCTGACTGTGACACGTTGGTAAATACCTGGCAGATTGTTGGAATTCGACCCCTCATGTCAAGCAATGGTATGATGCCCTTTTCACTTATAAATGTAGATTCCGTGTTCTGTATATGTTAATGGAGGAACATGTCACTCTTTCATGTAGAACTATAGATCATTGTGACATGTGCAGAATTGCTGTATTTTCCTCTCTGGATTTGGGAAAGGTTGAATGTTGAATCTTATCATCGCAGGCAGAAACTTTGTAATGGTTATAAATCTCAATCATACCAGTTGGTACAGAACACTATTTACTAATACAACCAAGTGTCCATATCGAAACATATAAGTCAATACCAGTACAATACTATTGCCCAGTGAATCTGGAGTAGACGTTGATATACTTTCTGGTGTACTATCATACCAGTCTGGTAGGTTGCAGAAGCCGGCATAGGACCAAGATTTAAATCTTTGCTCTGTGACTCTAGATTCTTGAACACCAGAAGTGTGCGTCTCCAACCTCGTGATGTCTGATAGTTTTACTCTCTGTTGTGTTGTAGCATTATCTTCTATTCCTTTCCTCTTCTTTTGATAAGAAAGAAAAAAATGACAAGTCAGACACTTTTCTGCAGCAGTAGCCTTGTTTTGAATATACATCTATCATCTGCATGACTCCATTACCAAATCAGTTATAACATATCTTGTCCTTTCCAACTTTTGGCATGTATCATTCTGATTGAGATTTGGTAAGTACTGAATCTTCAATCGTCTCAAGTCTCAACACTGACAGAAAACTTGCAACTCTAGAATACTAGAAATGGCCATGTTCCAGGATTTGCTGGTGTTAAGCTTGTTTGCCTGTTTTCTGACCGTGTAACTAATTTCTTTCGTCTTTTATCAATAAAAAGATCTTGATAAGCCGAAACTTTCTTCAATAATAAAATCTTTGGGACTCCATTGACGTACCATCCCGGTGATGAATATTATAGTCTTAACTTTTGACATGCGGTAGTCCCACTTGACATGATCATTTGCCTCATATGTTCACTTTCATGATTTATTATTGGGAAAATATATCTATGCTATTGATTTAGCATTTAAGTCAATTCTAGCTATTTGTTTTTTCTTTGTGTTCCACATTGTTTGGATAGGCTTCAGGAGCGGAATATGACTACCAAGGAAGCATACCAATATTTTGTATTGAGGGCTCAAAAGATAGCTACTTCTCTTGGTTGGATTCCTGTTAACTGGTATGAATGTTTCCCGTCACTTCTCTTAATTGTGAACTAGAAATGAAGATCAACAATTGCTTTTGAATCTTAAATCTCAACCTTCAATACCATTTTCTGCATTATCTCAGGGAAGAAACCTTCAATACGTTCAAGGAAAATCTCGATCTGCAAACTGTCGTACATAACTGGTTGATAGCTCACTGCATCTGTTTTTCGTTTAATAAAATAGTTTTTTTTTTGTTTACTGATGTGACTTTTTTGGTGTGTATCTTTTTTCGTCGAGGTCTGTTGAGTGCTGACTTTTTGCAGGTTGGGTCCTGGTGTTTGCCCTCAAGCTGTTGCAAAGGGTTTTAGATGTATCATGAGCAACCAAGGAGTATGGTATCTTGATCATCTAGATGTTCCATGGGAGAATTTTTACAACACAGAGCCGTTGGAAGGGATAAATAATATCACACAGCAAAAACTTGTGCTTGGTGGTGAGGTTTGCATGTGGGGTGAGGCAGTTGATACATCCAATGTTCAGCAAACGATATGGCCACGGGCTGCTGCCGCAGCGGGTATGTATAAGATAACCGATGCATGCAGGATTTCTTAGAAATCTGTAGTCGTCTAGATTAATTCATAAATAAATGTAATGCGAGTCCAGTAGTATAGCAAAAGGCTGCATATTTATTGATGACCACCACAACCTAGAGGACAGAGCTACCTATTGATCTTTATTTAAAAACTGTCAATCATCTGATGTCACAAATATGAACTTCAAATCTTCTGTTGTGCTTGGGTTTTTTTTTTTTTGAATTTTTCCTGGGATCATCAGCTAAGTAGCAGTATGCTAGGGAGATTAAAGTTAAAAGAGACAAGGTGTTAGAGCATTGAGATGTGTGTTGATAGATAAATTTGTTCTTAAAACTCTCCAATTTATTTTTTGTTTTGTTTTGTGTTTTTGGTACACTTAAAAAGCTTTTTTGTCTGATATTTGGCACAAAGTGGTCAACATGCAATATTATCTATTATTTGTGTAGAGCGCTTGTGGAGCTCATGGGAGGCCACCTCTGTTGGAAATCTGAACACAACTGTACTGCCACGTCTACATTATTTTAGATGTTTGCTGAACCATCGTGGAATTGCAGCTGCCCCAGTTACCAATAAGCATGCACGGGAAGCCCCATATGGTCCTGCTTCTTGCTTCCTTCAGTAAAACGTTGAATCCGCTGTACATTCACATGCAAGTGCCCGATTGTTCCTCAGATCCAGAAGTTGCTGAAACTACTTCAGCAATTATTTGCCCGCATTATTATTCATGCTCTTTGAATAATCTCAAATCTGTTGGTTGTTGTTGCTTCTACTTTATTTACATGCATGTTGATCGGACATTCCTCCTCTGGGTGATTGACTTTTGTTATTTACAAAGGCATAAAAAAATGATAAGGTCGGTCTGTTAAGTTGGTGCACTGAGATGCAAAATATAAGGCGGCCTCTAAAATTTCATCTTTGCTGTGGTCGAAGCTGCTTTTCTTTTTTTTTTTCCTTTTTTTTTTTTTTTTTGTCGAAGTAGTATGTTTGCCAGCTGGCAGTCTTGAGGTAGCATTACGTAAATTTTCTTTTTGGGTATATGACACCACCATATATCCTAATTCCATGTGAGGTATAAGCCCATCAAATCTCTTTCATTTTCACTTTTTTTTTTTAATTTTTATTTTTCAGCGTTTGGAACGAGGCCATGTAAAAAGTACTGACTTTTTCCTTGTCTTCTCAGATGCAGCTGTGGCACCTTCGAGGACTTATCGATGTGGTTGCGGCGTCCCTCCCTGATCCCTACACCCGGTCAGTATCACTGCTCATCGAGTAGTATCGTGTTATTGCTGTCGCCGTCGTCTCTTCTATCGGTAGTTGTCATATATTTCCTTCCAATCAGCTTACTTGCAGGCTGACAGGCATGCAACTGTTTCCCTCCATCATTATAAGCGTGCATCGGTCACTAGAATTGTTTCATCATATATCATCGTCGTCATCTCTTTTTTTCTTTCCGCCTTTGCCATTGACAGATGGTTTTTTTTTTTTTTTTGATCAAAACATTCCAAATCCCATCACTATATAGGCAGGCTTATATGGTTACGAAACCAAACCGGTGGTGTAGATGGATGGCAACACCGTGCCAACCATCCTTGGAGTGGCTGAGAAACTGAGCCCGGTCGTCGAATTTGTATAATGACGCCGTGCAAAGTAGGCAGGCAGGCGGGAACGTCGTCGTCAATCGTGCCTCCAGCCTTTTTGATCGTTCCAACTCACCCAGCCATAAAAACCATTGACCACCTTGTCTCCCACATCGCCGCTTTTGACCGCCCCGGCGTCGTCGAGCCATCGTCAAGCAATTAATGTCTCATTACTAAAACCCTCACCGCTCGACGCCGACCACCGAGCGACAACCTGGGTCAAAAGGCATTATTAGCGCGGCCGTCCATCGTATCGGGGGGTGTATATATACATACATATATATGGCACGATCCTACGGTCCTGAGACAACTTACAACTGCGCAAATGAACGTGGGAGTCATCCAACGCTCCTAGGGTTTTCTCTTTTTCTCTTGGGTTCTGCTGCGTTTCCCTTATTCCGTGCGAGTTTTCATTGGTTCTTGCATCATTATATTACCTCGTTTCTTTGTTTGTCTTCGCAATCCCGCCTTTCCCCCCATTGAAAATGACGTCCGGTAGGCATCGAGTCCCTGACTGCTGCTGGCCAATGGATACAACTCGATTCTTTTTCCTGTGTCTTTTATCCGATTCTTTTTTATGCTCGGTTGATTAAAGGTTGCATCTTGCAGCGGTTTAGGTTCGCTATACTCCTTTGGGTTGGGTTCGGTTGGACGATTGAGGAGGTGCCAAGATGAGGGGCGGAGAGGATGCGCCCGCTGGCCCGCCCTCCGGCGTCCGGAGAACTTTTTGGAGGTCTTCGTCATGGTCCTCATCACGGATCGCCGCGCAGGACCATTCGAAAGATTCCACCTCCGAGGACAGGAACTCGGCCGATGCTCCCTGCCCGCCTCCCCCCTTCACTCCGAGATCGCAGAGCCACAAGGCCCGCTCGTGCCTCCCTCCTCTCGCCATCGCCCGCCGGAGCTTCGACGAGTGGCCTAAGCCCGGTTCCGATGACCTCGAGCAATGGCCCCATCCGCCCACCCTCGGTGCCAAGCCCGACGAGGGCTTAAAGCCGGATCGTTCTTCGCTAAGGACCCCAGGTACGAGAGATCAGATCGCTTTCAAGGAGTGCTCCAAGGTCGCAGACCATGTCTACCTCGGCGGAGACTATGTTGCTAGGAACAGAGAAATCCTTCGGCAGCACGGGATTACCCATGTCCTCAACTGTGTTGGTTTTGTTTGCCCCGAGTACTTCAAATCAGACCTCATCTACAAGACTCTTTGGTTGCAGGACAGCCCGTCGGAGGACATCATTAGTATTCTGTATGATGTGTTCGATTACTTTGAGGATGTGCGGGAGCAAGGTGGGAGGGTGTTCGTCCATTGCTGCCAGGGTGTTTCACGGTCGACTTCTCTGGTAATAGCTTACCTGATGTGGAGAGAAGGGCAGAGCTTCGATGATGCATTCCGGTTTGTGAAGACGGCAAGGGGGATCGCCAACCCCAACATGGGCTTCGCTTGTCAATTGCTGCAGTGCCAGAAGAGGGTCCACGCCATCCCCCCGAGTCCCGCTCCGGTGCTGACGATGTACCGAATGGCTCCGCACTCACCGTACGATCCTCTGCATCTCGTCCCCAGGATGTTGAACGACCCATCTCCTGCCGCTTTGGATTCCAGGGGAGCATTCATCGTTCATGTCCTCTCATCCTTGTATGTGTGGATCGGTAACGACTGTGAACCCGCTATGGAGGAGGATGCAAAAGCTGCCGCCTTACAGGTGGTAAGGTACGAGCAGGTTCAGGGGCCACATGCCACGGTTGAAGAAGGGGAGGAGCCCTCGGAATTCTGGGAGGCCTTCTCGAGTGCACCCCCTTCAGAGAAGGAGGGCAGGGAGACGAACGAGGAACGGGTTGAATCAGCTGCTAAGATGATCACCGGTGCGAGGAGAGTGGAATCCTATGATGCTGACTTTGAGCTTTTCCATGGGGCTCTCGCTGGAGGTATCATCCCACCGTTCTCTTGTTCGGGACAGGGACAGGGGCAGGAAAACCATCTTCCTGCAAGAGAAAGCGACTGGAGCTTATCGAGGCGTAAGTTTCTCTCTGAAACCAATGTTCAAGGTTTATTCAGATTCTCATACTGATAGAGAAAAGCATTTAGCATCAACCTCCCCTCGTTATTAATTCCCTTCTCTTAATTATCTTTCCTCGGATTCGAGCATTGCGTCTAAGTTCGGTTAACTCACCTTCAGTTTCTCCTTCGACTTGCTATGTGTGCCTTCTTCCCTTACATCTTCTCCTGCTTCGTTTCGCTTGCCTCAGCCGATGCTACCACTCGGTACCCCAAGCACTGTTAGGAACCACCGAAGCACTATCCGAAAGTTGTCGCTTCTCCTTCCGAGTGGCTCGTAAATTCAATCGTTGAAACAAGAGGACACTAACACTAAGTAAAATCTCTTTTAAGTCCATCGTCTGGTCATTTAGAAAGTGTCAAGGAAACTATTTCATAATGATATTCCTAGCAACAATCATGGGTTTAAATAGACGTCTGGGTGAGGCGAGACGAGGCTCGAGCGCCTCAAGTCTTGGCCGAGCAATGTGCTTCACTGAAGCGTCGCTTGGTGCTCGCCTGAACACAAGGGTGCCTCGAACGAGTGCTCAGTTCAAGTGAAGCAATCGAACCAAACTTTTAAGTTTGGTTCGATTGAACCGACTTAAGCTCAAGCGATTGCTCGGTTCCTCTTTTATCGATGGGCGTGTCCGACGACCTAGCTTTTATGTGTCGTTCCCTTTGCCACCATTGATGCTTCTGTGTGTAACTCCTTCCATCATCGAGGGAGAGGATCGTATCTTGCTCCATCACCGACGAACACCTTTGAAGTTTCCTTCGCCCTCAATGTTGATGTTCGCAGCTTCCTTCGACGTTGCTATTATAGTCAATAGCTTCCTCCATCGATGTTGCTATTATAGTCAACAATTGCTTCCTCCATCGTTGTTGTTATCGTCTAAAGCTTTCATCGTCGTGCTATCGTTCATAGCTTTCGTCGTCATGCTATCGTTCATAGCTTCCTTTGTCGTTGTTCTTGTCGTCCGTCGCTTCCGAAACCATCGTAATCGATGTTCGAAAGTTCTTCTACCATCGCTACCCTCTCCTTTCCCATTTTTCACTATTAGCGATTCTTTTATCTCATTTAATATTTTAGAACGTCTCGCTTCGTTCGAACAAGCACTTAGCATTTTTTAAATCATTGGCAACAATACTTACACTACAAATAGTTTGGTACATGTGTTGAGAGTTTAAACTCTCAATGCGGACTGTTGAGAGTTTGCAAGACATCTTAAACTCTAGATTGTTTAGAGATCATCACTTGTTTTGTTATTTGGTACCACTCTAATCGTGGGCTTTGAAGTAAGGACATCCATCATATGCTTTGTGCATGTCTGGTGGCGAGCCACCTGCACAGAATGGATTTACTAATCAAAGCGGTAAGCGAAAAGAAAATGTTATAAGCAGGAAGTATATTATAATACAAGATAGCAAAGATCAACATATGGTGGTGACAATATTTAATGTTGATGGTTGGATTAAAAGGCAAATGAATGCAAGTGTCCCTATGTCCATGAATTAGAGCCTACCTGATAGAAGTCATCTCGATGGTTCTCTAGCTTCTCGGCCCCCCTCAACTTGGTACAAGATGCTCTCCTTTGTTCCATGGGGTTGCAGATACACTCCCCTTTGCTACAGTATCATCAGAACAAGTTCTCCGGAGTGGATCAGGGTTGTGGTCTCTTCTGCTCTTATCCTCTCGTAAAGCAACACCAAGTTATTCTGTCGAGCACTAATGGGGAATCTCCATTGGCAATCAATCCATGGCCAAAAAAAGGACGGGAGGCTCTTCCCCCTCAGCAACCCAGCTTTCGAAAAGCTTGGATGCTCTGGGCCAGCAACATTATTCTTTGGAATCAATCAATCAATCGCACTGACGCCTCAAAGCTAAAAAAACAATAAAGAGAATCAGAAGAAAGAATGAGCCACGCAGAAAGGAGGAAAAAAAAAGGCAAATCTCCGCATCCCGGCATTCGAAGAAAGCAAGAATTTTTCTGCGAGCAACGTAGGAAGAAGGCCACCGGCCGTCGGAAAGGGTAAAAGAAAGAGATTTTGAGATCAAAAAGCCAGGATGTACCGCTTCAGCAACTCGGTGATCGGGTGCCTGAACCTGTTGACGCTCCTGGCATCGGTCCCGATCATCGGCGGCGGGCTGTGGATGTCGAAGAGCTCGGCGACGTGCGAGTCGTCGCTGCAGACGCCGCTCCTGGTGCTGGGCTTCGTGGTGCTCCTCGTCTCCCTGGCCGGCTTCGTAGGCGCGTGCTTCAACGTGGCCTGGGCGCTGTGGCTCTACCTCCTCGTCATGCTGCTCCTCATCGGGACCCTCCTCGGCCTCACCGCCTTCGGCTTCGCTGTCACAGCCGGCGGCGGCGGGGTCCAGGTCCCTGGTCGCCCCTACCACGAGTACCGCCTCGACTACTACACCGGATGGCTCCGCCGAAGGATCACGGAGCGGCAGTACTGGAAGGCGGCGATGGCATGCGTCGTCGGGTCGAAGACCTGCGCCAAGATCGCTCTCTGGACGCCTCTGGACTATCTCCAGCGAGACCTCTCCCCGATACAGGTAACGCTCGGCAACTCTCTATCCTCGTCTCCTTCTCAGATGAGTAGCTTCTGTCACTACGACCACGAGTCAAACTCATCGGAACGATCGATCGTATCTGATCCGACGCTCACCGTCAACATGCGATGCAGTCGGGCTGCTGCAAGCCGCCGACATCGTGCACCTACGGCGCCGGGGGGGTGGTGATGGCGCAAGACGAGGACTGCTACCGGTGGAACAACGCAGCCAACGTGCTGTGCTACGCCTGCGACTCGTGCAAGGCTGGCGTGCTGGAGCAGGTGCGGAGGGACTGGCACAAGCTGTCCGTCCTCAACGTCGTCGTCCTCATCTTCCTCATCGCCATCTACACCATCGGCTGCTGCGCCTTCCGCAACGCCCGCCGCGCTGAATCCGAGTATCCCTACGAAGAGAACCGGATGTCGAAGATACGCCCCCGCTGGGACTACTTCTGGTACTCGGACCCACTTTGCTACTCTCCTCTCTGCGCCAAGCACGGCAGAGATACTAAAGCAGAACTTTGTGTCTCGTTGCAGGTGGAGGTGGTTGCGGGACAGAAGAGAACAGCTCTACTAGCGACTTTGTTGTCTTCTCCATGCAGTCAGCCAGCCAGCCACCCAGCCCATGGCTGTCAAATAGTGTGTAATAGGCGTAGGCTGTATCGCAAGTTTGCAAGGTTCAGTTGTCTGTGAAGGAACGGAGCTGTCGATGGTTGCAGCTTCATGTTGTTGACATAAAACATCAGACTTGATCTGTAACCTGTATGAAAATGTTTCACAAGTTGATGCTGAGGGCCATAATAGCTGATAGAGTGGATATGTAATCTGTATGAAAATGTTTCTTCGTTTGTTGTATGCGTGAAAGAGATGAATCGTCTCCATCATAGCCAGTGTTGTGATGCCGTAATGCCTTGTGTGTGAGCATTTGTGCTTGTGATCCAAAAAAGTTGCAAGCTAAAGGACACTCGATTCACGACTCGAAAGAGGAAGGAGAATACCTGAAGAGTTTGTGGGATTGGTCGAGCAATTGATCGATCCCCCGGTAGAAGCTCAGCAGAAATAGAAACAAACACTAAAGATCTCAACTCACCTAATGACGGACGAGTTGAAGTTGCAGAGCACGGAGTTGCCGGTGACTGACATCCAGAAATACTAGTAGTCTTTTATGTGCCACCACCAATGAAGTGTCCATAGATAGATCAGCCATTGGCGCCGTCCTTCGTCCTTGGAGCAGCTTCATCTGGGAGAAGAGCAAAAGTTATCAAAGACAGGAATCTGATCTGAAGCCCAGCCTCCTCCCTACTCCAATCTACATGTCTTTGTCAAGAACACACTACCGGGGCGAGCCAAGATCGAAACCAACAAATCATCTTTGATTATCGAATCTTTAGCCTGCGCCCAAGTCACCGTCGACATCACCGCAGGGGTGGCTGAGATTGGAGCTGAAACTGTCCTCTCTGTAGTCGCATGGGGATCCTGCCTCAAGAAGCCACCGGAATCCCAATGCGGGAATCGCCGGAAAGATACTGCCACCGCTGTAGCTACGGCCACGACTACCATATTTAATGGAAGGCGACCTGAAGCCATCGGCTTCAAACCACAATCGAACAGACCATGACGGTGTGCACCCATATCTAATGGAAACCACCGCCATGCCGGAAATGGCTTTGATAAGAAGCCTTATACAAACTAGAACAGAAAAAAGAGGGCGACCAGGAAAATGCAATATCTTAATTTGGATTTCTCGGATATGGGACAGAATTGAGGTGATTACCTGCGAGGGAACGGCGAGAGGAGGCGCGGTGGAAGTCACGGGGACCGAAGTAAGGTTCCCACCACCGCGGGGCAGACGAGGAGCCGCGGCTGTCGCGAAGGGCATCCCCGACTCTCATGCTTCACGGAGTCCTTGAGCACGTAATCCTTGCAATTCCAGGGTAATGGGTCGGGAAGCATCAACGTTCTCAGAACCCAATGGCATCGAGCCGGCGCCATGAATCCGAGGAGGCCTTCCTCCGATCTCAGCCAACCTAATTCCCTAAGCTTCCCGCCAGTCGGCGGATCTGAAGAAAGAACACCGAGAATTACATTTTCTTTAGGGTTTCGCCTCTTGTCGGTCAAGAAAAACAAAATCTGAGCTATTTTACATCGAATCAAACCCAGAGACCGGACGGGGAGGAAAGAAAACGGAGACAAGATGGATCTTACCCAGCCTCGACAGAAGTAAAAGCAGAGCCCTCTTCGTCGGCACGGAGGAACATAGAAGAAGGGAAAGGTGCCAGGGGACCTTCGCCGGAGGCCTCGATCCTCTGTTTTGTTGTCGGTGGGCGACGGACGAAAAGGGAGAAATCAGATGACAGAGAAACCAACCCGCGGAAAGATTTCAATGCCCTCAGCAGGCGCCATCAACACGAATTCAATCCCCTCCGCCTTCGCTTTCTTTAATTCCTACTCCTTTTCTTTTTTTGGTTTTTGGGGGTGAATTCTCCGTCATCTTTCGTTCGTCTACCTTTGTTTCCTCGACTGGTCTCTCCGTTTCCCTAAAGCACGATCCGACCGTCAATCATCATCCTACGGCCAATATAAGCTCGGGCTCGCAAGCGCGGAGCGAATGGGGCAGGCTCGTTAATTTGGGCAAATCGACGGGTTGCGAACCAGCTTGCTGACACAGGTATCCACTCGCACGTGCTGACGGTTGCTCGAGGCGAGATGGCCGGAGGGGCCCAACGCGGGCCGTCATCTTCTCCTCTCCGTCTCCCCTCTTTTTAATTAAAAACCGTTCGATCGTCTTAATATATTTCAGTCTCGCTAACAAAATTAAATTTATGAATAGCAAAAGACATTCATTGATAGAGAATATGTCGTCTGTCAATCGATCTATTTTGAGCTCAAGACCGTCGTAGTTAACGTCACACGTCGAGTTAAAATCATACGTCAAATCAGAATCGTACCAAAAAGTTGTTCTACCTGTCTCGTCCCAAGAGCTCAGGATGATATCGTCTGATACTGTTTCGCACGCTCCGAGACGATGATCAATCGGTGCTACCGTTCCATCTCTCGAGGGTCAACAACCACATCAAATCTTATAACTATTTTTGTTTAAATTATATATTAATAAGATTTATTATTCTATTTTTATTGTGCATAGAAAAGCCAAAGAACCCTCATCACATCAAACACTCGAATCAGTGATGAATTCCCATCAAATCAAAACATAAAATAACTGTTAATGAGCCTGTAACCATCTGCTACAGGTGATGAGACCACTTCTCCTCGAAAGCTTCGTTGGAAAGGCAAAACCTAACATGAACATCGAAAGAGCAGCTGCAAAGCTGCTTTCTCCTGATCACCTTAATCATTAGGCAGACATGGGGTTCGCTTTCCTGCACAATTTATCTCAGGACTAATCAATCAGTGGCTTTCTTTTGCTGAAACTCTACGGCAGCTATAATACTTGCATTCCAATCCGCAAAACACAACAAATTAGCAGGTGCACTGAATGAAACACTCGACAACTCTGCCATGTCAAGCTACTACTACTGGGCAACGTAAAGCAGACAGGGAAACCAGAACGAAAGAGCATGATTCTTCCTCGGGCGAAGGCCTTCTTCGCCAGCCATCATTCTCCATGATGCTTTTGGTGGAAGGATCACTGCACCCATGTCATCTTCACACATGGATATTGGCAACCATGTCAAGCAAAATAGCTGGAGCGTCCTATTAAGTTTGGTGCCGGACGCCATCCCACGACCCACCGCTCTCCCCATCCTCCCTCCTCCTCCTCCTCATCCTGCTGCATAAAATGCCCCTCCTTCCTCGGCTCCATGCACCGACGCAGCAGTGAGCAGAGCATAAGACAGCATAACACTGCAACCATGCAACGCTTCGGCTGTGTCGTTACCGCCTTCCTGTTTCTTGCCGGACTGGCCGGGGAAACCTTTGCTCAGTCGGCGACATCTCCGGCTCCTGCAGGACCGACCAACATCACGGCCATTATGGAGAAGGCAGGGCAGTACGGAACGCTCATCCGCCTCCTCAAGAGCACCCAAGTCGGCGACCAAATAAACAACCAGCTCAACAACTCCAACACCGGCCTCACCATCTTCGCGCCCACCGACAACGCCTTCTCCAGCCTCCCTTCCGGCACGCTCAACTCCCTCACCGACCAGCAGAAGGTCGCGCTGATCCAGTTCCACATACTTCCCACCGTCATCTCCGTCTCCCAGTTCCAAACGGTGAGCAACCCCGTCAGAACGCAGGCCGGCGACGCCAGCAACGGGCGGTACCCATTGAACGTGACGACCATGGGAACCCAAGTGAATCTATCGACGGGGGTCGTCGACGCCACCATCGCCAACACCATATACTCCGACAGCAAGCTCGCCGTGTACCAGGTCGATCAGGTGCTCCTTCCCTTGGAGATCTTTGGACCCCCGGCTCCTGCTGCTGCTCCTGCACCAGCCGAAGCCAAGAAGCAGAAACCAAGTCCTGTCGCCGAAGGCCCTTCCACCCCTTCCACCGACGCTACCGATGCCTCCGCTGGTGTGAACCTGAGCCGGAGCGCATCTGGAGGCGGCGTTATGTTTGCAGCCGCAGCTATTTGGCTGTGGTGGAGCTTCTGAGTGCAACCGCAACTATTGTGTTCAGCAGTTTAGGCGAGTGTGAAGCACCGCAATGTTTTGGTGTCCTATCTTTGCTGTGAGTTTTTGTACCGTCATTTCATTCAAAATCACGAGATCCATGAAATAAGAAACAGAGTGATAGCATTTCCCCCTTTGTGCAATCAAAGGATCTAACTGTTGGATCCGTCTTCTTTCCGATTTCTGGGTATGAACCACAAATGCACACACAGATCATCAAGTCAACCTATATGGGATGCATTGACTTCCTAAGAAGTCATGGCGAGATGTATTCATCAAGCTAATTCTTCACCACCATATGTTGATCGAACATCCTAACTTGCAGTTCATATGATCCATGGATCAAAATCTCATGTCGCCAACGCAAAAATCACCAACAACTTTCGTTCGGTACCATCTTATTCACACATTACACGCTTTACTCTTAGAGGCAAAACTACAAACAGATCAAAGGCATCATTTTTTTGGGTCCAATTATCTTATACAACCGTGTTCCGGATCCTGACATATAACACCTTCTTTCTCACACAAGCATATGCACGAAATCAAGGAACGAGTCCGATGTCGGCATGGCAGCAAACATCACCTGGAGAGAGGAACGCCTTAGTCATCGCACGCCAGCGGCTGCAGCGCGCTAATCTTGATGAAGTACTTCTTCGGCGCCTCGCCGTTCCCGGAACCCGAGACGGAGCTATCGGACCCAGCCTGTGTGGAGGCGCCGTCGTAATGTCCGACGCCAACGAAGTTCTTGCACTTTCGACAGGACAACTTGGTCTTCCTCCTCAGCAACCCCCACGAATGCCTCGACTCGAAGTAGGGCCAGCAACGGAGCTCCTCGACCTGCGAGAACCGGCTCTCGTCCACGGCAACGAAGGAAACGATGCCCTTCTTGGCGGATTTCCTGTACTTGGAACCGATGTTGGCGGTGTCCCGATCGGAAGAGCTCAGATTCAACGCGTACCCACAAGATCCGCAGCTGCATCAAAACAACACAAAAGCGACAAATTTACCAGTCCGACTTGCGATCGCGACTGAAGAGACGGATCGATTAGGAGGTCGACGCAAACCAGTAGGTGACGGATCGAGGAGAGAACGCCGCTAGGGTTTGGGGTTGTTCGTAGTCGCTGCGCAAAGACATCGGTGGACGATGGCGAAACGGTTTCGGAGAGACGGTGCCGTTGAAGAGATAAAGAAGGCGAAGCCGGGTTCTGTTATTTATGGAACCAGAGAGGACATGGGCGGCGAGTTGCGCGGCGGCAGTGGCGGTGGAGGTGGGGGATGGGGACGAACGTGTACCGGCCGACATATGTAGTTGATCGTGACGGGTGGCCATGGGTGATGGACGGCCTCGATGGGCTTTAACGATGCGTGCATCTGGGACGGATGGGAGCTTCCTTGTAGCGATTCGCAGAGACGGTGCATGCGCGGAGAGGGATCGCGATCGACGTGCCTATGTGCATGATTTGTCGCACTCGAGTCCGGGACATGATCGGATTATAAACGGGTCCGACGGGATCCATTGGATTAGGATATAATGCTAATGTTCTACATGCTAACTAAGCATAAGTACATGTCACAAGTGGTAGTAGTTAGTGTGCTTTATGCTCAACTTAAAACAGACCATCCCAATAACAGATACAAGATACGGTTAAACACCAGCCTTACTCTGGTCGGCCAGTAGCGGCAGCGGCAGCGTCTTTGCTCTTCCCAAACTCGTGCACTTTGAGGTGAAGCTCCGCAGCCGCGATCAAGAAATGCACCGCCTGCACCGGCTTCAGTATCTCCACCAGCCCCTTCAGCGTCTCCAGCCTCAGCTGATCCGCCCTCTGCAACACCTCGTTCATCCTGTCCCGTTTCCTCTTCATCTCCTGCTCCATGGAATCGGCTTCTACCTCCTCTGACTCCGCCAACGCATGCGTCAGCTCCACCATCCGTGCGTCCGCCACCGACTCCTGCACCTGCGCCTCCTCTTCAGATATCTCCTTCTCCAGCCGCACCGTCAGCCGGTGGAGCCCATCGATGCGCTCCAGCTGGTCGGGGCTCAGGTCGGCCAGGTCGCGCGTGGGGTTGCCGACGATCAGCTCGAGAAGCCGGGGCTCGAACTGGAGGCCGGACTTGGAGTAAAGGAGGTGGAAAGCCATGGTGGGCCGCCAGCCGCCGGCCCAAAGGAAGAGGTTCTCCGTGGAGGACGTCCACGTGGGGTTGAACATGGGGAGCACGTCGCGGCGGACGGAGGCGGCCTTGGCGCAGTAGTAGTACTCGTAGTGGCCGAGGACCCGGTCAACGAGGGGTCGAAGCCGGAGCTCCTCGCCGGCGGAAGCGGCTGCGGTACGGAGGACTTGCAGGTCGCGTTCTTGCTCGGCGAGCCAGCACTCGAAGAACTTGGCGAAATGCTCAGGGGCGCGGGGCTCGTTGCGGGCTGCAGCCGTCTCCTCTCCGCGTTGTTGGTTCTCGTTGGCGGAGCTCATGGTGCACTCGAGCGCGGGGGGGGGGGGGGGGGGGGGGTGGGTGGGGAGTACGGAGGGAAACCCCGGAAGGCTCGGTTCCTATATAGAAGGTGGGCCATGTTTATTTCTGTTGTGGGGCCCAGAAGGTGCTTCTGCTGGGTGTTTCGGCTCGTTGGGAGGGCTCTGCGCCCCTGGAGGGAACGGAAGAAAACAAAGAATAGTGTTTTGTTGACCAAGTGGATGGTCATCAATCTCGCCACGTCATACGGTGACGAGATGCAACGCAGCCTTTCTGAGTGAAGCTTAATGACGAAGGTCGGGAAGTATGCGGAGGCAGCGGACCAGTGGGGGAACCCAGCGGAGGAGATGTCACATGGGCCCTTCTTTCCAGTTCGTGGAGGCGCCGGCGAGAGGGAGATGCATCTGGGTTAGCTGGTAGGCGAGAGGGGAGGTATCCACGTCTTCGACAATCTTTATCCTTTGTCCTTGGTCGATAACAGTGGCGAGAATAATACTCTGACCTGATGACACGGTCGCCGAGGAGACCATTCCCGGTGCCGCTGGCCGTGGTTTCTGCAGGTGGTCTTGGATGGCCTCACCCAGAGGAACTGGATTGCTTATCTCGTCTTTAAAGCATATGTATAACTGGCCAGACATCATGAGGTCAGCTGATTGAGATTTCCTTGTTCGAAAAATAATGGAACACCTTTCCCTCAGTGTTCCATCTCCATCTCCATCTTCATCTCATCTCAGATGTCATCTCAATTTTATTGCTGCAAGGCATCGCCGACGTTTCCCGTCAAGAGAATGGGATTGGCGTGACTGAGTTGCATTAAAGCAGGGGCTACAAGATCCACGACGAAGAAAAAACCCTTCTTTTGGCTCGGTCGTCTTCTTCCATGTTCGAGTCTGAGATGGGGAGTACCAAATGACTCCTTGACTTCCCCTCCTATCTAAATCAAAGATATCCGATGTCTAATCCAGATAATTATTTAGATAAACGAACCTATTCCAAATTCAATTTGAATAGACACATCTTGAATTGGATTAATGTAGATCCTAATCCTACGATTATTCTTTGCTGCATTAGTAATCCAGAGACTGGCAGCGTGGATAAGGTTGACCCAAACCCAGTGATCGTGACCACGTATCCGACACGTACGCCGGCCCAATTATTCTTTGGTCTCTCCCACCCCACCGGTGTGACCGTCGCGGTCGCCAAGGGACACAGTCTGAGTTTCGATCTGACGGATGACTCTTGTCCACGTGTACTTTGTGATTCACGAACCGGGGCATAACCTTCACCAACAACGTCGCCGTTACGAGATCGCGACGGCATTCTCCATGGAAACCCTTGACGTGGTCTCTTTCCCCACCCAAAGCGACGGCCACGATCTGGGGCCCTCTTGCTGCGGGTGGGTGCGTGTGTGGGCTTCGGTCGTGTCGGTAACGAAAGGTGTTCTTCTGCGGAGAGGGAGGTATCCCTATCCTTTCTCGGAGAGTCACTGGAAACCACTGTGACAGTTAAACCGCGTCCATTTCTCGGCGCGCCTCCTCGTCTTCGCCGTCTTCGATCCTTTATATTTGCCGGGAGCCCCATTTGGTCGTGGATGTAAGCAAGGAAGGTGGAATTTTGGAGAGAGAGAGAGAGAGGATGGGGAGCTACAGGTGCTGCATCTGCTTCACGAGGAAGTTCCGGTGGAGCGAGGCGAAGCCCGCGGAGGACGTGCGGGAGGCTTTCGCGACCTACGCCGAGGGCGGAGCCCACATGACTGCGGATCAGCTCCGTCGGTTCCTAGAGGAGGCACAGGGCGAGGCCGGGGCCACCGCCGCCGACGCCGAGCGGGTCATGGAGCGCGTCCGCCAGCTCCGCCGCCCCTCCCACCTCGCCAAGCTCTCCAAGCCGCCCTTCACCCTCGACGATTTCCACCACTACCTCTTCTCCGAGGAGCTGAACCCTCCCTTACAACCGCAGGTCTGCTCGCGCCTCTTGTAGATCTCTTGATCCTGGTGGTCTGCTTGGCCCCTGTTGTTGTTACCTTCGATGGAGGTGTAGTATTTGTTGAAAGTTGGTCCATGATTGCTTCTGTCTTTGGATTAAAGACGACAACTTTAGAAGAACTGTACAAGTCATATTTAGGAATCGAAATCACATAGACTTGAGCAATTAATTCTTGTGAATTATGATGCATTCTAGTCGATGCTTGTCGTGGAAGATGTTCCTTTTATGTTCAGTAAATGTTGGAAAAAAGAATCTAATGTGATACTCTTTTGTATGCTATTTATGGTAGAATTACAAGCCTCATTTATCTTATTGCTAAGATACTGGTTGATCAAGATATTAAAAACTTGTAGATCTGTTCTTTAGGTTTCAAATGTTACCATCTCAGGCTACTTTGTTTCTTTCCCTTACATGCTGCTTGTTTAGGTTTGTTTTTTGTTTTTAATGTTCTTTGATTACCTGATATTATGCTTTGATCTTTTTCAGTGATAAAAATTGAAACAAATACATTGGAGAAACTGATTCTGTGCCAGTGGTGCTAATGGAAGAATCCAATATCCTAATTGTTTTATCCAGAACTTCATGTTGAACTATGCTGATGATATTATTACTATTGTGTTTCCCTTCCAAGTGATAATAAATTCTGAACATCTAAGATATTATGACACTTCAATTTCCTGTTATACTGTTCAGCCTATAGCCATGACTTACAGGTTAATATAACTGTACTGCTTAAATCATAGCTCAGAAATTTTTACATGTTAGCAATATGAATACTTGATACTAATGCAGGTTCACCATGATATGACGGCTCCACTGTCCCACTATTACATATATACAGGCCACAATTCATACTTGACGGGAAACCAGCTCAGTAGTGACTGCAGCGATGTTCCAATTATAAGAGCACTTCAGAGAGGTGTGAGAGTAATTGAGCTGGATATATGGCCAAATTCTGCAAGAGACAATATCAATGTTCTTCATGGAAGGTATACTGGTGTGATGCCTGGTTTCTTCTTAAACTTTTCTATCGGATCACTATTTAGAGAAAATTGTGAAAAATAATATATTGTACCTAGTATTTTTTTTATAATGTAGCATACTATATATGACATGGCCTAATAATTCTCTTTTGTATAACGTTTATGATTCTCAAATCGACATTATTGTTAGACACAGCGGAACAGATCCACAGAGTTTGCAAGTTCTCAGGTGGTATATCTTTGTTTTTGTTCATCCATATGATTTGGTTGATTCTCTGAGAGTAATTTAAAATGCCTTTTATTAAGATAAAAATTGGCATACTGAAGAACAAATGCCACACTTCTTTTTTGATAATTCATTGTCTTGAAAAAAAACGCAAACTAATGGTCCACAGGCAAGTTCCTTCCGTTCTGTATCAAATATTTTTTTCCTCTACTCTAATTAACAGCTATATACGTGTGTACCCCATTTCCTCCTCCTATTTAAGCTGCTTGGTTGATGCTGCTGCTAATAAGGTAACTAGGTTCAGTATGTTAATAACCAAAGACATGAAATTGCGCTTAATGTTAATATGCAGCTATTGGTCACTTCTTTGTATTTAAGTGCCTTAGCTTACTTTCTAAAAAATTTGTTATGCAGGACATTGACTTCTCCTGTGGAGCTTATCAGATGTTTAAAATCCATCAAAGAGCATGCCTTTTCAGCATCTCCGTATCCTGTTATCATAACTTTGGAGGACCACCTTACTCCTGATCTCCAGGCTAAAGTAGCCAAGGTAGATTCTTTTTTCTCCTCAATGAAAAATTTCAACCGTGTATTTTCAATTCATCTTTTAACTTCTAGCAAAACATTTCTTTAGATGGTCATGGAAACATTTGGAGACATGCTGTACTACCCTGACTCAGAAAGTCACAAGGAATTCCCTTCACCAGAAGCTCTGAAGAAAAGGATTATCATTTCCACCAAACCACCAAAAGAGTACCTTGAAGCTAAAAGTTTTAAGGAGAAGGATTGTGATACTCAAAAAGAAAATGATTCTAATGAAGAAGAAGCGTGGGGAAAGGAGGTTTCAGATATACAAACTGAATTTGAATTAGCTAATAAGGTGTCAAATGATGTTTAATGCACTTCCATCTGATGTCTAATATTCACTGTGTATTTAATAGCCAGTTTCTTATTAATGAGATTGCTCAGGATGAAGAAGTTCAAGATGAGGAACTTGCAGATGATGATGATGATCAAAAAGAGCGTCAGAATGCACCGCCTGAGTACAAATGTCTAATCACCATCAGGGCTGGGAAACCTAAGGGTCACATGAGCAAAGCACTAAACGTTGATCCAGAGAAAGTTAGACGATTAAGTCTGAGTGAGCAAGAACTTGTCAAAGCTGCAGCGACACACGGAGCTGATTTACTAAGGTCCTAATTTTGTTAAGTGTGCATTCCTTTTCAAATCTTGTTTGATTTCTCTTTTCTTATTGCAAAAAATCATTCGGACAACAATAACGGGAGGCCACTTTGTAGATCTTTTTCCTATCATCGAGCTTTATCGTGAGCAATTTTACTAGCCAATCTAAAATCCAGCAGAAGTCTTTATTGTTTTTGATAAAAAGACTACTGTTTCTAATATATTCTTGTCGGATGTTCTTTTGCCAATCCTCACACCCCTGATATATTTTGACACACCCGTTTAATTGGTTTATCTTTGGGCCTCTTTTGGAAATATCCATGAGCTTCATACTACCTCAAATCAGCTCCCATCACATGCAAAATTAATTGGAAAATATCAGAAACTTCCTCTATTTATATATTTTTAGTAATCTGTTGGTAGTTTTAGCCCATGCAAAGATTTTAACTTGGATGGAGCATGCATGTTCACCCGAATGTTACTTGTTTTCTGAGAATCTGTTAGTCTGTTGATATAATTGTCATTTTATTTTATAGGTTCACTCAGAAAAATCTTCTCAGGATATATCCAAAGGGCACCCGCTTTAATTCTTCTAACTACAATCCATTCATTGGTTGGATTCATGGTGCTCAGATGGTTGCATTCAACATGCAGGTATCTCTAGTCTTGAAATACTGATCAAAATACATGATGAATATTTTCTTTCCCGTCTTATGCCTTATTGTCATTCGTCATCTATGGGCACCACATCCACAAGTATCTGAACTTAGAACCTTTCTTAATATGTGGAGGGCAACCGACCAATAGGCTAAGATTCCATCTATTTGGAGTCTGGAAATTGTGTGATTTAACAAGTTTTGATGTCAGATCAAGTTACATTGAGACTCCAATTTTCCAACTGCGATGTCCAAACCATGCTGCTGGCTGCCAAAAAAAATTTACAAGGATTTGTGGTATTGGTTTCAAGTACATAATAAGTCATTGCGCATCAAAATGGCTTCACTTAGTCTTTCATGGCAAAACCTTCATCAAGTAAATTTTGTTTGAATCCCTTTAGGAACACTGTGCTTGATATTCTATTGCCATTTCTTCTGTAGGGATATGGCAGGTCACTGTGGCTGATGCATGGATTTTATAAAGCCAATGGAGGTTGTGGGTATATAAAGAAGCCTGATTTCTTGGTGAAGGCTGGTCCAAACAATGAGGTTTTTTATCCTAAAGCCGTCTTACCTGTAAAGAAAACTTTAAAGGTGATAATTGTTTTCTTCATACATTTTTCTTTTGCATCCCTTTCTTTTTTTTGTTTTTGATCAGAAGTTGAAATTGTTGTTAAAGTCAATATTTTTGGACAGGTAAAAATTTATATGGGAGATGGTTGGCGTATGGATTTTAGTCAGACACACTTTGATGCATATTCTCCTCCAGATTTCTATACAAGGGTAACATATACAAACTATTAGTTTGTTTCAGATTTAATGTATTTTCTTTTCTCCATGGACTAAAGCTAAGGGATGTTGCTCTCGAACTTCAACAGGATGATGGTTGATCTGATTTATGCTGCAATTGTTTGGTAATTAACAGGTAGGGATAGCTGGAGTTCCAGCTGACACCGTGATGAAGAAAACAAAGACAATAGAGGACAACTGGACACCAGTTTGGGATGAGGAGTTTACCTTCCCTTTAACTGTACCTGAACTGGCTTTGCTTCGTATTGAAGTACATGAGTATGATATGTCTGAGAAGGATGACTTTGGTGGACAGACTTGCATTCCTGTTTCGGAGTTGAGGCCAGGGATCAGGGCTGTGCCACTTTTTGACCACAAGGGCAACAAATTCAATTCCGTAAAGCTGCTGATGCGATTCGTGTTTGTATGATGATGCTGTTTGAAGTTCTTCCTACCGGAACCTGATTCGAATTTGTGTGATAACACTTTCTATCTGCATTTTAGAAACAGTTGGTGTGATCACATGTTACAATAGCATGAGGAATTCACCTGTCTCGAAATTAATCATGCAAGTGATGCTTATCGGATGGTTCTGCTCTGTTGTACACATAACTGGGTAGCCAGTCCCATCAACTTTGATATCTGTTATTTTTTTCAGTGAAAATATGCTATTTTTTTCCTAGTCGCAGGTAATTGTTGCCAAGAACAATGGGCCTATATATACAGCCATGAAATGATCATGAAGCTCCCTCCCTTGATGATGAGTAGTTGTGCATAACAATGGAAGTCATGGGAAAATGGTGAGTGCAACATGTTTCTAATGCCATCATCAGTATCTGCTAAAGCTAACTATTATCATGGTATTTGGGAGAGTCCTAACCTGGTTTAATTGTTTTGTCTGAAGCTGGAGATGAATTCTTATCTAAATCTCAAATGGTTGACTTGCTCCAACTCCTACTCTTTGTGGTGGTTGGTGGATTTGAAGTTGCTATCCATTTATGCAGTGTTTCTGATGTCTGACAATGGTCAAATGTATACTGATTAAAGAACTTAGTTGCCAGTGGAAGGATCAACTCCTCCACATTGGAGATTGTCATAATAGAAAAGAAATTTCTGCAACAAAGTTTCAGATATTATATATTATGTCAGGTTCAAGTTCTCCATGAATCAAAAGGATACAACAAATAGAATCATCACTGTGCACAAGGAAATAATAAACCTTGAGTTGAACTTTGAAGAATCTTCTTTCAGTTGATTAGGTTGGAACAACTGCATGAGTCAAATTGCATTTCATCACACATAAGTGGCACTGTTTCTGTTTCTGTTTCTGTTCTTAGAGAAGAGGTCTGGTGGCCACACTTAATCTCACTATTAAACTGGTGGTAGTGAAATAACACTGTTCAAAAGTTTCCAGTGATTTGTTTTCTCTCTCCTTTTTGTGATTATTATTAAGGCTGTCTTGTTTGAGGTGAAATCTAATTAACTCACTGCTTATAAAAAAAAACTAATCCAATAGTTCAAGAAAACTTGGCTTGTACTCTTCAAAATTATGACAAATCCTGAGATGCATTAATCATATTTTTGCCCTGAATCATTCAAATATTTGACTTTGACTGAGGATACATTTATATTGTGAATGTTGCTATCTATTAGTGGTTCACTGACACAGCTCTTATCTTCTAGGCATGTCACTTTTCAACATTCAACTCCAACATCATTTATCATACCATAAAAGACCTTTCGAGTGTATTCTTAAAGACTTGTACCTGAATATACTCGAGCTTGATCAAATCCTCTAAATTTTAATTTTATTGGCTTAAGGACACTTCTATATACTAGATCAAATCGTTTTGAACTTCTTCCTCGAATATATCTCCACATATCTCTTTTATAGGGTCTCATATCGACTCTCAAATAAAAATTAAAATCGTATCATCTATATAATTGTTTTTGGGGCATCCCAATTGTCCCACTCCAGCAGCATACGATAATAAATCTAGGGAAAGAAACAAAGGACCAAGTATTCTACTGGTATTAATTCTCCACCTCTCATTCCACCCATCTCCTCATAAACATAAACACGGTGTGGGGTCCGGAAAGAGACTCACCACCCACCCCTCTAATAATATTTATTGTAATGTACCATTGGGTAGTGCGACGTCAAGCTTCCATTTTCTTACATTTGAACGTAGATTTCTTATCCAAAAGCCGACCGTGGCGGCCGATGACTTCGTGGTCAAACTAAACCTTGTCACACTATTTGTCTGCAACCATCGTCTCTTTCCACCTAAACAACATTCATCATGTCGATTTGTTTGCTAAACACTCGAGTGTGTATCATATGGCCTTTATATGGTCTGACCGATTCGACGTATTATATATCATGCGTAGCCTTTTTTTTATCTTCGCATGCCCGATTAATCTGCCCGCTCGAGCCCGAAGACTGGATTTAGATTCGGTTGCGATCGACACGCGTTGATTTCGTCACTCGAGTAGAGGAGCGCTGTGTGCAGCGACTCTGCAAACGATTTGGAGCACGACTCTGTGGCGCGGTACGCTCACCGAGCGTGCTCGAATCTTTGGTGGGGGCTACCTCGGTATTCGACGCTGCCTGCGGCCCACGGCATTCCCATTTCCCGATGAGCGGTTTCTCCCCACCTCACGCCACCCCACCACTTACCCACCTCCTTATCTCCCATCTGACCAATAAAAGATGTGGGACCCACATGGGTCCCGGCCCGTCGTCCGGCCGCAGATGGGGAAACGAAGATGAACGGTTCACTCCTCCCACGGACGCTGACGCCGCGTGGCCCGCTGTGGACGGAATCCCAGACGGGAATTCCCACGGGGGCACACGGCGTCAGTCATCTCGTCGTTTCATTTTGTGTGTCGGGGTTTGGACCGCGCCTCGTTTCATTTCGTTCTCATCCGGAGAGACGGGTAGGAAGAAGGCAGCTTCCTTCCGGGAGTCGTCTTTTTGACCCGAGCGCAGTTCCCACCTGCTTCCCTCATCTCTCTCTCTCTCTCTCTCCCCGTGGAATTATTGCGACCCATCCCACATCCGTCCCTACAGAATATAAAATTTCATATCGGCCCCTCTCAGGGGGCGTTTATGAGAGAATCTTATGTGCGACGTTATGAGTTATGGGGTTCCGCAGGGGTCATTATGCAATTTTAAATGTGGATTTGCCTGACAAGCATAATTGACACGGACTCCCACTCACGCCTACAAAAGGGGACGAAAGGCCAAAGCTTTCCTCGCAAATCACGACCTCCTCGTTCCCTCACACTCGCATCGGCTCTCGTACGCATCCATTCTCATAGGTTTCATCGTGGCGTTCGATTTGTTGCCTCTTTTTGGTTTTTGACGGAGTTTTGTTGCTTGATGTAGGTGGAAGAGAGGACATGTGTGGCGGCCACCGGAAGCTCTCCCCGCTGCCCAACGACCCCGCGGCGGGATGCGGCGCAGAGGCCATGGAGACTTCGTCGGAGGCGGCCGCAGTGCTCCTTGAGCTCGCCGCTTCCGACGACCTCGCCGCCTTCAGGCGGGCGGTGGAGGACGACGGCCAACCGTTGGATGCCGCTGCCTCCTGGTACGGCCGCTCTCCTGGCCGGGGAATGGGTTACCAGCTGCGGACGCCGCTCATGATCGCGGCGCTATACGGCAGCACCGCCGTGATGGGCTACATCCTGTCCGCCCGCCCAGCTGAGGCCGTCCGCCACGCCGACTCCGACGGAGCCACCGCCCTGCACTGCGCTGCCGCCGGCGGCTCCGCGGCTTCTCTTGAAGCCGTTAAGCTCTTGATCGGCGCGTCTGCGGACGTCGTTGACGCCCTCAATGCGGGCGGGAGCCGCCCCGGCGACGTTATCGCCCGGCAATTCTCGAGCACCGTTGCCAAGTCCCTCGAGGTGATCTTAAAAGCTACTTCTTGCCCGAGGGTTTCATCACCGAGCAGAGAAGAGCAAGCAAAACAGGGGGAGAAGAAGGAATACCCGCCGGATTTGACCCTCCCCGACATTAAGACCGGGATCTACGGCACCGACGAGTTCCGGATGTATACCTTCAAGATTAAGCCGTGCTCTCGCGCGTACTCCCACGACTGGACGGAGTGCCCCTTCGTCCACCCCGGCGAGAACGCTCGGCGCCGAGACCCAAGGAAGTACTCCTACAGTTGCGTGCCGTGCCCCGAGTTCCGGAAAGGTTCTTGCCGGAACGGCGATGCTTGCGAATATGCCCACGGCGTGTTCGAGAGTTGGCTTCACCCGGCGCAGTACCGGACCCGGCTCTGCAAGGATGAGATTGGCTGCAACCGCCGGGTCTGCTTCTTCGCCCACAAGCCGGAGGAGCTGCGGACGGTGAACCCCACTGCAGCATCGGTTGCCGGAATGGTGTTGCCGTCGTCATCACAAGGCCTTTCCTCTTTGGACATGGCCATGGCCTTGACGCTGATGCAGCAGCCCGGCTCCCCCATGTCCCCCTCGGCTTCATCGGGCATAGGGTCCGCAGCGGCATGGATGAATCAGACGGGCGGCGTGGTGACTCCTCCGGCCTTACAGCTGCCGAGCAGCAGGCTCAAGGCTTCGCTGAGTGCCAGAGACTTGGATTTCGACCTCAAGTTGCTCGGATTAGAAGAGTATCAGCAGAAGCTTGTCGACGAAATCGCAAAAACGGCCTCTCCGCGGGCCAGCTGGGGAACGAACAGCTTAGCCGCGGCAACCACTCGAGCTCCAGACTACACTGATCTGTTGGGTTCTGTCGATCCATCGCTGCTAACCCAATTGCAGGGGCTCTCCGCGAGGAAGAAGACGGGGCCTCAGATGCAATCCCCTGCTGCAATCCAGATGCACCAGTCTCAATTGCTGTCTGGATACGGTGGCGGCCTGTCTTCTTCCCCTCCTGTTAGCGCCGCATCGTCGTTCGGGCTCGACCACTCACTGGCAAAGGCCATCATGAATTCCAGGGCTTCCGCGTTCGCTAAGCGCAGCCAGAGCTTCTGCGACCGAGGGGCGACCGCTGGTCGCCAATCGACACTCACTGCCATGTCGACCGCGGCATCAGCGGCGGCCCCGCCGTCGCTCCTGTCCGACTGGGGCTCGCCGGACGGTAAATTGGACTGGGGTATTCAAGGAGAGGAGCTGAACAAGCTGAGAAAGTCGGCATCTTTCGCCTTCCGCAGCAGTCAGGCCGCCATCGGAGGTGTAGCTCCAGCCACCGGCGCAACGAACGAGCCGGATTTGTCGTGGGTGCAGTCTCTGGTGAAGGATGGACCTGCGGCGCCCGTGGGCCGTCCTGGCATGGGCAAGCAGCAGAACCGGTATCAGCTCAACGGCGGGGGCGACTTGTTCTCTCCATGGGCAGAGGAGAAGATAATGGCATAAGAACACGGCGAGGGCAAACGATTACCTTTCCCTCTTCCTTCTGACCTCTTCTTTTCTTCGTTATATATATATTTTTTGGGAATCCATTACAGCTTTATTATAGCAGGCGAGTCCGTAGGGAAATCTGAGCTTGCGAAAGACCGCGCCTGCAAGTTCTTTCATTCATAAAAACAGCTTAAGAGAATGTCTTCATAGGTAGAAAGAAGATGGGTATGTGTAGAGATGAAGAACAACTTTCGATCAATGAGCTTTTGTCTAAATCTTGTTGTTTCTAAATCTATGAAATATATTGCTTACTATATGACCATGACATTATGAATTCAATGATGTGGGAAGTGCATGTTTTTCCACTTGCATTATTTTATCTTCAAAGGCCTCTCAGCTTTTTCTTCAATGAGATGATGAAGATATCCAAGAATCTGCGTCGGATGTGACTTCAGAAGACTTCCCTTTGGTGGTGGATGATAACACCGTTGACCCCATGCGTCCGTTCGAGTCATTCGAAGTTTTCCTTCAAATTGGTGGGGACTAAAATAGCTGAGTTAAGTATCATTCATGTCCTAATCAAATTTATTTTAATCTCATATGTAGTAGATTCAAGGAAGAGAGAGGATCTCAAATGCTCTGTCGCTGTCTCCAGTGCAACTACTGTTGCCATCTCACCATGCCGGATGGCTCGTTGGTAATGTTTCCGGGTGCCTTTCCTTTTGGGCGTCTCGGAACAATGCGTGGTTGCGTCAGCGAGAGAGTGGAATAGGGTAATGGTGGGTCGGTGACGCAAAAGCCAGCGCACTCGGCGGACACTGCTGACCAGCAACTTGCGTGGCGGGACCCCTCCGTCTCATCATCTTCTTTCTATCTATCGATCGGACAGTCAAAACAGGGTGAAGAGAGGCACTGCGGGTTGGATCCTCCTCGTATATCTTCCACTTTGACCGAGTGGGATACGTCAATCTTCCACCTGCAAGTATACGAACGAGCCTTCTGAGCATCGTCTTTGCCGTTCTCTATCATGCAAATCTACCGCATGGCGCTGTGGGAGCATCACGGCTCGCGGCAGGGAAGGGCACAGAATCTATGGAGGCTGTAGGCCGACATGGTCGCCAAAGAGGAGGGAGGGGCGGCGGCTAAGAATCTTTCGTCTTATCTAATAGGCAATCACGGATAGCGGAGTCACCTCTGTCGCCAACCCTTTGTCGCAGCGAAACTCACCCGGCACGGCGCGGTACTGCGCTGACAGATTCTGGACGCAGTGCCTGTTCTTCATAATCTTTCGAGTCAGGACGTGACGTAAGGTTAATTATGTGGACGATTTTTCTAGATAACATTTAGACGATTTTTCCTAAAAAATATTTACATTTTAAATATTTTTCAAACCGTTACCATATTTTATTTTTTTTAATTATATCTCTTTATTTAAAAATTACTAAAACTATCGCTCCTCTGCGGCCCCTCTTCTATCGTCGTCATGACCTCTATTGCTATCACCGTATGTCTATCCTCCTTTCTCTCCTCCCCAAATCGGAGGAGAAGAAGACGAGACGTAAGCAACTTATATCTATTCCCCTTGTTTCGCTCCTCCCCAAATTCGAGGAGAAGAAGAGGAGGCATAAGCGAGAGAGAGAGAGAGAGAGAGAATCGTGCTACAATGATATGTATCACTTATATCTACAATGATACGTGACTCATGGCGGCTTTGATAAGGTGTTTGTTGATTTCACCTTGGCTACTAATTCCAATTTCAGACTAGTGTCCGAGTATATGATCTCATGACTTGGTACCTGTTCCGCAAACCTTAAGTCGTGGTCGCGTGGTCAATACGACTCAATCTGATTGGCGACATCCAGGACCGTCTTGTGGACGAAGGTCTCACCTGATCGGGCCGAGCTCGAATCTGGTGGGGACGCACCTCTTTTGTGAGCTCATCCGCCTTTGCCATCACCGAGTTCCTGCACATAGGCCTGGGTCGGGATGGGGAATGATCCCGACTCTAGCCCCTCCAAAACTCAAGTTAGTGGCCTCTTAAAGTTTTTCTCGATCCCCCTCGTCAGATGCTGGCGAGGGTTTTTATTGTAGTTCTTGGGGGTCGACCGTACGTGACCTTGGTCGACGATTGACCTGGCGAACGTACCTTCGGGCATCGATCGCCCGGGATACGTGGGATGGCAACATGCGGTGCCGTCTCGGGTATCCCGAAGCAATCTTTGTTGTGACAGGGTTGGTCGACGCGACGCTAGACGACGTGGGGAGGTGACCGCTGTTGTCCTGGATTACCTGATGACACATCTGACATGGCACTACGTCTCCCTCTCGAGGCTTCGCACTCGAGCTGACATGGCGAGGGTCGAGTCCTCGTGGGACGATCCATAATATATCCTATCAGTACCCATTTTTAAGGATGATCAAAACAAAAAAATTAGAGGGAGGCTCGTATACCAAACTCTAATTGAAATTGTGAACCAGCAAATCCAAGACGGGAGTTGTGACCGGAGATGATTCATGCAATACAGCATGGTGGATTCTCTTGCTTCAAGGGTTACAGCAAGCTTTAAAGAGTTTGTTAAAAAAATTCCAAGATAGATTTCTAGCTAATGTCTGAAAATATTTATTCCTACAAATGTTAGAAGATTTGCAAAAACATGTGCCGAAAAAAGGCAGGAGAAAGTGACCCAAAGCTTATGATTTGGTAGATCATTAATGGTCATCTGAAAATACTTTACATGAGCATGCTTGTAATGTATCCATTTCAAGCTTCAAATACAACAATCTGAAGCTTAAAAACTTAAGATAAAAGCAGCAGCATATATGATCAACAAGTCAACTGTAGCAGCAATAAAAATAGCCGAAAAGCAAGCATTTCACCTGCCAATGACATCACGTCTTTGTTAGCTTATAAATATACAATAGATATACACATTCTATCACTGAATCTACTCGATGAAACCCATAAGGCAACCATCCTCCCAACTCCTTCACAGTTCACAATTCAGGTGACCACTGGCAATCACTGGCTCCAATTGATTGGAAGGTGAAGCTACTATACAATTTTCACAGCCGACAAGCTAAATGCATGGCCATGTAATCTTCTGTTTTTTTGTTTACGAAGGAACATCTTCAAAATTAGTCTATATTTTCCACCATTTCTTATTCTCCATAGTCTTCACAAGTTCATTCGCCATTGCAGCAAAACTTTCAGCATTATTTTGAAGCTCCTCAGTATGTCGACTAATTCTCTGGTAAGAGCATATATGTAAGAAGGTGCTTAGCTTATGTTGATACAACCTCAAAATATATACTAGCAAGAAGAACCAAGTTCTTAAACAGAAGTTCGATTTAAGATTTAGGTCTGTCATGCCATTTGCTCTAGAAGAGAAATGATTAGGAGTGCCATCTTACTTTTGACCAACCTCATTGTGATAAAGTGACATAAGATCTATTGAACAGTATTTGTTGATTTCAAGTTACCATTTACACACGAGAGACAAAGGCAATGAAGTGACTTTGAATATAGTTTTTCTTTGCACCAAATCAGATCAAATAGGTTGTATAACTGGGGCAATATGATGATCCTTCGAGAATTTTGATTCCAATATCTCAACACCAGGTTGTTTTTGATGAAATAGATGATGCAACAATAATGTCTAGCCGAAACTAGAGATGGGAACCAATATTTTTTTATGGGTGCTGTCTACCCGATCCGCTCAAGCCAGGTTCGGGTACCCTTTAATCAGGTTTAATGTATATTCGGCTAGGAAAGTAAATATCCATGTCAGGTTCGGATTCGAGTAGTGGGTACCCTACTCATTGTTGTTCCTATTGCAAGCAAAGATGGCAAGCAGGTCACGTTTTTCCAAATACCTGGGCCTAACTGAGCAACTTAGACCGGGTTAATCATCACTTTTCAAAAAGTTGAGACTGCCATCTAGTACTCCCCAAAACAAAAAGGACACTCCAGTGTTACTCTATGGAGGTGGATTATGATTTATAAATTATCCAGATCATGCAGATTATATATGTGTACTCTTTATAATTTTAAAAAGTAAATCATCTTTTCATCTAACATATGCAACTTTAATCGAATTTTCCTTTTGGTTTATTAGCATTAATATAGAGAATAAATATCCAAGTGGACAATAAAGACACAAATAAGGCATTAATCTTGCAGAATTTGGCCTTCCAGCCACTGCTAATCTTGTCCAGTGATTTGATGATATAATATTTTTCTAGCTTTTTGTTACATTCTAAGTTGATCAAATGGTATCTAAGTGTTATTTTCTGATCTAACCTTTATTTCTAATTGAGTCTTGTAAGAACTCCTTAAATATTTGTCTATGTCCATTTTATGAACACAATTAATTTAATACAGAAACCATCCATTGATAAGCCTAAGATGGTTTAATTGTTCAAAACTAGTTTTCAACTCACTATGATGTAAAGGAAGACCTTTTTTAACTACCACATGGATGAAATTTACCAAGCTTAAACTCCTACATCTTTACCATTCCTTATTATGACTATCCTTATTAATTACTTAAGATACAATGTTCTCATTCCATATCTTTCGATCTGCAAACGTCACAGATTTACAGCATAAAGAACAATAAGGTAGAAGTTATAATATTAAAGAACACAAAAAGATGAATTCTACAAATAAAATATCACACGTCCTACCTCAAGCTTCTCCTGCCTCTGTACAAGCTTTTCTCTTGCATGAGCTGCTGCTGCTGAGGCATCCTGGATTGCAATTAATAGCTTTAGAGAAAAGAGGTGAGGAGATTATTAAAATTTAACAAGTCCAGAGGATTTTACCCCAGCAAAGCGATATTGGGTTAGAATCTCTTGAGGAGTTCTCATTCTTGGCTTTGAATCATTAGTAGATCCTTGAAACAATTTTTCTCTTTCCTTCTCTTCATCTATAGCATAACATGAAAATTGAGCCAACTGAAGGAGATGGAAATTCAGAAGTTTCAGTTGAAAAATATAAATGTGATACCTTTCTTTTTACTCTTAGTTACAGTAGTTGAAGTAGATGGTGCAGGTAATGGATCATCAATCTCGATGTCATCTGCAAAAGATTACAGATTTACTCCTTAAAATGATAGGGCCGGAAAGGGAGTGAGAGAGAGAGAGAGAGAGAGAGAGGAGAGGAGAGGGAAGGAATACGGAGAAACAACTTTAGTATGAGAGGGAGAGAGAGAACCAATGCTCAGTTCGCCAACTTCTTCATTGCGAATGATAGTGGTTGATTGGTCCGAGAATGGGAACCTTGAAAATAATTGCTCCAGTTGTTTGGTGGAACTATAGCTAGGAATACCATCATTAACAATGTCATTTATATCTGTTCTACCTCCTTTAAGTCCTCTTATGATACCACCAAATATCCCAGGAGAGGTCATCTGAAGCAGCAAAGCCATGGTGATAGTTTATAAGAGCTAATTGAAAAAAACATAATTGTACAATAAAAAAGAGGAAGCTCTACCTGTGTTTTCTTCAAATCTATGGAGTGATTAAGGGCAGCGGCAGTAGCAGATGCCAGAACTTTATCATGAAGGCAAGGCATAAGTTCTGCAAACCTGGATAAACCCATATAAATAATTTGAGACCTAAAGAGCAATCTTTCTTGAATATCCCTTTTTCTTACTAGACAAAGAAAATGAGATACCTGGATTGATCATCCAAAAAAGAGATGAAAGCAACTTCACATCCATTCACCTGTAATTTCCTCGAAATGAAATTTTGTTTCTAACTTATATAACAAAGTTGAACAAATTAGTATTTCATGTCCATCTAGTCATCATGTGTGACATGCAAAATCATAATTTATCCACATAATCTTGCTTAAGAATTGCAAGTAATGAATATCACTAAGTTCTAAGAATGATTTAGTCATTATCTAAAGACGGATAAAAACACAAAGGGCCTTTTACATATTAGTCCTCAAAATCTATCAATTTTGCACATAAATCTCCTGGTCCTTGTTCTTTATATAAAATTCCCTCAAATCTGATGGATATTCCAAGTATATGCCACCGACATCCTTAAACTGATCCATGGATCTGGACCATAGTCCTTACAAGATGTCAAACGAGGTTCAACATTAATTGACATCCGAATACTAAAGTGTACATCTAAGTTTTAATACACATTACTCGAAATTAGTAAATTTGGCAATGATTTGTTCACTATAACCAGTCAGAAAGTTTACCATCATTTTAGGAATTAACTAAAATTGGAAACAAGGCTAGACTATTTATCTTATTTAATAAAATTAATTAAGATATATAGGAACAAGATCTTAATGGCGGCAAAAAATCCATGTAGTCGATCCCAAATAGTTGGGACTTACAGTTTTGTTGTTGTTGTTGTAGGAACAAGATATCAATAATTTATTAACTTTCTCTTGATTCTGCAAACAATGAGCTATACCTGAGGAATTTATTGATTCAACAAATTTTTTTTTTCATGAAAAACTAACAAGTCCTCAAAAGTTTTTCATATTGAGATTTATGGAAGTCAAGTTCATGAACAGACTCACCAAAGCAATAAGCCCATCATCAGAGGAACTCATGGTTTTATCCATGTTTGTCTTGAAGCTCCATCTTAGAATGGACATTAAGGAGCTTTCTGCCTTAATTTCCAGACCTGGCAAACACCTGTCAAAGACAGAAAAGAAGATAATTATGAAATCAAAACTCAAAAGTTAAATGACACGTTGCAACACGAGCAAGAAACCCACCAAAGAAGATGAAATGTACTGGCCATTTACCTTATTTCAATAGTTCCTGTCTCAAATAGTAGTATCAATTCTGGTGCCTTTGCATCTACCTTTAATATCGTTGACCAACAAATTCTTTGTGCTAGGTTCACTTTATGAAAAAAGTTGCTATTCCCCTGAAAATGAAAAAGATATGAGCTCAGTTGTAGACAATGCATACCAACATTATTACTTGAACACATAAGAGCATCACACCTCTATCACAGACTTTAAAGGGTACAAGCATAGAGAATCTGCAAAGCATAGCACAAGTAGTGGATCTATTAATGTTTCACAAGAATATGGAGCATCCTCTGGGCGACAGCCTTGAAGTTCTTTTGCTTCTCTTGGTTCACGATTATTGCTTCTCTCAGGTCCACTTTGAGAAGAAGGTTCATCTGGCAGGTTCTGGGAGCATTTCTCAGGCTCAGCAACTGCTTTTGATGCTGAGACACTTCCCTCTACGCATGAAAATTGGTATAAGTTACAGCACTTTTTCAACCTGCAAATACAAGGCTTAAATATTGATGAAAGCATTGGAAATACATGCCTATAACATGCATGGAAATCACAACAGATTCCTTCTTTGGCTGCACCGTTCTGGAGCCTATAATAGCCCCAGTTCTGCTATCCATAATTGCAATTTGTGAATCCTTGGTGAGAGTGAGCACCACTTCTGTAGGGTTTGTTATACAGGGGCTTAGTTGCTCTGGACTGCTTACTTGAAGAATACACTGAGAAATAGAGCGCATGCTCGCAGAAATTACTGCAGAGTTAGTTCCAGAAGTGCAATCTGTACGAAACAGTACAGATAGTGATGTCATATCAAGCATCAACACCTGAATGACCACAACAACAGATATTTCAGTAATTTTCTTGTCAACATCAATTAAGTGAAAGAAACAAAAGGGAAAAGGCACTTAAATGGTACCTGACCACTTTCAAACCCTACAGCAATGTGGCTCCCAGAATTTGTGAAATGAATGTCCCGAACTGGAGAGTTTAAGATAGAAAAGGCTGCTATGCAATGAAATCCTTGCCCATGATGAATTATATGAACTGCACATGTTAAATTATAAAAGCAGTGTAAGGAAAAAAATACAAACTAGCGATAATTTGCCAGGACGAAGTGAACATGAAAGAGAAACACCAAAAGTTCATATTTTAATTCTTTCATTTACCATAAACCATATTGCATAAATTATTTCAACTGGAGCATTCCATCTTGCACTATATACAGGTCAAGTTTCTAAATTGAACTCTTGATCTCATTAGTATTTTGTTACCGAAACACATTCTTGGAAAATGAAAAGTGAACCCAAATTTTAAAACCAAATAAAAGAACATGTAAGAATCCCCTGAACTTTCAAATCCCTTCAATTTGACAAGCTAATATTTTAGGCTTGCTGAAAACCATTACCTGCAAATTAGATCTGCTATAAGCAAGCAATTAAGTAACCAAATCTTGGGACAAACAAAGTATTACTAGAAGAAAAGACACAATTTAGCAAGTCCAAACATATTGTATTGTTTGAATTTAGAATAGCTTCTTGGGAAAAAAAAACATCATTTTGTCGTTCATGCTGAAAGTGAAAGAAAAATAATATACAAGTAAAGGTTAGATGATTGCAAAGTGTAGATAAGTTTGGGGGCCTTTTTACCATTTAAAATTCTTTTGGAGCACAACTGTCAACATACTAACCAGTTTCTTGTAATCAGTTGAATCTAGTTCAAGACTTGAAGTTAAACATCATAGTAGTTAACATGTTACCATCACTGTTCAAGTTTAAATATCATAAAAATATACAGTCTATGGCATATCTGTTGTGACAATATTGATCAACTAAATTTTCATTCTTTCTTTTAATAAAGTTTTATTACTAGAATCTGATTACTTACCATGGCAGTTCATCATCATCCCTCAAAAATTTTCCTCAACGATGTGCAAATAACAAGCAAAATAATTAATTAACACCTCATTATCTTTTCTGATCGAACAGGCTCAGACCTTGGCCAGCCTTTAGAGGGGTCTCATTGGGATCAGGTTGCTTCATAACAGCAACTTGAAAATGAGTACATGCATGGAACAGAATTTATTCTGTTCCATGTACACACCAACACAGCAAATCTTTAAAAAGTAGGACAATACATAGTGTGCACAAATGTCAACTAATAAATATTTTTTATATTTCAATATAATTTTATAGATTTAGATATAACATGTACAATTTAGAAAATTCATGGTAGCAAATATTAACTTATAACAATCATTCATGAAAGTAGTACAAATCCATATGCAAAACAATAAGGAGAATTTCATACCATAGTATATCAATAGCCCAACATAGATACATGTTAAACAAGTCTAGAAAGGCAAGGATTTAAATTTCGCTGTCATTCTCTATACTGGTCTCAGGCCAAGAAAGAATGGTAGCACCAGATCAGCAATGTAGTGTTTGCTACCAGTCAAAGAGAAAAGAAAGAAACTGACCAGAGACAAGAATAAGGGAAGGACGGGGTTGCGGACATATCTGAAATGCCAATTCAGCTGCTGATTCTTGTTCTTCTGCTCCTCTTCTCAGGATATAAAAGCTTTGTTGCATTCTAATTCACTGGATGTCACCCAGTACTTAATGTCTCTTATACCAGTCCATGGTTGAACTGATAGATACAATCCGTAAGAGGAATGTCACAACCACTTAAAGTTAGCTAGAAGCCTTATGTGGATATATATATGTATATATGCAGGATGGTTGACACCAGTAGGTGTGTAACTGATATATGAACCCTAGTGTATTCTTGAAATATCCTACACATCAGAAAGTATCCCACATGTCAGAAATTATCCGACAATTGTCATTACCAAATGTGGAATGACATGGACAAATCTATTATTTTAAAGTGCCCATGTTGTATAGCTGTTGGCACTATGATACTTGAATTATGTATTTCATGATTTCATCATCGTCCTCTTTAATCATGTGAAAGAGTGCATAAAAGCATATATATGCCATAGATGATAGACCTATCAAGCTTAGTTGATTCTCCAAATGATGGTTGCTTATGAATTATACTTTAGTTGCGAGTGTCTGAACTAATTCAGAGTGTCCTTTATACAAAAAGATATGAGCTGCTGTAGAAATCAATAATTAGCTTCATGTGACATTTATCTAAAATTGATGAGTGTTTCTAGATTAGTCAGACTTGAACCAATCTCTAACAGTTATAGAGATCGGTTCTCTATTTAGAATTTTCTGCACAATTATCTGGATTCTTAGTAACAGGAACAAAATAATTAAGAAGTCATACCAAATATAATGTTCACAAGTGTCAAAAAGTAGACACGTTATCAAATAGAAGCTTCAACTTGGAGCCTTTGCACCTTATTCTTAGTTCCAAAACCCCCAGTCATGTGTCATATTTAGTCATTTGTTAGTACAAGAAAGATACACATGAAATACAGTTGGTGTTGGAAGAGATAAGATGTATCAATAGGCAATAAGCATCTTCCTAAAATTCCAGATTATTAGAGTGGCTACTCTAGCTAGTGGATGTGTTGATTTGCCAATTTTTCTATAGATGATTAACATTCTGATCATATACTTCTGGTGAAGGCTGTTTTGTTACCTTTCACATCTGTCCCGTGAAGGATGAAATTTATTTAGTGCTTCTGCATATACTCATGAGGTGTTTGTTCCACAGCCTCTTCATCAAAGTTTTATTCAACTAGGGTCAGTTCTGTGGCATGCCAAAATTTCCGGCATTCTATGCTCGTCACTTATTTTATACGACTAAAGATGGTTTCTGCATCCTCCAGGTCCTGAGGAAGATCTATCATAATTATACTGTTGTTCAGGAAGATGAATATCTGTATATTTGCTTCCATATTTCACTCAAATTCTATCCATGTCATGATTATTAAAAATTTGATTTAAATATCAAGATATAAGAAGAAACACTAAAATGAATTTTGAATCATGCCAGAATTTTCAGTTAATATTAAAGAAATTTGCTAGAAATTGGGTTGCAGGAAGATATTACCTTCATGGTTAGTCTCGGTCACAAATTGAAAACTTGAACCATTTGTGTTTTCTTGAAGCTTATAGATGCGAACCTATATAATCACATGAGAAAAGAGTCACAATCAAGCAAAAATTGCTCTTTACAACTCAAAAGAAAATACAAATAAGAGACTGATCTAACCAGACCACGTTCATCACCAACAGCCAAGGTCATACTTAACGAGCAAAGGGCGACTGCTGATACTGCTGCAAATGCACCATCCACTTGAATCACTGGCAGCTGTCATTAAATAGCATTAGTTCTAGCATCGACAAAATCTTCACAGGTTTTTTGCTAGTTAATGTTGAGGCACAAACCTTTCCTTCTAACACAAACATAAGTCCTAAAATCGGATACGTCGCATCCCATATTCTAAGGGATCCATCTTGATAACCAGCTATAAATAATTTTGCAACCTCATAATCTTCATAGGACATTTCAGGAGGGACCCCACCAGTCAAAGGCCACTTTGTGCCCGCAGAAAGAGTAGACGAACGTGTTGTTCTAGCATAAAATTTCTAAAGAAAATGCAAGGGCTGAACGAGCCATATAAGGATTATTACAAATTCAAACCTAAATTTTGATTAAGTACCTTAAACAAAACCTTGGAAGCACTACTGCCCTTGGATAGCAGACAAAGTTTTGCCACAGTCATACATGGATCGATGGTTGGTACAACTAGTGGAAAATTTTCAGCTTGAGCAGAATGATTTCCCTCAGATTTTAACACTGATAACACAGCACCATCATAGACATTTATTTGCCCCGGGTTTGTCAATACAAAAAGAGCAGCAGTGGAATTTTTATCCGATGCACCAACATCAGGGATCAGGATCATGTCTGCAAAGGATCCATTAAGATTAAGATCCACACGTGAGATGCACTTTACAGTCTCCACTCCCGAGGACCATTCAAGAGTCAGAACCTGCAGAGAAAATAATTTAAATAATTGATAAATAGAAATTACTTCGCAATATGTCATATGAATCTCCTCATATTGTTGAGTTCTTTTACATAAAAATAAAAGCTTTACTAGAAAGGAATAATCTAATCTATCTAGACAGAATACACATATTCTCCAGCTATAGAAACATTTAAGTATTGAACACATTAAACTTCAAGCAACGTTCTTATTACCTAGGCTCTAGGAATCTTAAAACCCAAGCTTATTTCATTACTTTGTCAACAACCAACCTGTAAACAGTGTAAATACTATCACTTAGTGCACAAAGGATCATGCCTCATTTTTTTTAAATCTACCTGAAATGTTGATGTTGAATGGATCATCTTTTACGTTCACATAATAGGTGAGGTTGATGAAGTTAGTTAACTGAAGATAAAAGGACATCAAAATAAATGAAATTGAGGCATTTGACACTGTTAGTTTTTCAAAGTTGCTTAGGATGATGACTTATGTGTGCCAATTAATTATTTAAATCCTAGTGTTCAACTCTTCCATCTTCATGCAGGAGCAATTTTGTCCCTGGCCTTCATAATATTCTAAAAAAAGATGAACCATGAAGGCCATATTTGCACTTACCAAAATTCTACAAAGTACAAACAAATCCAAACATTCCATAAGACTATCTTTATTAGATCTGCCTGTTGAGTATGTCATGAATCTCACAAGGAAACATAGCTGTAATCATCCCCTTTTCCAACTATTAATATCTCCAAGATTTTTTTGAGGAAAATGATGACTAAGTTTACCGGGGAAGATTTTGAGTGCATTTGGCTTTTTTATTCGGCAATAAACTTAACACATTTTTTTCAAAATTCCAAAGAAATTTGACAAGTTCCTCTTTGTAGTCACTTAACCTTCTAAAAGAGTCACACTTTATGTCATTATAATCTTGACACATGATCTAGTATGTTATATGACACCACTTCAATATCTAGAGACATGAGAACTTCAGTACAATTTACAAACATTTAGACATGTCAAGAACAAGAAACAAGCAGATACCTGAACAATTAACTAAATGCAAAATAAAGTATGTAAGTAACACAGATGAAGATATTTAAAGAAAGTGAAGGACTTTTGAGTTTACAAATTAGGGTTCGCTATTTCAGGTACCGGACCCATCTCGATGATTTGTCAGGTCAGTATGTACCGGTCTATACCGATGTACTGGCACACGATACGCTAGGGCATGCCGATAGGAACTCAGGCGATCCACATCTCGGTCACCAGTCAGACCAGTTCATACTGCTCGTACCGTACCGACTCGGGCAGTACAGCAAATGTCGGTATAAATAATCTAGTAAGCCAAACTACAAAAGGACAAAAAAAGAAAAGGAAAATATCTCGATCTACACTATATAAGTTTGTCTTTGCTCTAGGATCTAGATACCATAAAATCAACATAGTGGTTGAACAAAGCCAATTTCCATAAATAAAGTTTCTTAGTCAGCAAATATGCTCATGTTGTGTCTGCCTTGATTATGTTTATAATAACTAAAATAAATCAGCAAACTGATAGTATAAATGCCAGTTCCACAACAAAATAGAAAGCCTCTGAACCAAAGAAACTTATTCTAAATATATCATGAGATGAATGGTCAAGTCGGTTTTACTTATATAATAAGACAAAAAAAACTACAGAAAGTGAAAATAAACAAACTGCTAAAACTTCTTCAGATCCAATCTCATCACCACCATAGATAAAAAGCTGCCCTCCTTTATCGATATTTCCTTTACAATTAGCAGACCAGTGCAAGACAATGACTGGGAGCCTGCGGTCTCCTGATGCCAACTGCAGCTTAATCACATTACTGGATGATATCTGGGGTTGTTGCCCTTTTACTGAGAAACTAGATGAGAAGTCCCACAATAGTATATCACCATTCATGTAACCCACAGCAGCAATTGAACCGTTAGTAGATACCCAGCAAAGACAACAAATTTCATTGTCTCCGTCATGGTTGGCTGCATTGCTTTGAAGCTGATCACTAGTCTCACTGAGAGAATCAGGGCCCTCTGCACCTTTCAATTGCAGGTTTGTATGACCTCTGGTGGTAACAGCTTGTCCTTTGTGAATATCCCAAAGAATTAGTAATCCCTTCTCATATGCAACCAGCACTCTGCAGTAAAGTCAATTACTTACCATGTGAGAAACATCTTACTGATATAAGGCACACAAAAATAGACAAGCATAGGTTGATTTTAAAAAAAAGAGGAATCATTTCTGCTAGTGCAAGAATGAAAACGAAGACTTGAATATTTTTGTGTTTAGATCCTCAAGTCCACCTTGAAGAATAAGGGAGCCAACCACGTAACTGGTGTGAGTGATTACATCAATTTCCAGTGATTTTAAAAGCGCTAGGCGCCAAAAAGCACCACGGTCCAAAAACGCCCGAGGCGCTCACCCAGGCCCTCGCCCGAGCTAAATGAGGCATTAAAAATTAATAATATTAAAATTAATAGTATTAAAATCAAAATAATAGTGTTATACTATATACAGTTAATAGTATATTGTATACTATTAACAGTATAACAGAATACTGTATACTTTTAACAGTATACTGTATACTGTTAACAGTATACTTTCGATTTCGAAAGAGGAGAAGCGAAAGAGAAGAGAAGAGTGTAAGGGAAGACCGAGGGTGCTGAGAAAGCGAGAGCGACAGCGGTAGCGGCAACGGTGAGCGACGATAGTGGCAGCGGGAGCGGTAGCAGCGGGAGCGGCGAGCGGCGACAAAGGCAACGACAACAGCAAGCAGTGGTAGCGGCTGCAGGAGCGGGAGCGACGACAGTGGCAGCGGCAGCGGTAAAAGCGAGCAACGGCAGCGGCGGCAAGAGCGGCGAGCGGCAACAGTGGCAGTGGCAGTGGCAGCGGCAGCGGCAGCAGCGACAGCGGTAGCGAGCAACGTGAACGACGAGCAGGGTTAAGGTTGGGGAAGTCGTGCTGATATCGATGCTTTAGTTGGTTCGATTGAACCAACTAAAGCACCGGAGACCGAACCATACCTAAACTGCTGGTTCGGTCGCCTGGTTTAACCCAGGCGCTCGCCCGAAGCGCCTGGCGCTTGGGCTCGGGCGAGCGCCTAGGCGGCGCCTCTTTGAAGCGCGCCGCATGGAAATGAAGCGAGGCGCTCGGGCCTCGCCTCGCCTTGCCCGAGCGCCTGGTTTAACCCAGGCGCTCGCCCGAAGCGCCCGACGCCTGGGCTCGGGCGAGCGCCTAGGCGGCGCCTCTTTGAAGCACGCCACCTGGAAATGAAGCGAGGCGCTCGGGCCTCGCCTCGCCTTGCCCGAGCACCTAGGCGAGCGCCCGAGCGCCTTTTTAAATCACTGTCAATTTCTATTAATATCTTCTGAATGAAGTGGTAAAAAGCAAAGTATTGATTAGCATGAAAAAGATAGTGAATAAGTCAACACATAAAATTTAGTTTTCAAATCACATGTTTCATTTATGACCGAAAAGACAAAAAAAATTGAATGGTCCCTGGATGGTCTGTTATGTACCAGCCAGATGGCACTCAGAAAGGGTAAGAAGGTGGAGAAGGAGAAGAGGAAGAAGAGGAGAGGTATGTCTCTCCTGTTTTTTATTTTTCTTTTAATATAACTGGTACCAGCAATATATATAGGACCACATCAGTGTACCACACTATCATGGCTGGTGACTGGTAAGGTGTTGATACTCGAAAAGAGAATCTTTAACATTTGATTAATTGCTCGCCTTTCTACTTGAGTCAATTTCTCAAGTAGAAACACTGGAGTCCAGGGTGAATAAGTGGGTTAATACCAACATAACTCAACAAACGCAAGTGGTTTAAGGCTTCTAACATTCAAATAACACATAGTGAGCCATATTTTACATTGCACATTTATAATTGCATAACAATAAAATTCATCCTTAGCTTATAACATTTTCCTAGCTTTTTTTATGGAGTTGAGTTAGTACTGTGGATAACAGGCAAACATTCTGTGAATCTGAGAAGAAAATATTTTGAAAGGAACAAGATTATTAACAGAAAGCTTCAATCCAGGAATGGCATGTATATGTCATACCTAGTCGAAGAAGTACCAGGCTGAGGAAGAATTCCAACAATCGACTGAATGTCAGGAATGGAAATCCCAGCTGCTTCTGTATGATTTTTTTCACAATACATAAATTTAAATATTACAAAAATATAATTAAAATCTTATGCACAAATAACATCAATATCATTCCACTGGAACCAAATGTAATATGAATCCGCTAAAATGACAAAGGCCAACAATGGTTAAACAAGAAAAGAAAATGATGACATAGATATGTCAGTTTTCACTCCCACCAACCCAGTAGAGAGCACACAGAAGATTTCCTAAAAGAACAAGAGAGCATAACAAATGGAAGAAATGGAACTTAGCTCCCAATGAGTAAGACCAGATTGATAAAGCAAATTTACAAAGCCTAATTAATAATTAACAAGCCAGTAAATTTACAGGCACCTACAGTTTCTATTGATGTGTACTAAAAGTAAGAAATCATAGCCACCTGAAGAATTCAGAGATTTAGGCCAACAAATGAATAGAAGTGGCTCATCGTAAAGTCAAAAATTGGTTGATATATTTCTTGCCTCAGTGTCATTTAAAAAATCCAAATAAGTTGATTCTAGAATGAATAGCCACTATCATATATTTCTTTGACTTTTTCCCCTTATCACCGAGTATTCCAAAAATATGTGTGATGAAAGTGACGAAACTAGTACCACCACCTCCCTAGAATTTAGTTCAATGCCCTCTTAATGCTAGAAAATCAAGGAAGTAGATGACTTTATCATGGTTCGCCTTACCTGTCTATATCAGTGTACCAACTGGTATACCAAACCTTGGACTTTACATTACCCTATTTTCGAAACCTAAGGATTTATAAATCTCTTATGGAGAACAATCTTGTTCTTGGATTAAAATATTTTTTTCTTGAATCACCTTGATGACGCTCTTCACCATCAAGGCTAGATATGTTCCAAGGGTCAGAATGTTTTGCTGGCTCAATTTGCACTGTAAAATTTAGTATCTGGATTTTCAAGGGTCGGAATGTTTACAATGGTCATGAAAGGCCAAAATAAATATCTGCAGTTCCATCCTGTGTTGCAATCAATCAAAAAGTCATTGTATTTTCAAATGGATGCAAAAGAAGTAAAGAACTATAGACTATAGTATATATTTCACTATCACCTTTTATTTATTAGCATGCATGTCCAAATGTGATTTTCAAGCATAGAACACAATTAACAAGATAAAAATTGGAGCGGAGATTTGCAAGATAAGAAGTCAATCAATTCAGAGAAAATGCAGCATATATAATATTTCTGTCACATGTTTCTAAGGAGAAATAGCTACCAGCTACAGCATTAGCAGGAAGTTGATAAGGCAACTTCAAAAGTTCTCCATTTTCTTCATCATACTTCAATACAGACAGCAGCCCATTCTCATCTCCAATATACCTAAAGCAGTAATTTAGTTAACATTTTTCTGACAAGCCAGCAAGCAGCTGACTGATGAGAATCAGTAAAGCAATTCCTTTAATAAAAACGCACATCAAGTAGGTCCCATAGATTACAGAAAAGGCAGTTACATTAGCCTCCCACTGAAAACAATGAACTAGTTGCCTGAGCTCTAAATTCCAAACCTGCCAAGGAGATGAAATTTCAAGGTTCTGGATAAATATGTAAAGAAAACCAAAAATAAACATAATTGAAAGAACAAAGTCAAAATTATGTATTTAAGTATTACTGCATATGAGTATACAAACATGCCTGAAGGAATGTAGGTAAGTATATATGCATGAATATATGCACGCAACAAGCAAGAATTTTTGCTGAAAGTTTAAAGTTTCAAGCATGACCATAATCAAAAGAACAAAGGAAAAATTTGCAAAAGAATGGATGTGGATTTCACAGGTAACAACAAAATTCGCAAAAGAGGAAAGAAGACAACAGCATTTAAGCAGACAAAGTCATGCTCCATCAGACCTCTCCTATTTTATAGGGGGTCAAAAGCTCTAATGCCTCACTCTCAGTATTATAATGCCAATTCTCAATATAATAACAGCAGATGGTTATAAAAGTTCTATTAAATGTATTACTATCCAAAATAATGTGAGGAGTAGTACTACACATGCTATAGAAACCAAACATTATAATTATAAATTTAGTACCTGGACTTCATTCTCATTTGTAATGGTGACAAGAAATCCTTGATTATGTAGAAACTGAAATAGAAAAAGTACAAGTTTTGAGACTAACAAAGAAAAATTACACTTTAATAAAGAAATTTTATTTCACTAGAACAAAGCATAAGATAAAACAAAAAATATTCTTAATAAAGGAGACTTCTGATTTCCCAACCATGCTGATACGTATATCAATGAACATGTACACACACTAATGTCGGGAAAAAAGGACAAAGGACAATTATGGTTTCACAAATGACACATTAAGAAAAATGTAGATTGGAAGTAGGCATAAATCATGTCAAGCAATATATGCAATATAGCGAAATACAATTATATTTATCAAATGCAACATATATTGTGCTGGGAAATCAGCTGAGTCTTAACCTTTTGCGATCTACAATGTCCAACAGCTGAGCCTTATGTTCATGACCACTATGCAAAAGCAATAAACATGAATGATTAATGCTGACCATGAAACTGAATTTTGTGAAATCATGTTCTTTTTCCAAGGACACTAAGTGATACAAGAAACTTGAGTAGTTAATATTCGATTCTCAAACATTTAGCAAATAACATTAGCTTCTGTATTATTTTGAGTGCAACTTTAATAGGACAATGCCGTTGCATCAATAATACATCACTTCGACATACCTACATTTTCTAAATATCCAGTTAGTAATGACCTAAAATCGAAGAATAAAGTTGACACTCCCAAGGGAAAGCATAAACTAAAAATATGGATGAAGAGATTGATTGTATTTCATTATTACTTGATTCAGAAAGAAACTCTCCTAAGTTTTAGAAACTTTATGTTTTGCAATTTTTTTCACCCTTTCTCACTAAACTTCCATTCTCATATTTCTTTTTGCTGACATGTTGATTCTTGCTGAACTTTTGGTCATATATTTCAGAATTGGATTTAACAATTTCTATTATAATTCAACAGATGGCACAAAATCATGATACACATCATATGCTTTAATAATTTACCAGATCCTAGTTGAAAGATATGTGTTTTGATCTTCATTTACCGAGGAACACACTAGAGAAAGTTTTCATTGCCTCTCTGATCTTGACAAAAAATACTTAACAAGTCTCAAAACAGATTTTCTCTAATGTGGCTGAACTTCAAAGTTCAAACGCCAGCAATTGTATGTGTTTAAAATTAATTGCTGCACCATTTTCTTTAAAGACCTTTTTTATGCATATGACTATTTAAACCTCAATCATGTTAGCAGATGACTCATTCATTTAATCAGGGTGCACAAGAAGATTTATTTCTTGTAGGTTCCATTATGCTATATTGTTTAGAAATCTTATCAAACAGAACTAAGCTCTACTAAACCAGGAAGAAACAAAAGCACATTGCCGAGAGTCACAACCTCTAAATATTTATAGGGAACCTTCTTTGGGCATATAAGAAGGCCTTCAATATTATCACCTCCAATAACTTTTATCCTACCATCCCTGCAGTACAGGAAAAACCAATTATCCATAAAAGGTCAGGAGAGTATATAGATTCTTTTTTTTTTTGGCTTAAAAATGATCATTAGATGATGAAGCCAATTTATTAGGCAGAAGAGTTTGCAAGTAGAAACTAGAAAACACTGAAGAAGATGCCAATTGGCTATACTATTAGGCAAGGTATGCAATCTCATTGGGCATACCGGTACAGTACCAGTCCATACCAGTGTACTAGGGCCAGTGCACCAGTCCTAAAATGGATATAAATGGAAGAAGAAGAATACCCTAATAAGCTCTAACTACATGAACATTCTGTAATTAATGAGTCATCAATTACCCTAAAATGGGTATAAATAAACAAAGACCCCAATTACATGAAATTAACATAGAGTTTAAGTGTCGGATTTCCTTGATTTGAGAACAATTACGATCAATCTTGAGATTAAACCCCTCTTCAATGGCCAATTAACCTTCCCCAATTGTTAACCAAGAAATCAAGAAAATGAGAGGGAGAATGAGTTTGAGAAAGAATATGTGAGAATGAGAGAGGTGGTAGATCCCCAACCAGGCCCCAGTGGTCGGATTGGATGATTTGACCCAAATCTGACCATTACCTACTGGTAACAATCAGTAACGGTCGAATTCTGATTGGTATGACTAGAAAACCCGGTGTACTGGATGGTACATCTTCAATCTGGAACGGTACACCTCTATCAAGTATGAACAATCAAAATTGGCTTGGTCCACATCTCGATGGCCGGTCAGGCCAGTAAATACCAGTGATTTAACACCATAGCAACTGAAATTGCAATGATTGCTATTAAGCATAAATGAATTAATGAAAAGCATATTCTTTCATGTTGCACGATGCATAAAACTAATGTCTTAACTTTTTCTTTACATAAAAAGACAAACAAAGAAACTGAGCTTTTCGTAATAACATTTTGAGCATTGGTCACATTTCAAACATCAAAAGTGTTGATTATAGTGTTCACCACCCGCCAGCTTGATTATTAAACATGAGCACACATATGACAATTTTTTGTTGCGTAACTTTATGAAACTCATAAATATCATGAATCAGTTTTTTTATGAAGCAAAAGGCTGGGAGTCAAAACTTTAACCATTTAAGGTTCAAAAGGCATCCATCTGTACTCTCATTATTTATAAAACTTAAGTTATGCCATTGTTTAGCACACAAACAAGAATAAGAAAAGAAATGCAAATATACTAACGAAGCAAAAATATGCTATTGGCTAAAATAACTTTTAAAATACACATGCATGTCATTTCTACATTCTATAAACATGCACATACATATGCAAAAACTCATTACTGACCTACAACTGAATCTCATACTTTCAGCATCATGTAAATGAGAGTAGAAGACAACATATTTTACAAAATGCATGAAGGCACACATATGCATGTATAACTTCTATAAATCTACAGTTCAAGACTTCAACTATTGTTTTCCAAAACTTTTGAACACCATGAATGGATAAAGTGAAGAAATAATCTAAATTTAAGAAGCACATAAGAATTGGTGAAAGCCTCTCTGCTTGTAAGGGTTGGGTACTTGGCTCATACATTAGGTTTCAGATATCAGTATCAGTGCCCATGTCAAGATCATATTGGACTTTTATGAACCAAGCCGTACAAATATGGCACACGATGATATGCCACGGAACATAGTAAAGATTGGATTTAAGTCTGCATCTATCTGGAGTCCAGTTAAGAATTAGATTAAGTCTAATGGTTAGGACGAAAAATAGTGGGTCTATTTTTACTTAATCGGGTGCTGATGTTTTCTTTATTTTATGGTACAACTTATGCAGTGCAAATTTGGGTACATAATCAATTTATTGTGATGCCAAAACAAACACCAGATTTGAACAGGATAAGCAATGGTAACAGGAAACCAAATCTACTTTTATATGATAGAATATTGAAGATTCTGATAGGAAATGAAGTGTAAATAAGTTCAGAATAATCTTTGTTTTCTTTCTTTTCTCTTCTAGAGAGTCCCTTTAGTTAGTGTAAATATGAGCCTAATTTGGAGTCTTTACAATGTATTGAGTTATTAAGTTAATATGGAACTTTAGGTATCTTTATGGCCCTATATTCACGGTTATCCTCTTCCTCTACCTCTTATGAGATTCCCTCTAGCCTCTAATCCCCCTCTCAAATCTCTGTTTCTAGTTCTTTCATTTTTAATTACTACCCCAACAACTATAGCTGTAACTTAACATTATTGATTGGAAATCAAGTATCCCAGACAGCACTCCCATGAAACTTGGTGATATGATACCCATGAAATGAAATGGACATATGATCCAGATTTAGCAGAGGTCTTACAAACTCATTCAAAGTTAGCCAAACATCCACAACAACTGCAGTGAGAAAAATTGCAAGTAGACAGATTATCAACATTCTCTTTTACTTTATTGTCTTTTAACCTTTAAGAAAAATTAAGAGAAATATGCAATCAAAGATACCAGTATTTTGACCCTACCTTCTGAGAAAAATATTTACAACCATATTATTCGAAATAGATCATCCAAAAGATAGAATTATTTGTTGATCTTTTGCATGATATCAAAATTTATTGTTTACGCAAACATATTAATATGTTAAAACATACACATACAGATATATACATGGAGGCTGAGAGAGAGAGAGAGAGAGAGAGAGAGAAAGAAAGAGATCTTTGCATATACATTTTAGTATATATGCATAGAAAGATATCTAGCGGATCACCATCATAAACACAGCCCTAAAGCACCTTGTGCCAATTTGATGGATATCCATGACTTATGTAATTATGCATAAATATAAACACGGATAAAGTGAAGAAAATACCTTCAGTTTTCCAAAAAAGACATAAATTTTACTTAAACATGTCCCTTATGAGTATTGTGAGTACTGTCATTTTGGCCCAGCTGAGCCTCAAGTCCATTATAATTGCAAAGTATAATCTTTTTGCCCTTGCCTAAAACTAATAATGGTTATTTATTCTAAAAATGTCTTTCTATATTTTTAATTACTATGCAAGTGTTAAAAGAGCAACCCTCTAGACTATCCTCCTTATCAAGATGTAGTTACTAAAGAACCCATGGACATTAGAGGATCATCCATGTCTTTCCCAAAGCAAACATAACCCACTGTTAATAAAAACATAAAAAATATAACCTAGCATCAGCAGAAACATAGACAGCACTAAACATAGTCGATGAATTAGCATCATTGTACTCACAAAGTTCCAATTGCCAATAGTCTCTGAATAGGATCAAAAGCTAAAATAGATGCAGTATATGGAATGCCATAGTGAATTGTGACTTGAGCAGCAAGGCCCGACAAAGTATGTTCATTCTCTTCAGTATGCTGTTAAGAAAAGGAAATATATAGTCAACAATTTGGTGATCTAAATTTAAATTTAAATAGCATATGCTCATATAAAATAAAGCACACAATCTGGAAGTTAGAAGACAATAAAAACACTAATTATAAGGCATGCAAGCGATGGCCGATTATATTAGTTAGAGTCTATTTACAATACAGAGTTAAGTTGTCACATATTCTCAGTTTTTGCTATTCTTGATTATGTCTTTGTGCACCTTCTTTATTCTGATGTTTTGACTTTTCTAATACGACTGAGATCAAATAATAGAGTTTGTTATTAGATAGGAGTTTATCACGGAGGAGGCAAAGAAGGTAAAAACCATGTCCCGCTAAGTTTGACTACATTGATGCTATCTATAGACGTGCGCATGCGGCTGGCTGAGAGGGTGGCGATGTTAATATCTATTGCTTACTTCGAAGCTTGGTTATCTTGCCCAACTGATCTTTAACCCTATCTCTCCCCTTCTCTATTACTCCGTTTGTGATTTATTTTCTCATCTTATAGGAGACCCTACTCTTCGTTTGTTGTTTTCCTCACCATTTCTTTCTCGTTTATTGTTCCTTACTGTTAAGGTGGCCTATTATCTGCAGCATTTATCATAGAACGCCAAACCCTGATGTGATTTCATCTTAACAAAGATATATTGTTAAAGAAAACCATCTACGAGCATAGTAAGCCATTTAGTCGAGTAAGATAACAGGGTAGACAATGCATATAACAAGAATATCTTGATGTCCGCATATATGATCAATTTCGGCGATCGACTCAAAAATTGGTGACCGCCTAATATAATGTCAACAGATGCCGTAAGATTGTCGCTTCGTTAGCTGCTTCAATCGTTATTAAACGAATTGTTCTCAGAACCAAATTCCAAGAACCAAAGAATTTGATAGATTCCCTCTTGTTCTCGTCCCCACATTTATTCTCGGAGCTTGGGTAGCTCAAAGTCCCGTCGCAAGCACAATGACTGAATTGCACGGAATAAATACGAGACAACGAGAGGATGGACGGATCGGGAATATTGCCGAATACCTGCTTCAGGACTTTCTTGATGAAGCGCATGGCGTCCATCGGCAAGATCTTGGCGTCGACGCCGATCTTTCGGCTACGATCGGATCGGGGTGTAGATGCCGCGCGAGGGAAGCAGGTGGGATCGAAGGACGACGAGCGAAAGATGGCTCCGAGAGATCGGTCGGTCGTCGCCTCTTCCCCGGGGAAATAGAGGAATATAGAAGAGGAAGAAGGAAAGCGAGGAAAATAAGGAAATAAGTTGTCCTTCGGAATTCAGAAAGCAGACCAAAGATCGACGAACCACGGACGGTCCGGATCTCATCATCGTCTCATGATGATGCCGCCATGTGTCAGGATCAGACACTGCCCTTGACATCGTCCGAGGGAATAAATTACGTATGCCTAAGAAAATGCTGTTTTAATATCATAAATATTCAATATGTCAAGAATCTATTTTAATATCATAAATATTCAATATGCCAAGAATATAATGATCGTATCAGCTAGCTTAACTGATTATTTTTTTTATTATCTCACACCTTGAAGGTTGAAATTAATTAAACCATCAAAATATTTAACATAAATATTTTATTATTTGTTTAAGATGATATTTACATATGTTAGAGAAATTCGTTGTCGAAGTCGAAGTCAAACCGACGTGGTCCAAACCCGAAGACATTGAAATGTTCGAAGTGGCTTGTAGATGATTATGAGGTAGCTTCGAAGCGGAAGCATCGAGTCTCATGGTATTATCGATACTTAGGCCAATGTCGAGAGAAGTTTCTCACACTGATCCTTCCGATGCTCAAGTTAGTACGAGATTTATAATCAATGTAATTTTTTTTAGGGGGGTAAGGGGGAGAGCCCTTAGCATAGTGTCGGGATCACCTTTTGTATTAGGCTTTAAATGAGACATCATATAACTGCTTAAACATCTCTCAATTGACATTTTGTTCGTGTGGATGGTACAGGAGAGATAACCTTAAATGACTTATCTTTGACTTTTATCCACGCGAGCAGATAGACACAAATGACATGAGTTATTTTTCTTCCACACGAATTTTTATATGACGCTTACATGTTAGATGATGATTGATCGTTAATATGCTCATCTCAACATCAAGTATGAAATTATAATTAATATGAGAAACAGATTAAAATCGATGTGATTTAATATAATTATCATCAATGTTTATGTTTATAATGTTAGTTGCTATTATAGTTCTTATTATTTTATATACAACTTTTTAAATTAGTTGTAGTATTTTTTTAGTTTTTATTATAGGTATTTTTAATTTATTTATTAAAAAATAATATAAAATACACAGTACGACCAGTTGATCCAACTGTCGTTCATATAGCTGCGGTGGAAATCTCGTCTCATCCTTTATAAGGTGGCGTCGGCGGCGAGATGACATCCTAACGCTGCGTGGCTCGCACGACCTGTTTATGGTCGTCTCTTTCCCCGCGGATGTAAGCTCGGCACGTCGCTGGCTTTTCCTTGCTCATCGCCCGTGGATATAACAGAAACGAACCCACGCCATCCCTGTGCAACGCCGAAGACACGATGGATTCTTGTTCGCTCGGATCTCGATGGCTCCCTTGTTTCGTCGTCGTCGTCGTCTTACTCTGCGGCGTAGGTTTCACGCATCCTGTCTCAGTTAGTCGCTCTGATGCTTCCTTCTCTCTCTCTCTCTCTGCTCCTTCCATTCTGTGTAAGTTTCTGCGTGGACTCGCATCATTGTTGTGATGGAACTGAACAGGGCGGACCACCGGAGAGCCACGATCATTGACGGTTTCGTTGAATGACTACGGCGGTGCACGAGCAAACCCAGGGCATGAGCCGAAGCCCAAGGCAGTGCCCAAACTAAAGCACAGGGCATGACCGAACCATGGCGTTGCTTCCTCTTTGTGGTGGTGCTCCTCCTCGTGTTGTGTGTGTGGAAAAAGGAGAGTTTACAGCGTTACTTCATAATGACTCTTTGTTTACCAATAAAACGAGGCGTTTGTAATTGCTGATACAAGACACGTATTGATAAGCAAACACGCATATATCGTAGTCTGTATTTCGTTATTGAAATATCCATACGAAGAATTAAATTATATATATATATGCTTGCTCGAGGTAAGACTCAAACATGTGAAATAATTAATTTAAAATAATATTATATGAAAGATAAATTATGAAGACACAATTTGATACTATTATTTTCTTCTCATGTGAGAGGATCTTTAATAATTAAACTAACCAACATATTTAGATTTATGGAATACTTTCTCTCTACTTATTTGATTTAGTTGATGATGCACTACTAAGAAGAAATTATGCTTTTAATCAATGTAATTGTTATTCGTGCAACACACTCAATTTTAGTCTTATATCGAAAGTGAATAATAATATAAATTTATTTACTATAGTTTGACATCTATTCTATGGTTAGCATATTTGATAGTAGCTTGGGCTTGATAAGTTGATAAGCCTTATAGTAATATGATAGGTAAAGGGCAAGAGACAGAGAAAGAACTATGATTGGGTTGATTCTGTGTTGTGGTTTTAAGTCTTGCTAGGCTATCATTTGAAGAGATGATATGTTCTTCTCTCTCTCTCCTTATTTACGAGCATAATAGAGATTTTATTCTTCGAGTATGATATGACATATTTTGGTATAATTGGTGTGGCAACAAACGATAGCCATCTCATGGTCGACGTGGGGGCGACGGGAGTCATACCCGTGCCGTCTAAATCTATACAAGGTGGTGTTGTTTTATTTTGAATCATTCACGATGATGCAGGGCGACATCGCATAGCACAGTCATAAAGTCGGCCCATGTCACACGATAAGCATGGATCGACCTCCCGAGATATCATGGATCATTAACGAGTCTCGTACAAACAACCTTCCGACAAATAAGTATAAAAGTCAATTTCAACCTCACAGACAGGAGGGGAGGAAAAATACTACCATTCAAAAATCTCTTTCCCGACGTTGATATTTATTTGCGGGAAAGAATAGTAATCAAAGGTCTGTCTCGACTCAACCTAATTGTACCACTACATCGTCGTCGGATCCTCGTGCGAATGACCTTACACCTTCGGGATAAAATCTAGCCGTGTCGACATCCGTTTAAGTTGCACGACAGAGTATACTACAACCGATTGCGATGTGAATCAGTGGTGTTCATTGGCTGCATTCTCGGCCTATCACTCTCTTCGTTCCGTCCACCGAAAAGAAGCGGTGCATAAGGTGATTTGGGTCCCCAACGTGCTTGGTATGATGTCCGCATCACGTTTCCTCCCTCTTTTTCCTCTTCTTTCGATCTGGAATCCACTTCTCGGAAGCACCCAACACAGATTTTGATGCAACGATGACGTCATCGGAGAGCATCGAGACGTAAGCACCTACGCAAGATTTGTAATTTTGATCGAGCGGGAAAAAGAATGATTAAAATACTTTTAAGAATGATTAAAGGACGATAAAGTGGGCACGTGATGGGACTACGTTCGTGTACGGAATCGGAGCGGTGACGCTTCTGAATCCGCAAGGGATGCCGGACCAGATTCATCTTCCGCTTATGATGGGATCGGACCTCGTTATATAATACTTGCAATCATCGTTGTCTTAGACACGTATTGGACGGCCAGTTGGTAGCATAATTACGAGCTACATGGATCGGACCGTCGGACATAATTATTAGGTCTCATCATCGTTCGATTCGAATGAAAATTGAATCGGAATCAAATTGATCTGACCATTCCAATTCCAAGATTGCAATGAAACCCATATTCAAACCCAAACAATATATACAATTCTTTATCCTACTTTTAATCAATTCAAAAAAATTCAATTTTATCTTTATATTTCAATTATTTGTTTAAGAAATTATTCAAGTTAATCCGATTTAATATAAAATTATGTAATAAATCTAATAAAGAATTTTCTGTATAGATTATCCTTTATATATCGAACATATTCGTGCCCGGTCAGTTTCGTAATTTCCGCGTGTCATATATTGTAATAAAACTGAAAGCAGCGAATCGTTCCTCGCCTTTTAAAATGGTAGGTTGATGTGCCAGAAATGGGGCCCCGAGGCGGATGCACGTGGCAGCTAATGGGCCGCGTCGCGAGCACGGAGGCTGCCCGCCACTAAACAGCGTCTTCCCTACCCCCTTTCCCTTCCGTTTGGGCTCTCCCATCTCCCCCACTTCCTCAGTCCACTCGTCTGTCCTCCGCCGCCGCCGCCGCTGCTGCTTCTTCTCTGCTGCCAGCGTAGAGAAAGGGATCTTGAATCGATTTCGAGGTGATACCTCTTTCTCGACCCTCCTCTTCTTATCGCGCTACTAATCCAAGACTCCGGTCCAAGAATCGCTGTCTTTTTGTCGTTCTGCTGTTTTTACGTGAGATCTCTCGGTCTTTCTCCTTGGAGGTTGGTTGAAGTAATGGCGGCGGCTTCCGGTTGGCTTGTCAATCCAATCCACTTCTCTGAGAATTTAGGTTCCGGTTTTGGTCCGGAACGTGGTGGTGCTTTGAAAAGGAGAGGAGTCTTTGTGGGGTTCGATTCCTTGGTGCGGCATGGGGAGAGGAGGTCGCAAGGTTTACGTTGGGTTGCTCGAGGATATGGAAGAACGAGCGGGATGGTTGTTGCCGCAAGCCCTCCTACGGATGACGCCGTGGTGATAACGGAGCCGTTGACGAAAGAGGACCTCGTTGGGTACCTCGCTTCCGGTTGCAAGCCCAAGGAAATGTGGCGGTATGCATCTTGAAATCGCTGCCTCAGAACCCTCTGCAACTTTGATTTGCTTATGATACTTCTTTTACTTGTGGAAACGCGCTTGCTTCTTGAACATTTTTGTGTTTCCTTGAGATGTTATATTTGTTTGATCTGTCCAAAAAGTTGTCATAGCAAATACAAAGGGCATCATGTGTTCTGTGGTCTGGTCTTTCCACCAAAATGGCTGCCCTTCATAGTTAGTACATCTGATGATACTTTTTAAGTATCTATGAACCATGACATATGTGGCGACCAACTACATCCTATCCCTGATTGTTAAGTTCTAGGACTTCAGGGTGAAGTTATTCCAGAATTTTACTTCTAGGATACTATCGAAGGTAAGAGAAAGGTGATCTCATGTATTTTTTTTTTGTGCTCTCCTAAACTGGATATCGATTTGCTCTTTTCTTGTATCAGTCTTCCTTGGTTATATGCTTTTGTTCAGTGTTCAGTTGTGTTGCCTGTTTCCAGTCCTCGAATGTTTGTCTTCTGTTTGTCATAAATGTAGTTGAAGTTGATGTATTGTTGTTTAATTTTTGGAATTACTCAACTTTTTATGCATTCTGGTTTTGAGGGTAGCGTCATTGTTTTTGGCATATTGGGACTCTGCACTTTTATCTGCAGTTAGTAGTTTCACTTTTATTTTTTTGTGGCAGAATTGGGACTGAACATGAGAAGTTTGGCTTTGAAGTTGGAACTTTATGTCCGATGAAATATGAACAAATTGCAGACTTGCTGAATGCTATAGCAGAGAGATTTGATTGGGATAAAATAGTGGAAGGAGATTATGTTATTGGCCTCAAGCAGGTGAAAGAGCCATCCTTCATTTCAGCGAAAGACAACTTTGCCAACTTTAACGCCTCAGAGATACTTTCAACTTATTCTTGGATTTCCCTCTGCTAGCCAGTTTATGCTGTCTTTTTTCATCTTATAGTATTTGGCCTTCTACTTTTTCTCCAGATTCCTACAATTATATCCTACTAAGCCAAGTTTAAGTTTATTGATTTTTTCTATAATTTCTTTTAGGTTTGAGTCATTAACCTCTACGTTTGTACACCTAAGTAAATATAGGTTTGAATTATGGGGTGACTCTACTGTGATTATACCAACTCGATGACCTCATCCATGAATCTCCATGTTTGTATAGTGTAGCCCTTTCTTATTGTCTCATTTACTCATAATCCTAAATTCTGATGATTTTTCATTGTGTACTCGACCACCCAGTGTCGGTTTAGTACTTCGAAGATTAATGAGCAAATGACTACATCATTTTCATTGCAAGCCTCTGTTACATGTTCTATTGGAAAATATAGGACAGTAGCCGTGTTGACACGGACTTAGCTGGTTTTGCCTAAGTCGTGCGGCACCCTCGCGCGTCCGTCCGCAAAGGTCAGCCTCCCCGAAGCCTCCCATTGTCCCTTAGGACCAACAAAAGAGAGAACGGGTTAAAGAGAACGCCTCAATCGGGATCCACAAGCAAACATGTCCGAAAAACACTTCATAGACAATGCAAATTACAAACAGACTTTACAAGCTTTGAACAGTGGCACAACAATGGGTAAAATGGTCCATTACAGACCGAAAATCTCTCGCACGTGTCCACATGACACAACCTTTATTTACAAGTCTAAGAGGCCACCAACCCAACTAAAATGGGACTATTAAGCCTTCGACCGTCTCTCTACATTCTGTACAAGGCAAGAACATGCCAAGAGACACGGACATACATGAGCATTACATCAAACATCTTGTTTAGAAGTTTGTCCGTGACATTCTCCCCCACTTATCCCTTCGACGTCCTCGTCGAAGCCTTTGTGAACACTGCAACTCTTCGCCTTTATTGAGTCTTCAATCTTCTGCTCCAGCTGCAATGCGCCTCCTGGCTCCCAGCTGCTCTCCGCTGCTGTTTTTGAGTAGTCGAACTTTTGATCCGCCATGTTGCTTCAACTCGCCAATGACTCTGACTCTGGTGTGGGGTTGGCTGAGTTGTGTTGATCCTCGTTGATTCCTGCGGATCCACCAAAATGACGGAAAAAACCATCCTTACTGCGCCAGTCTCTCAAAAATTCCACATGCTGCTTGAACTGGGTAGATGCTTGTTGGAGCTTTAACGAGCATCGCCTCGCAAACTTCTGAAGTTTTGGGTCCTTCCTCCACAACATCTGCTCATTGACTCTTCTTTCAGTTAGTTGTCACATCCAAGTAGGTTCGCATCACTTCCGCTTTCGATTGGCATTTCGTTGGGAAATGAAGCGGACAATCTACTCTCAGTAGCACTAATCACCATTGGTGAGGATTTGACAACTGTTGTCTTCCATTCTCTTCGAAGGGTCTTTGAACTTGTGCAGAGCTCCTCTGCTGGATAGATAAGAGAATTGGGGTACTCGGTTTCGCCCATTCTCTTAAGAGTTGAGAAGGCAAAGGTTACTTGACTTCGCCCGCCTCCTCGAGGTTGTACTTCATGCATCGAGCTGGTTACTGGCCTTCGCCTGCTCTTTGCTCACACTTCTGAAGCACTTGAAGTGTTTGCACTCCTTGCATTGAGTTAGTTACTGTGATTCACCTTCTCAATGCCATTAAACTTCTGGAATGCAGGAAGTTTTCACCCCAACTTGGAGTAATTCTCTGATAGATGAGGTCGCCTCTGGGATTGTACCGTCTTCTCCATCAACCCTGCCGCCTACTCCACTGAGTAGCAAAGGTACAGCACCGCGTACTGCTTGCTTCGTTCCTTGGTCGTGCACTCTTGCATGACCCGAAGTCCTTCACTTACGGCTATCTTGATGAGAAACTTGTTGACACCGGTCTTACGAAGTTTTTTGGCCTCTGCTCTTCAGTCTTGTCTCGGTACTTGGAGATTGCCTCTGCATGCTCCACTTCCTCGGCCCCTTTCACGACCAAGCGCTCTCCCTCCGTGAGAGCAAGGGATCAATGACTTTCACGGAAATCCCGCCTCTGCGGTACCATGGCGCTGCCATGCCCATGGCACTCTCCGTCGCCTCGCCTCTGAATCCCTTTTCTTCACAATCAGTAGATATGTCTCTGTGACACTCCTCTGAGTCCACCTCCATTCTAACTGATGCTTGATTTTGGGTAGCTAAGTCCCTCTGGACTCGTCGTCGCTTCCTCGCCCCTTTCGACCCCCTGCTTCAACACCTCTGTGTTTTCCAAGCAGTCCGTTTTGTCGTTGGAAAGACAGACTGCAACTCCCATGCATGGCCTCTGCCATCACGTTGTAGAGTTTGCACCGATTCTGTTCTCCTTAGCTTCCTTGGTAGCAACGTTCGCTTACTCGACCGTGTCCTCTGACTTGTCGGGCTCCCTTAAGCAAATATGAGCTCTAGAGCAGTCCAACTCTCCAGCTGCTTCGATCATACCTCTGCATGATCAAGTCCCTCCCATGGAACTCACTGGTACTTGCATTCGAACTTTTCCCTTAGTGGAACACAGCCCCCATATGCTGATGACCAAGGTTTTCGTCCGATGCAAATTCGATGCACGCACGGAAGACCCGCCTCTGCGGTACCATGGCCTTCACTCCTTGAATCCATAGCCCTTCTTGCCGTCGTGTTGTTCACCAAAGCAGAGCTCCCAGTAGCTCCCGATCATACCTCCATATGATCTCATCCCTCACGGGACAAAGTCGTGTGTATCGCATTGCCACGAATTGTTCCACCACGATCCGCTGCACCATGTCGCCTCCTGGTGACATCTCCATTGCATTCTGATCCTTGTGGAATAAACTCGAATTGTGAACCCTCCATGTGTGGCCTCTGCCAATACATCGCAGGGTCTCCTCCACCTTCGATTTTGTTCGCTCCTTTGGCAATCGACCTTCATCCACCCACTCTTGGGTCACACCTAGATGAAGCACCGCTCTAGGACAGTCCGTCGCCTAGTAGCTCCCGAAGTCCACCGACTTCACTGTAATTTGTGCACCATTGTCTGGATCCTGGGCCTCTGCCCCTACCAGCACAATCTCCGCTGCGCACCGCTTCCTTCATAGCAACTCGAATGGCAACACTGTGGCATATTCTTCAAGAGTACCCGCCTCTGCGTCCTCTTGCCCCGTGCTAAGGCCTTCTGAACCCAACTTCGCCTCCGCAAATTGAGTCGCCTTAGTTCCTCCATCAAATGCTCCTCTGAGATAAGGTGCATGTGCCCAGAAGCTCCCTTCGTCTTTGGCACCATGCAAGATGAGTCTGCTCCGTCAGAATGAAGGACCCATGGAACAACATGATCCTACCCTTGCCTCTGCAAGAGTTCATGTCTTTGACCTCTGTCTAAGGAAAGCAATGTGCTTCTGCTCCATGTTCCAACTTCTCTGCTGGCTCCCTTCATGCGGCTTGGGTACTTCGCCAAGTTACACCCCAGTTGCTCCGCTCCTCGTTTTTGCATTGAGTCGATGGTGGCCCTCGCGCCCACCATTCCACGGGTCAGCCCTCCCTTGAGTCCGATCTCCAGATCGACTCCAAGTGTGCCTTCATTTAAGTTGCTTTAGGTTGCTCCCCCACTTGATCTCGCAATGCATCCACCAATGTATTCTCTCGAGCGAGATCATGCGACAACTCCTCGCCGCTTGCTCAGTCCATCGAGCTTCGTAGAGTTGTTGTCTGTTGAGGTACTCATCCTCAACATGTGAGGTCCGTCTCACATGATTCTCCCTCTGGAGAGCCGGGACTTATCCCTCCTGGATAACTATCCCGTTGGAGCAACATCTCTCTTCGTTTCGGAGACCACCATCCCCTTGGACTACTCCGATCTGCTGAACAAACTATGCATTGTTCTGCCTCTTGCAAACGCACTTGCTAGATTGCGCCTCCACGTCAATACAGCCACCGCTGCACCCCTCAAGGCCTAGCAACATGCTGAACTCGTTGCACACTTCAGCCTCCTCCGGACGTATCCTTCGCATGCCGAAGAGAAAGTTTCAATGCTCCAAGGCGCCGAGTCTCGACCGCCTTGGGATGGCCACGAACATTCCATCGTCCGCATACAAGCCCATGCATGAGTACCGAATTCTTCGAGTTAGCAATTCCCCTCACCTCTGTGAGCTTTGCACAACTCTTTCGGTCGCTGAGCAACTCATTCCACTTTGCATGGTCTCGACCTTTGCCAAGCGCCTCGCTTGCCTTGAGCACCATCAAGTAAAGTTGTCAACGTTGAGCCGTAGCTCAAACTCAGTCATCCCAACCTTTGTGCGCTCCGCATTATTCCAAGCTTGCCTGTTCTCGTGGTGCCTCTTGCGCAAAGGGTTGGCCATTCCTCTGAATGCCAAACTCAGATGCCCGCTCCTCTGAGCGACTCCTTTTCCCTACATCTTCATGCCCGTTTTCCCCCAAACGGTCGCGCGTGTTGCTGACTGCCCTCAACGCAGCCCCGCTAGGTCCCCCACATTTGCATGTCAAGTGTTTCTATGAGTGCTTGTCCCGCTCTGATACCATATGACACGGACTTAGCTGGTTTTGCCTAAGTCGTGCGGCACCCTCGCGCGTCCGTTCGCAAAGGTCAGCCTCCCCGAAGCCTCCCATTGTCCCTTAGGACCAACAAAAGAGAGAACGGGTTAAAGAGAACGCCTCAATCGGGATCCACAAGCAAACATGTCCGAAAAACACTTCATAGACAATGCAAATTACAAACAGACTTTACAAGCTCTGAACAGTGACACAACAAAGGGTAAAATGGTCCATTACAGACCGAAAATCTCTCGCACGTGTCCACATGACACAACCTTTATTTACAAGCCTAAGAGGCCACCAACCCAACTAAAATGGGACTATTAAGCCTTCGGCCGCCCCTCTACATTCTGTACAAGGCAAGAACATGCCAAGAGACACGGACATACATGAGCATTACATCAAACATCTTGTTTAGAAGTTTGTCCGTGACAGTGTGGTACATTCAAGTTATCATCTTTATAATGTAGTTATATATATGATTGTTTGACATTCATGAGGAAGAGATTGGTATTTGATTGTGCAGGGTAAACAAAACATTTCATTAGAGCCTGGTGGTCAGTTTGAGCTTAGTGGTGCACCTCTTGAGACGCTTCACCAGACTTGTGCTGAGGTTAACTCACATCTTTATCAGGTCAGATTATAACTCTGCAGGCTTCTCCTTGTTAAGTTTAAATTCATTTATGTATATTTCATAATACGTTAAGAAAATTTCTCAGATTGCCTTGTCACAGAAGTTCGTAGATCACTGCAAAAATATTATCAAACTAAGGACTTTACCATATGGTTTCCAGTTCTTCAGCATTTTTTTACATGTTTTGTGTCTAACAAGATTGTCATTCATCTTATGGGAAGAATGATGCTGCATGATTGAATAATTCATATATGACTTAAATGTTTGTCTTTAATGAGATTCGTGTGGTTTGTTACTTTATTTTTGTTTACTGCTATTCGATAGGTGAAAGCTGTGGCAGAGGAGATGGGGATTGGATTTTTAGGAATTGGTTTTCAGCCAAAGTGGGGGCTGAAGGACATTCCTATTATGCCCAAGGTATGACAGGCTTTTGTATGTTATCCATACTACTCATATATGGAATATTTCTTTTGCTTTTTTGATACACATCTCGAGACACTGTTTTAGAGGCTTGGTTTTTTTTCTTTCTATTTCATACTTCTTTCCTATTACAGTGCAGTTTTTAAATTCCTATATTGCATAAAATAAGCCCTGAAAATGGTTGCTGAATTAATGTTTAGAGTTAATTGTACAAGTAATTAAACTGTGTCCATGTTATGAAGATAATGCTATAACTTCTACTTGCTTGATGCCATGGTTTGCAATATCGTATCATATCGCTCGATACGAGCGGTACATCGGTACACCTTAATGTATCATGTGTTGGTACACTCGGTACGTACCATACCGATAACTAAACGGTATATCGGTATGGTACGGTATTCAGAACCTTGCTTGATACTTCCATAAAGATCTGGATCAATTCTCTTTGCTAAGGAATGAGGAAATTTTACCTATATCTATTGTGTGGTTGCAAAGAAGACTAAAAAACACTCAATAAAGGGTGGAGCTAGGGTATCTTTTTTCCTTTTCTTTTGAAGGTACAAAACCTAATAATAACTAGTTGATATTGCAAGTGCACAAAACTATATAATCCATAATAATGTATTTTACAATAGACTCATACAGTTGTTTGGAGACTAAGTGAATTCATTCACCAGGTCATGTAATATTAGGTTATGGTTTATATAACTTTTTCATATTATAATTGAAATATGACATGGGAAATTAAAAAAACATCATGCACAAAAAATTGATTCTTGCTATTGTGCAGTATAAAATTTTTGCTTAATGGTAGAAGGTAGTTTTTCCATGAGTGGATAATAGGTCTGCTATGTTTCTTGGTTACACTGGGTGTTTTCTTCGGGTCTGGATTTGATCTTATAATGCTATAAAATTTTCACATCTAAAAGTAGGAATAACCAAGGTTGTTTTCTTTGTGTATGTGGAGAGGCATGATTTATAAAATCTATTGTTCTGTCTGTTCAATCTCTTCTGAACTAAGACGATTATATTTTCTTAGTTCAACCATCTTTCATGGTTTTGGTAACCCGCAGCTCTGTTAATACATAGTGTCTAGTTACTGGAAGTGACTGATTGTTTCATTTCACTGTAGTTCTTGGTTAAGGAATTTACATGAAATATGGTCATCTCTGTGATTTCAAAAGTTAGCAACTAGTTTCTGTCTTCATTTGTTTGAAATTCCTCAAGGAACAATATGCTCATACATATTGTTCTTGTTGTTTCTTGTTGCTGTAATTATACGCTCACTAGGATGCTTTCCACAGGGAAGGTACGAGATTATGAGAAACTACATGCCAAAAGTTGGTTCTCTTGGACTTGATATGATGTTCCGGACTTGTACGGTTCAGGTTAAATTTCAACTATGAAATTGGCGTTATCTTATTTTTTTTTTAAATATTGCCTTTTTAGATGTGAATTCATGTTGCAATGTCCTTTTGCTATCAACAGTCTCATATTACTATCGAAGTTCAACGACTCAAAACTGTTTTTTATCAGGTCAATCTTGACTTCAGTTCTGAATCTGATATGATTAGGAAATTTCGTGCTGGTCTTTCTTTGCAACCTGTGAGTACTTATTATTTGCCTCTTAAAATTTTGTTCACTTGTGTAATCTTGACTTCTAACTAGTTCTTGAATCAGATTGCAACATCAATATTTGCTAATTCACCTTTCACTGAAGGAAAACCAAATGGTTATCTTAGCATGAGAAGGTTTATCTTAACATCTGATGTGTATTCTTCTTCTTATATGTCATTATTTCTCTACTTTGATGTTTTCTTGATAAATCATTACTTGCTGCAGCCATATTTGGACTGATACAGACAATAACCGGACTGGAATGCTTCCTTTTGTATTTGATGACTCTTTTGGGTAAGTGTTTTTTTGCCCTTCCTCTGTCTCTCTCTTTGTTTGTTTTTTATAGACTTCTTGAATCGTTTTCCAAGCTTGTTTGTGTGTGAGTTGGTATTTACCAAATTCTGGATATCTTAACAGTGAACTTCTGCCAATCCTTCTCTGCACCTTCTGTGTTGATGTTAATCATTACTGTTACTTTGCAACGAAAAAAAAATAAAAACGAATAGATTAATTTTCAAATATTCTTTACCTTCATAATTATAAGGCAATGGTTGTTTTGTTGAACTTCGATAGTTGTATTCTTGTCGAGAAGTATCATAATTTCTTACTTCGGTGAGTTTTGTCATCCTTATTGATATGTCCATTGTTCATACTCTTATGCTTTTTCATTTTTTTATTAAAGGGGAAAGACGGGGGAAAGTTTTGTTTCATGTTATATGCTCTCTGCAAACCCTATATCCTAAACCTATCTAATAATTATGTGATATGCATTTCACTATAAAACATAATTGAGATGTGTAAATTTAGCATTTCAAAGGTCAATAACACTTTGTTAAAGTGTACCTGGATTATAAGATACATGTTCTTTTGAGAAAACGTAACTGCTTTTTGATCAATGCAGTTCTGCAAATCACTTTTGCTTTCTGCTGAATCTCAATTGTAGTCATAATCATCTTTGGCTTATAGGCCAAAAAAGCTTAACGTGATAGCAATTTATGAAGAACTTCGCTTCACATTTTTTTCTTGCAACTTATTCTTGAAGACTAATTATCCTTGATCTGTTATTGCAGATTTGAACAATATGTGGACTATGCCCTCGATGTTCCCATGTACTTCGTCTATAGGAACAAGAAATATATTGATTGCACTGGATTGTCCTTCAGGGTTTTTCTCTACACATAATCTCTTTTCCTTTTTGTTTCTTGTTTCTACATCTTTTTCACTTCAAATATGTTGCTGCATGAGAAAATTCTTCCATTCTGATGTTTTTGAACTTTTTAATTTGGGAATATTGTACTTACATGGCATATGGACAGGATTTTATGCAAGGAAAACTTCCTTGCATACCTGGTGAGCTCCCAACACTTAATGATTGGGAAAATCATCTAACAACAATATTCCCTGAGGTACCTTTGCATTAGTTGATCACTTTTGGAAGCAAATTAAGTGTGATAAATACCCAAGTTGTTTCGTGTTTTCTTTGCAGGTCAGATTGAAGAGATACCTGGAAATGCGGGGTGCTGATGGTGGCCCTTGGAGGAGGTTATGTGCTTTGCCAGCATTTTGGGTATTTTAGCTTTCAACAATTTTTTTTTCTATGGTGACATCAAACGTGAAGTTACTGGGATTCCAGATGTGTCATGAACCTACTGTTCTTTGTGAGCACGTTTGATTCAAGGCATTTCATTTGCAGGTGGGCTTGTTATATGATGAGGTTTCATTACAGAATGTATTAGACATGACAGCTGATTGGACAATGGAAGAAAGACAAATGTTACGGAGAAAGGTATTAAGAAAACATTTGCTTTCTTTCGACTAAAATCACTTTTGTAGAATGCATGAACTTGACACTGGCTAATCTTTGTTTATTGCTGAATATTTGTCAACTCCTTGTTTCCAATTCTTATTTCTAGGTATAGCTAACACCCTCATAAAAAAATGTTAGTATATCTTTTCAAGCTTAGGATCTCTTCATGTGCTGCTACTAGATAAGTTAATTATTTCTCATAATGTTTTATCTTTAGAACTTAAGATTTCTTTATTTGCTACTGGAGTAGTTAATCATTTTCATGAGTTTATGATCTTTAACATTTTTGAGAATCTCATGCTAATTATTAGACTAACAGGTTCCAATAACCGGTTTAAAGACCCCATTCCGCGATGGGCTGCTTAGACATGTTGCTGAAGAAGTTCTACAGTTGTCTAAGGTTGTTCAATAGCAATTTGCAGCACTGTTTATGTGGTGATGCATATAAGGTGTGTTCTTTTTCTTACACATATCTCGTAATGTGGCAGGATGGGTTGGAAAGAAGAGGATACAAAGAAGCTGGGTTTCTAAAAGAAGTAACTGACGTGGTTCAAACAGGTAAAGTTTTGCAAGTTTAAGTGCATTTACCTCTTTTATCCTACTTGGCATATGAAATATCATGTGTTTTTACCCTTGAGGGACAAAATTGAATTATCTTTTTTCCTTCACTACCTACTTCTATAAAAATTCCCAGTGCTATTAGTTTTATTTATTGAAGATCAAGCTTTCATAGGGGTAACATTGTGGTCTTTGCATACAAATGTGTATCCTTGTGGTTACAGAAGTATATTTGAATAGATAAGAATATCTGATAAATAAATCATATTTATGTGAGTGCATGTAGATGGGCAAAGATAAACATGTGCTTTGTATTAGTGTGTGCTTCACAGATCTGTGATATGTTCCCAGTTTGTTCCATATACATTCAGCATATGTATCTTTAAGTTGTATCACATATATGATGTCATATTTTCCACCTATTTGCTGATTTTTTGAACAGCAAGAATACTCTTTATGGGTAAACTTGTGATCCATAACATAGATATCTGATAGTTACTTTGCATCTTCGAAGCTGGTATTATTTTCATCTCATAGAACATTATGTTAAACTGACAAATGATGATTCTGCGGCCACCTGGTGCCACACTCGCACTAATTATGCAAGCTCAATCTTGTGACAGGAGTGACTCCAGCTGAGAAACTTCTAGAATTGTATCATGGAAAATGGGGATGCAATGTAGATCCCGTGTTTGAGGAGTTGTTATATTGAGGCACAAAGGATCTCTCCTTAGTAGCATTCTTTTATGAGATGAATAAAATACGAATGAGTTGAGTTGCTTGGTTGCAGTACATTCAGAAGTCACGGAGGACAATCTTTGGGCTGGTCGGTTGGTGGAATTCTTACCGTGGAGAGAATTCTTGTTCATGTACTTTGCAGACCTTTATCCTATTCGATCGATCACAGAGGTTTCTCTTTCGGTTGTCAATGGCTTCTGTGGTTTCCCTATTTGATGAGAACGAGGCATGTATTATCGTCAGGCAAACTACAAGTGACCATGTACGTTGTGATGCAGCCATCAAAAACAATATTTTACTGGCTTTTTTTTGTTTGTTTTTTCCCCTCATGGATCGACGATGGTGTTTCCGCCGGTAGTGGTGGCTTTATGAATCAGGAAAAGTAACAGTCACAGATACTTTTTGAGCAGCTGAGCTGCGACTGCATCGCACTGACTAAAGTCCTGAAAACGTTTCGATGGAGTGATACTATCTGATTTGGGTCCTTTATCGACTGCTCTCTTGATCTTGATATGTGCACCTCAGCTGTGAGTTAAAATTTTGTTTATCCTTCTCATAAACAAGCGTTTTTTTGATTCGGCAGGTGATGGCTGTTGGTTGACTTCTCAGACAAATTAGTAAGTCTGCTGACATTTGTATTCTAATGTTTTCTTGGTAAGACTCCTGAGCCAATCGACTATTCTGAGGTCTACTTCAATTTGTGCAGACTTCAGAGAGAATCTCAAATGTAAGCCTATGCCATGATCTGTTCTAACAAAATGCCAAACATTTCGGCATTGCAAATTAAGCCATGCTGCGTTTCAAATGGATACAATATGTGCACTGGATTTGCATCAACAAATACGCAGCGGCAGCAGCGAACTGCAACTGGTGAATCGCCTTGGCATAAACCATTACCGCAGGTTAAATTAAAGAGTACCGATGAGCTATTTTTTTATTACTTTTAAATTTTTCGATATTCCGAAAAAAAAACCAAAATCTGTGGAAACAAATATTAATAATCTTCATAATGGTATTTTTCATATATTTCCTAAAAAAATCCAATATATATATATATATATATATATATGTATAATTTTAAAATAGATACAAATATTCATCCGTCGTTCGGGCGCTCACAGAACTCCCCAAACGCTCGGCCACCATTTCCCATCAATACCCTAATCTCTACGGTAGCCCTCGACGCGTTGCTCCACTTGCTCTCCCTTCTTCCCCAGCCTTCAGGTCCAATTACGTTCCTCGGCTGATCCGAAATCGTCAGACAAATCTAATCGTTCGACCGATACCGCCCTACCTATCTGCCCAACCTCGGGCAGAACCATGAATTCTCTCGAGGCATCGGTCGTCCCTCTCGTTTCCCCTGCAACTGATGTCCCTCGCCTTTTTAAGCTGGACAGACGGAAGAGATTCGCATGTCGAGCTCAACTTCCGAAGGCTTCATCATGCCTGGTGTCGGACGCACAGCAGAACGCGGTAGCATCGTCGGAGCCAGCGTCGAGGAAAGTGATGGAGTTGGAAAAGAATGTGTTCGTGGATACCTATGCCCGAGCTCCGGTGGTGATCCAGAGTGGCAAGGGATGCGAACTCTACGATGTGGACGGGAAGGAGTACCCGGACATGACGGCCGGGATTGCGGTGTATTCCCTCGGGCATGGTGATCCGGATTGGGTGAATGCGATGATCGAGCAGGCTCACACGCTTAGCCATGTCGGCAACGTCTACTACTCAATCCCTCAGGTAAGGCTGGAATTTTGTTAGTTGGAAATGCAATTTTCATTCGATTCAAATCGTTAGCGACTATCCATAGACTAGAGATTGCTGCCATCTGATAGTGGATGGTGTTGTGTCGTGAAGAATGGCTGTAGCTTGTTGGCTTTTACGTATAAGAAATTTTTTGGCTTCTTGATTACTAGGTGCATTGGGTTCACTTTGGGTTTGTGCATTAGATGCTAGGGGCGTCCTTTGGATCCTTTTCTTGTCTTTCCATACTTTTGAAAGTTGGTGTTTTGTTCTTGTCGTGAATTAAGGACCAACCACATATAAGAGGTTTGTAGACGTGATGAGAACAGTTCTGGAATACCTGTTTTAATACGAACAATGAGGTCTCAATATGCATTGGAAACAAAGCCCTTATCAGTAACCTGGGTTGAAAACATGGAACAATATAAACTATATATAAATTCACCTTCATGTAAGACGTCTTTTGTTGGACATGGACCTTATATTTATGACCTACTTCTCCCATCTCTTGCTATAAGATCATTAATTTATCTGTCATGCTCAAAGGCACAGCACTATGTGCAACGCTCTGATAGTCTTTCTATCTTGTCCATATTTTAGTATGGTATTGCATTGTTTCCCTGCCTGACATGGTGATATGTGGGAAGGATTTCACACATCATTACCCTCAAATATGAATGCTTTTCTTTTTAGATGTAATCAACTAGATTTGATTTATCTATATGGTTGTCTTCTACAATCATCTTTCTTAAGAGTATAGGATCTTTTATTTCCAGTGATTAATCTTTGTGAACCCCTTGAAGGGTCACCATATTCTTGCCATGATATCTTGTGAGGGATACACAAGTTGAAACTTACAAGGCTGGTTGATTGGAGGCACATTATTCTTGGTTATTCGGATTAGGCATATAACACCAAGAGTTGAGTTTTTTTACTTTACATGGAGAGAACCAAGCGAAGTTCTTTATTCAGATATCACAAAATATGGCATTTCAACTCTTTCCCAGCTAATTGTGGTCAAGCAGCTGGATAAAGAAGAGAAGACAACAAACTAAGCGATTTGCACGCCACCTGCACCCTCTTTTGCACTTGTTTTGGTTTGTATAGGTCATTTATTTTTGTGTTATTATATAGGAAGATAAGAAACAATTATTTGTGGTGTTCATTGTGTAATTCATACAACCTTCTCTAAAGTCGCTCTATTTTTCTTCTGAGTGTTATTCTTAGAAATAATCCCTCTTCTTATTGTACTATTTTTCTTATATTCTGTGATCGTTACTCTTAGTTCCTTTGTATTCTGGGTGCTCTTTTATGTTCTTAACATGAAATCCCTATGTAATTTTGTGTTTATGTTCCTAAATATCCTTTTACATAGCCTTTTTTTTCTCGTATTTTGTAACTTAAGCATAAAAAAATTTACTATGTCCTAAACTCCACAGTAGTTTATTTGTTCAGTGGACAATATGCATGGATAATGCAGGTGACTCTTGGAAAGCGCCTCCTGTTGCAAACTCTGGAACGGAAGCAAATGAAGCAGCTATAAAATTTGCTAGGAAGTTTCAAAGATTTTCACACCCTGATAAGAAACTTCCTGCTACAGAGTTTATTGCTTTCACTCATAGTTTCCATGGAAGGACAATGGGTTCTGTTGCCCTCACAAGCAAAGAACACTACAGGTTACCCTTTGAACCTGTCATGCCCGGGGTCAAATTCATAGAATATGGAAATTTTGAGGAAGCCAAGAAAGCAATGCAACATGGCAAGACAGCAGCAGTTTTTATTGAACCTATACAGGGTGAAGGTGGAATATATAGTGCCACAAAGGACTTTCTACTGGCTTTACGCACTGCCCCTGTGATGATGCTGGAGCTCTCTTGGTATTCGATGAGGTAGGCAGCTTACTTTTTTGTTTACACGAATACTTAGTTCTTTTCTTTTCGAAATTATGTGATTGGCTTGGTGTATCCATCACTCTCTGTTTTTGAAATTTTAGTGTCCATTTATAAATTTGTTGTGGTTGGATCTATTAAGCTAAGCTAAGTAGTTCATAGATGTAATCAGACGTCCTGCAACCGCAACTGTCAATTTTGGGACTCATATTGTCATTAGAAAAGCAGAGAAGCTGAATTATCGGCTGCACAATTTACCTCTATCCTGAAAAATTTTGATCGATGTGTCAACATTGAAGTTGTCTGGCAATCTCTATCCTCATTGGTGTTGTTTGTGTCTATGTAGTTCTGGTACGTGTCAAACTGGAGAAAACTCCAGTAATTGATATTAGGACTTGTAAAACAGTCCTGTTGGAGATACTAGTGCTAGAACCTCAAATGACCTGATCCTTAGAATTCATTGATCATGCAAAATGATCTTGTCCTCTTTCCTCTTTGTCCATCCTCTTCTTGGCACAGTATTTTAATATAACTAAAACAGCATTGTTTACTACTTTTGTTGCCTACCCTTTTGAGGATATCAGTATACTTGATTGCATCTCTCACCTGGAACTGTATTTAGTGTTAAATTGGTTCTATTATTCATCTCTTAGTAGTCCAACATCTCAACTTATTTTTCATAAATCTTGAGGTGAACCAATCCCGAGAGTTTCCTGCCTTTTGAAGGATTAGAATTGCATCTTCTGGAGGTTCAAGAATTTAATTGGTCCTGGTTAATAGTTGAATACTATCTCCTTATATGGTCATGAGATTGATTTATGTATTCCTTTTTTCTCTTTCAATTCTGTTTATACTCCTTGGTATTCTTTCATACACTGTTATGACTTGAGCCCATTATCATGTTTGAATTATTTTTTTTTTTCTCACAGGTACAACGTGGATTGGGCCGAACAGGTCATCTGTGGCTCATGAGGCCTTTGGTGTGATGCCTGATATGATGACCATTGCCAAACCTCTTGCTGGTGGTCTACCGATCTGTAACGGACAAACTTCTAAACAAGATGTTGGATGTAATGCTTATGTCTGTCCGTTGTCTTTTGGCATGTTCATGCCTTGTACAGAATGTAAAGGGGCGGTCGAAGGCTTAATAGTCCCATTTTAGTTGGGTTGGTGGCCTCTTTAGGCTTGTAAATAAAGGTTGTGTCATGTGGACACGTTCGAGAGCTTTTCGGTCTGTAATGGACCATTTTACCCTTTTGTTGTGCCACTATTCAGAGCTTGTAAAGTCTGTTTGTAATTTGCATTGTCTATGAAGTGTTTTTCGGACATGTTTGCTTGTGGATCCCGATTGAGGCGTTCTCTTTAACCCGTTCTCTCTTTTGTTGGTCCTAAGGGACAATGGGAGGCTTCGGGGAGGCTGACCTTTGCGGACGGACGCGCGAGGGTGCCGCACGCCTTAGGCAAAACCAGCTAAGGTCGTGACATTGTGGTATCAGAGCGGGACAAGCACTCATAGAAACACTTGACATGCAAACGTGGGGGACCTAGCGGGGTTGCGTTGAGGGCAGTCAGCACACGCGCGACCGTTTGAGGGAAAACGGGCATGGAGATGTAGGGAAAAGAGTCGCTCAGAGGAGCGAGCATCTGAGATTGGCATTCAGAGGAATGACCAACCCTTCGCGCAAGAGGCACCACGAGAACAGGCAAGCTTGGAAGAATTTGGAGCGCACAAAGGTTGGGATGGCTGAGTTTGAGCTACGGCTCAACGTTGACAACTTTACTTGATGGTGCTCAAGGCAAGCGAGGCGCTTGGCAAAGGACGAGACCATGCAAAGTGGAATGAGTTGCTCAGCGACCGAAAGAGTTGTGCAAAGCTCACAGAGGTGAGGGGAATTGCTAACTCGAAGAATTCGGTACTCATGCATGGGCTTGTATGCGGACGATGGATTGTTCGTGGCCATCCCAAGGCGGTCGAGACTCGGCGCCATGGAGCATTGAAACTTTCTCTTCGACATGCGAAGGATACGTCCGGAGGAGGCTGAAGTGTGCAACGAGTTCAGCATGTTGCTAGGCCTTGAGGGGTGCAGCGGTGGCTGTATTGACGTGGAGGCGCAATCTAGTAAGTGCGTTTGCAAGAGGCAGAACAATGCACAGTTTGTTCAGCAGATCGGAGTAGTCCAAGGGGATGGTGGTCTCCGAAACGAAGAGAGATGTTGCTCCAACAGGACAGTTATCCAGGAGGGATAAGTCTCAGCTCTCCAGAGGGAGAATCATGTGAGACGGACTTCATATGTTGAGGAGGAGTACCTCACAAACAACAACTCCACGAAGCTCGATGGACTGAGCAAGCGGCGAGGAGTCGTCGCATGATCTCGCTTGAGAGAATGCATTGGTGGATGCATTGCGAGATCAAGTGGGGGAGCGACCCAAAGCAACTCAAATGGAGGCACACTTGGAGTCGATATGGAGATCGGACTCAAGGGAGGGCTGACCCGTGGAATGGTGGGCGCGAGGGCCACCATCGACTCAATGCAGAAACGAGGAGCGGAGCAACTTGGGTGTAACTTGGCGAAGTACCCAAGCCGCATGAAGGGAGCCAGCATAGAAGTTGGAACATGGAGCAGAGGCACAGCGCTTTCCCTAGACAGAGGTCAAGGACATGAACTCTTGCAGAGGCAGGAGTAGAATCATGCTGTTCCCTGGGTCCTTCATTCTGACAGAGCGGACTCATCTTGCATGGTGCCAAAGACGAAGGGAGCTTCGGGGCACATGCACCTTATCTCGGAGGAGCATTCGATGGAGGAACTAAGGCGACTCAATTTGCGGAGGCGAAGTTGGGTACAGAAGGCCTTAGCACGGGGCAAGAGGACGCAGAGGCGGGTACTCTTGAAGAATATGCCACAGTGTTGCCATTCGAGTTGCTATGAAGGAAGCGGTGCGCAGTGGAGATTGTGCTGGTAGGGGCAGAGGCCCAGGATCCAGACAATGGTGCACAAATTACATTGAAGTCGGTGGACTTCGGGAGCTACTAGGCGACGGACTGTCCTAGAGCGGTGCTTCATCTAGGTGTGACCCAAGAGTGGGTGGATGAAGGTCGATTGCCAAAGGAGCGAACAAAATCGAAGGTGGAGGAGACCCTGCGATGTATTGGCAGAGGCCACATATGGAGGGTTCACAATTCGAGTTTATTCCACAAGGATCAGAATGCAATGGAGATGTCACCAGGAGGCGACATGGTGCAGCGGATCGTGGTGGAACAGTTCGTGGCAATGCGACACACACGACATAGTCCCGTGAGGGATGAGATCATATGGAGGTATGATCGGGAGCTACTGGGAGCTCCGCTTTGGTGAACAACACGACGGCAAGAAGGGCTATGGATTCAAGGAGTGAAGGCCATGGTACCGCAGAGGCGGGTCTTCCGGGCGTGCACCGAATTTTGCATCGGATGAAAACCTTGGTCATCAGCATATGGGGGCTGGGTTCCACCAAGGGAAAAGTTCGAATGCAAGTACCAGTGAGTCCCATGAGAGGGACTTGATCATGCAGAGGTATGATCGAAGCAGCTGGAGAGTTGGACTGCTCCAGAGCTCATATTCGCTTAAGGGAGCCCGACAAGTTAGAGGACAAGGTCGAGTAAGCGAACGTTGCTACCAAGGAAGCTAAGGAGAACAGAATCGGTGCAAACCCTACAATGTGATGGCAGAGGCCATGCATGGGAGTTGCAGTCTGTCTTTCCATCGACCAAACAGACTGCTTGGAGAACACAGAGGTGTTGAAGCAGGAGGTCGAAAGGGGCGAGGAAGCGACGACGAGTCCAGAGGGACTTAGCTACCCAAAATCAAGCATCAGTTAGAATGGAGGTGGACTCAGAGGAGTGCCACGGAGACATCTCTACTGATTGTGAAGGAAAGGGATACAGAGGCGAGGCGACGGATAGTAGGGCCATGGGCATGGCAGCGCCATGGTACCGCAGAGGCGGGACTTCCGTGCAAGTCATTGATCCCTTGCTCTCACGGAGGGAGAGCGCTTGGTCGTGAAAGGGGCCGAGGAGGTGGAGCATGCAGAGGCAATCTCCAAGTACCGAGACAAGGCTGAAGGGCAGAGGCCAAGAAACTTCGTAAGACCGGTGTCAACAAGTTTCTCATCAAGATAGCCATAAGTGAAGGACTTCGGGTCATGCAAGAGTGCACGACCAAGGAACGAAGCAGGCAGTACGCGGTGCTGTACGTTTGCTACTCAGTGGAGTAGGCGGCAGGGTTGATGGAGAAGACGGTACAATCCCAGAGGCGACCTCATCTATCAGAGAATTACTCCAAGTTGGGGTGAAAACTTCCTGCATTCCAGAAGTTCAATGGCATTGAGAAGGTGAATCACAGTAGCTAACTCAACGCAAGGAGTGCAAACACTTCAAGTGCTTCAGAAGTGTGAGCAAAGAGCAGGCGAAGGCCAGTAACCAGCTCGATGCATGAAGTACAACCTCGAGGAGGCGGGCGAAGTCAAGTAACCTTTGCCTTCTCAACTCTTAAGAGAATGGGCGAAACCGAGTACCCCAATTCTCTTATCTATCCAGCAGAGGAGCTCTGCACAAGTTCAAAGACCCTTCGAAGAGAATGGAAGATAATAGTTGTCAAATCCTCACCAACGGTGATCAGTGCTACTGAGAGTAGATTGTCCGCCTCATTTCCCAACGAAATGCCAATCGAAAGCGGAAGTGATGCGAACCTACTTGGATGTGACAACTAAGTGAAAGAAGAGTCAATGAGCAGATTTTATGGAGGAAGGACCCAAAACTTCAGAAGTTTGCGAGGCGATGCTCGTTAAAGCTCCAACAAGCATCCACCCAGTTCAAGCAGCATGTGGAAATTTTGAGAGACTGGCGCACTAAGGATGGTCTTTTCCTTCATTTGGTGGATCCGCAGGAATCAACGAGGATCAATACAACTCAGCCAACCCCACACCAGAGTCAGAGTCATTGGCGAGTTGAAGCAGCATGGCGGATCAAAGGTTCGACTACTCAGAAACAGCAGCGGAGAGCAGCTGGGAGCCAGGAGGCGCATTGCAGCTGGAGCGGAAGATTGAAGACTCAGCAAAGGCGAAGAGTTGCAGTGTTCACAAAGGCTTCGACGAGGACGTCGAAGGGATAAGTGGGGGAGAATGTAACGGACAAACTTCTAAACAAGATGTTGGATGTAATGCTTATGTCTGTCCGTTGTCTTTTGGCATGTTCATGCCTTGTACAGAATGTAAAGGGGCGGCCGAAGGCTTAATAGTCCCATTTTAGTTGGGTTGGTGGCCTCTTTAGGCTTGTAAATAAAGGTTGTGTCATGTGGACACGTTCGAGAGCTTTTCGGTCTGTAATGGACCATTTTACCCTTTTGTTGTGCCACTATTCAGAGCTTGTAAAGTCTGTTTGTAATTTGCATTGTCTATGAAGTGTTTTTCGGACATGTTTGCTTGTGGATCCCGATTGAGGCGTTCTCTTTAACCCGTTCTCTCTTTTGTTGGTCCTAAGGGACAATGGGAGGCTTCGGGGAGGCTGACCTTTGCGGACGGACGCGCGAGGGTACCGTACGCCTTAGGCAAAACCAGCTAAGATCGTGACAGATCGGTGTCGTCCTGACCACTGAAAGGGTTGCTGCCGCCATAAGCGCTGGAGACCATGGGAGCACTTTTGCTGGTGGACCACTAGTTTGTCACACAGCCCTTGCAGTATTGGGTAAAATACAGGAGCGCAGTTTCTTGGCCAGTGTAACTAGGAAGAGACACTATTTGAAGGAACTACTTGTTAATAAACTGGGAGGGAACCTGCACGTCGTGGATTTGGGCTGATCGCGGGAATTGAGCTGGACATCCAAGCTTCTCCTGTCGTCGATGCCTGTCGAAATGCCGGCCTTCTGGTGCTCACAGCTGGAAAAGGGAACGTAGTTAGGCTGGTGCCGCCTTTGATTATATCCGAGGAGGAGCTGGAACAGGCTGCCAAAGGTAATGCCTCTAATGAGGCATAGAGGCTTCAGATTTTTCTAAGATTTATCTTGTTTCCAGCATGTAATTTACTATGGATGTGAAACATGTACCTGTTTCTTGGCATAAATCTGATTCAAGTATAATGTCTTTATCTATGTTATGTGTTCATAGAGGATCAAACAACACAACCTAGATTTTCAAATCAAACCAGTGGTAGTCCCTTTCTTATACAGATTTGTGCATGTGAGCAATCATGTTGCAGGACTATTCCTATTGTGCTTTCTTTATGTATATAGATGTGACATCTATTTATCATCAATCCTCTTGTACCTTTAAAATTTGATGAACTTGTTAGGTCAGGCTGCTTTGGAGTAGTGTTTTTTTTTTATATGTAAATAAAACCAGATCTCTGTCTAATAAATGTTTAATTCTTCTTCCATGTAGAAAAAAAATCTGCTTGCTTGATTCAGCTGTATGATGAACAGACAGACTAGTGGATTGAATCTGGAACTCAATTATTTTTAGCTTCCTACATATATGCATGATAAACTTGTTGCACAGTTCACTTCCATCATGTAAAATATAAATTGCCTTAATATCCAATGAATTCTGTGACCTACTACCTCTCTTTGTATATTATGCTGCCTTCTTTAGATCACTTCCAAGGATCAAAGGAAACCCAGAGATTTGGACAAAGGTGTAGTAGCACCATGCGATGTTCATCGTAATCGACCCGGCAACGAACAAAGAAAGCCGAGCACATGAAAACATGTTTGTGGAATGAAGGCCTGACAGTGCCATCCACTTTATTCGACGTATACAAGGTGTTCGACCACCAGTAGCTACTTACTAATATTACCTCTCGATCTAACAAGTCACTGAGCCGCAGCTACAGGGCTCCTCAGGAACTTATGGTGAGCTCCGGCGCTTTCGCTTCCATCACCCTCTGCTTCTTGTTGACGAGCATGGCGGGGCTCGTGCCGGTCGTGAGAGAAGACGGCACGGCGGCGGGATCGTACGCCGAAACATGGACGCCCAGAGCAGCTCTGCCCGAGGGGTCGAGGTTCTTCGACCACTGCGCGTCCCACTCGATCGCCTTGGCCGTGCTGCATGCCACGCTTGGTCCGCCAGGGATCGTCAGCCTCGCAGAGTTCTGCAACACCGTCACAGAATTCTCACATCTTACCGACGAATGCTTGACCGACGGCTCTATCACGGCAATTAAAAGAGCATATGATTCTACCTGCGGGAAGAACCTTTCAAAGATCATCCTGTAGTAGTAGGCTTCCTTCGTGGTTGGCGTGTTGTGTGGGTATATGTGCTTCGCGTTCTGCATCATTTTGCCCGACACCTGAACAAGATCGACGCCGTCTGTCATCGCGAGCTCTCTCTCTCTCTCTCTCTCTCTCGCTCCATCGAGAAAGAAGGAGATTAAATGGACGACAAAGTTACTTACATGTTCTGCCGCGTGGGACTTGAGGCCATCGATCCAGCTGTAGCCAACACCATCACTGAACTGCTCCTTCTGCCTATAAAGGATGTGCTGCAGAGACAAGGAGGACGAAATCCTTCAGAAAACTCTCTTCTTGCCGCAGTAAATGAAAAGAATCGGTGGACGAAAACCTTTGGCAGGTAGGGGTTCTCCTCATCATCAAAAGCCTTCCTCAGTACCCACTTCTCGATCCGACCAAGATCAGGCTTGATCTGATCATGAACACATCACGTCAGCAAGCGACAGACTTCATTTCTCTTGGCACCGCAGATAATCTATTTAACGTACCATTTTCCATTCAGGATCAATGCTCATGGCGACATCGATGAATTCCTTATCCAAGAAGGGCACGCGAGATTCCAGTCCCCATGCCGATGTTGCCTTGTTGGCTCTTAGGCAATCATACTGGTGCAGGGCTTTTACCTGTGGACATAATTGGATTCGGACAAGATGATGAGGTCTCTCGGGACCTTCCGATCAACACCACCACCGATAGTTTGCATACCTTACGACATGTTTCTCCGTGGAATTCTTCCTTGTTCGGTGCCTTGTGGAAGTACAAATAGCCTCCGAAGAGTTCATCCGACCCCTCCCCTGAGATCACCATCTTCACTCCCAGTGCCTTGATCTTACGAGACATAAGGAACATCGGTGTGCTAGCTCTGATCGTGGTAACATCATACGTCTCGATGTGGTAGATCACATCCTCGATCGCATCGATACCGTCCTGGAAAACACACAGACTCATCAGCTACATTTATGGTCCGTCCGTCTTCTCGGCAAAAAGAGCTTCCAGAGTACCTGAACGGTGAAGTGGAACTCATGGTGAACGGTTCCCAGGTAGTCAGCAACCTCCTTTGCTGCCTTCAAGTCCGGTGATCCCTGCAACAAAAAAGAACATATATCCGCATGAATTCTTTTCTTTTTTGACCGCAAGGATCGTAGGATGAGCACAGGTTGCCGACCTCCAAGCCAACGCAGAAGGAATGGAGTTGAGTCCCCCACTGCTCTGCAGCTTTTGTTCCTGCCAAGTGACGAGAAGTCACAGCAGCAACCAGTGACGAATCGAGTCCACCAGAAAGCAGAACTCCAAATGGGACATCGGTCATCAGCCTTTTGATGACAGCCTGCACAAGTGAGAGAAAGGAACTACTCAGTTACCCGAGACAGCAAAAGCACATCCGCATGCAGTCTTTACCTTCTCAAATGCCTCCCTCAAAACAAGGGGATCATATGGCACCGATGGAATCGCCTCCGAGTACCACGGCGGGTTGTACCATCTCTTGTAGCTGCCTTCTTTGCTGGAGTACAAGTGCCCGGGAGGGAAGACCTCAAAGTGTTCGCAGTCGTCGTTCAGACCTTTCATCTCCGATGATATCCAAACAGAACCTGCAGTACCAACAGCAGATTCAGAACAAAGCTTAGAATCCGTAGAACAATTTACAGTATTCTTATCACGTACCGTCGAGTCCCCAGCCGATGTAAAGAGGAGTAACTCCGATGGCATCTCGGGCAGCGATGAAGCTGTTGTCGCGAGTGTCCAGCAGCACAAACGAGAAGATGCCATCCAGCATATCCACGAATCCTTCGCCATGTTCCTCGTACTGTGGATCATAGAAACAAGTCAACAATCTGAAGTAGTTTGTGCCGCTTATTACGTTCTCATGATGGAGATGGAAAGATCAGACCAAAAAACTTGTTTACCAGATGAGCGATTACTTCACAGTCACTCCCAGTCCTAAACTTGTGATGAGGAAACCGTTTCCTCAGTTCTTCATGGTTGTAGATTTCTCCATTCACCTATGCGTCAAACAATTAAACTCCCTTTCATCAGTGAACGAAGCACGAAGAACAACTCGAGGAAGCATATTAATGCATACTAATTTTTCTTTCGTGAAGATCTATCGGCAAAGAATTTTACCAGATATAAGTTATATTCGCATAAGTCGTGCAAAGAAACGAGAGTTAAGAAAATGAGTCCGGAGAACATTTGTGGAACAAGAGGTTGGTCAGCCTTAATCGTGGAACCTTGAGGTCCATACGTATCCTTTTCCAGCCTGTCTCTCACCAATTTGGCCGGACATCACCAGTTTTATTGGGTCCAAAAGTTCTTAATTCCTCCACGACTTTGATCCTTATTGTCAAATTTGTGTTGGATATTATTTGTGGTTATGCGACGATCGAACGAGAAATTGAAGCAACGAAGGGTTAGAATCATTCAGTACCGTAACAACGATGGATTTGTCTTCATTGTACAGGGGCTGGTCACCGGAAGCAGGATCGACGATGGCCAGTCTCTGATGCGTCAGATAGCAATCTCCATACTGGTGCAGCCCACTCCAATCTGGTCCGCGATGCTTTAACCTGTCTCCAAAGACGAACAAGATCACTCCTTTTGAACATTCGTTCATTCATTCATATCAACTACTGGACTCCGATCATCCATCAAAGTTTAAAAGTCTTTAGGCAGGTTTACGTTCTTGTCGAAACAAGCAAAAACCTTCTCCCCTGTTTATCTAAAGGTTTTAGACATCGATCATGGATCAAAAAGATTCTTTTTTGGGGTCATTTTCGTTACATAAATAGCACAAACACAAACCGAAAGTCGAAATTTTGGCATCGCTTTCATTGTTCCACTTAGTTCATGATTCTTCATGAGGATGCCTATGAGAACTTTGTCCGATAAAGCAAGAACAGAGAACGGGGCAACAGCAAAACCAAGCAAACGGTGGACGCATGGATGAATCATGGATTAAGCAGAAAGAAAGAGAGGGTGGAGAAGGTGGGGATGATTGCCTGCGAGAGAGCTCGAGAACTCGAACCCTTTTGGCCTGCGACTCATCGGAGCAACCCAAGACTGCCAGTATCCCACACATGATGGCACGCTCGGGGATGCAGCGGAAACCCAAGCAAGAGACAAAGGAGGAGGGGTGGGGATGGATGAGGCGCCTCGGAGGACCGATCTCGTTGCGAGGCGGCCTCCATTTATAGGCGCTCCGCGGGACGCACGGAACCGCAGCTGCTCCCTCCCGCGCGCGGCGTCGTCGTCGAATCACGACGCGTCGCCAACCATCGTACGGCCGCACTCGACAGACGCCTGCTCCACGTTCCAGATGCCGCCGCGTGTCCCCGGGCGGATGGGAATGCGTTATCCGTTCGACGCGTGACTCAGCTGGTCCCCGCGGGCAGCCGTCCGCGTCCCACGTGTCGATCGGACCGTCCCGAGATCTCGCGCTCGCGGGTTCCCTAGCGTCCACTGCGACCGTCGATGACGGATACGGACGGCTCTGATCGAATTGACCTTTCCACGTTTAGGTGCAGTAAATTCTTACCTTATCCTGGAGAGCGGATATGGATAAAACGACTTCACCGGACACTCGGATGGCATCGCAATTGGGACAGTGACGCTCCAATGGCGTGGGATAATTCATATCCTTTCCTGGTAGATTCATTTAATCTATCCACTGCTCTTGTCGCCGCATTTTGTGCACCGAACATGCCGATCTAGTGCCAGTCTTGTGTCACGAGCGAGCGAGCGAGAGAGAGAGAGAGGCCTGTCTTCATCAAACGAAGGAAGAAGGTAACAATGTTGTTTAGTACCTCCTCGTCGAGGGATGAAGAGGTGAGAGCACTCAACTACTCCATCGAGTATTAATGGTGCTATGCTTGCATTCCTTCCCTTCCTTTGGGATCGGAAAACCATAAAAGCTGAGATCGGATCGAGGGTGGACTCTGTCAAAGTCAGTGTCTTTGAAACGTAGGGTTTGCGTTGGAAATTTGAGGCCTGTCTTGTTGGTGTAAAGGGTGATTAGAATTAGGACTTTTCTCACAGTCAAGCTTCTTGAAATCGAAGTGTTGCAGTGTTACACGTTTCGAAAGATTATGGCCAAGTTTCTTCTACACTAAGGATTATGGATTTGTCATCTTCTACGTAAGGATGACATATCATTCTTGTATTACGTATCTTCGACATCAGTGAAGCTTCCGGATAATATGTATCATCCTCCTTCTCTACCATTGCTGTTGAAAGCGAGAGAGAGAGAGAGAGAGAGAGAGAGAGAAGACTCGGCAGCGGTGATCAAAGAATCGCACATTGCGATCCACGCATCGCACATCGGGAGAAACCTTATCTGATACGTCCGTGAATACAAGCAAAGGCGACGAGTTCCCTGCTGCCATCCTTCACGTAACTCTACTTTTCAGTGACAGCGACCGGGTTGTGGCGACCCACCGTAACAAGAACGCCATGCCATCGCCCTCATCGATCCAACTCCATGCGTCAATTACATCGATAACTACAGTGCATGCATGCCACCAAAATGCCACGTTCGATTGATGAAGACGGGGTGACAATATCCCAATCAACAACTCGGGTGAGGCTTCTCGGTCTCCTCGAGACAGGAAAGAGAATGACATCCTCAAATTTTGAGATACTAAAAACGATACTATATTGTATTCTATTTCGAATTTATCAACACAAATTGATGGAGTATCTAACTTCTCTCTCTCTGTAATAGAATCTTAATCAAGATTCTGATGCTAAAAATCCCTTGAATTCTATTTCATCATAAAATTTGATTTAATATTCCAATGCTTATGATGTAAAGGGTAGTTGTTAGCACATAGCTCTTAACTAAAAGTGCATCAGGTGGTCCTTTGTAATGTGTCCAAATCAATCGCATCCTTCCTTGTTCGACACATTAAGAGCATCACTACACTGTTTGTACTGTACCATCAAAATAAATTTACCCACCTCGAGATGTCGATCCACTATCATAACAATTAATTTTTTTTTTCTATCAATCACAATAATCACTAGAGTGTCCAAACATCAATGAAATATAATTTATGCTTCTAAAGAAATGCCATGCCGTCATCCATTTTGGTGAGGATAATAACCCCATCTTTCTCATCTAGTGGCAGTTCAGTCGTTCAATTCCCATGATACATAAAAGACTACGATACTGTTCTTCCTTCATCGTTTTACTATAATCCACCTTTCCATATCACGTCGAATAGGATTTCGCAAACAGGATTTAATGACTAAACATTCATGTCGTCAGGTAAGCAAACAATTGTTCTGCATGGACTTAAATATACACATATCTCATCCAGTTAGCTTTTGCTTGCAGTGTCGTGCCATTGTTTGAGCATTGGAATCTACCTCTTTGCCTTGCGTTATTTCAGAAATATTATGTGTAGTTCTGCGGTGATGAAACGTAAAGATTTTGATAATTTATCATATGATTTTGAGCTCGAATTTCATCTTCATCATTTATTTTATTGTTTGTAAAGGAAAACTCTCAAGTCGATGGTCTAATCATTTGACCTATGGATGGCCACCGGATCAAATGCCACCTCGTCTTCTACAAATCTGTCTCATCCACTTAAATTGGGAGAGAAATGTGAGCCTCGACTGTCAGGATCACATCCTTTCGGTGATTGGGAAGATGATGGCATTTGTCATTGATCTAGCAATTAATGTTTTGAATGATTTCCACCGTGTTCTTGCAATAATGCCGTGGCGAGATCGATCTTTACTCGAGCACTCATCAATAATTGACCTTGATTTTATCTTCATTGTTGCCTTATCCTTATTCCAATTCTTTTATTGAGACGTACATGATTGGCATCTCAAAGCCATTGATAGATTGGCTATGTGTAGAAAATATGGTTTTAATAGGTCAATGCGAACCAAATGTTATTCTGGTTTTTTGGTAAGAAAATTCCACTGGGGCTTATTTATTCTCAAACAGGACCTGTTTAAGTGGGTCATATATATATATATATATATATATATATATATATATATATATATATATATATATATATATATATATATATATATATATATATATATATATATATATATATATATATATATATATATTAGTATGATTAGTTGATTCATTCGAAATTATAAGCTCTCTGACTACTAATCCGAAGCCTCGTCGAGACCTATGTTATCTAAGAGTGCTAAGATAATAGCCGTAAGCTATAGGGTAGATTTGATCTATTTTAATCATAAAATAAATAACCAAGATAGATATGGAATAAGATTTTTAGGTCAATATGTTTTTTATTATATATATCCATACCTATCCAATTCGACACTATTAACGTTAGACTCAAGCTAAAAGGACATGTGATTATGTTAAACTATTGATAGTCGATATAAGACTATGTCCGATCTCAAATCTTAATAATGATAAAAAATATTAAACTCAAATCTTAATAATAATAAAAAAACGGTTGGTAGAGCGATGATGCATTATTTTTGTTGGGAACTTATGATGATATTATTATTATTATTATTATTATTATTATTATTATTATTATTATTATTATTATTATTATTTATTTTGGATTGGGAAAATAAATAAGTATTGGAGTTCAAAAATAAATATGTGATTGTTGAATATCTAATGGAGTTCAAAAATAAATATCTTCAGGAGTTGAAATGAAGAAGAAGAAGAAGAAGAAGAAGGTAGATGTGATTTCCTTGAGATTATCTACACACAGTTTCGTAAGGCACTGAACCGTAGCACTAGAGATGGCATCGTCTTGTTCCTCTGGATTCAAACGTACGTGCGGTGTAGGTTGATCCTTATCCTATTCTATCCTCACCATTCGAGTTCCCAAAGTAAGCCTTTGCAGCCACTGCATGGTTCGATGGCAACGCCACTTTGTTCATCTGTCGTCTCGTCTGCTTAATTGCGCAGCCATCGACATCGACATCGAATAGTTGCCACCTCGTTCTTCATCTCATCAGCTCATCTTGGCGTTCATTCGATTCAGTCGCTGTTCCTTCAATTACGAGACTTCCACGCGCGTTTACTCCGTCGATTGTGTTCCATGAATGAGTGGAGCCTTCTCCATCGCTTCTTTTGCTTTGCCGTGCCGCGGAAAGTAAGAGCCTAACTAAAATCTTATGGTGGTAATGGAGCTGAATTGGATTCTAATTCTTGCATTATCGACTTGTTCCACTCATTAATTCTTGGATAAATTCCCATAAAATAGTATATCACATCTCGAGAATGATGAATTAATGAAATTATTGTGAAGATTAGTGATTTATGAGGTAATATATATTTATATAGGTTTTGAGAGACAGATTTTCTATACTCATATTACTCAATTAAATCATGCACTCAAATATATAATTAATTTTCAAATTACACATTGACTAAGGATATAATAAGTGCAAGGATGTCATTTTATATTTATTTTTACTATGATCTTCTATCATGCCCCCCGTAACATTGAGATTCCGCCAAGGATGTTAATCTTGGACTGATATAATTAAAATATCTTATCAGCAATAGGCTTTGTGAGGGAGTTTGTTAGTTGGTCAAAAGTATGGATGTCAAAAATATATAGTTGATGTCTAATTACTTGGTCTCTAACGAAGTAGAAGTAGATGATAATATGTTTCATATATGAATGGAACACCGGATTGGTACATAAGTGAAATCGATATTATCACAGTATATTATAGAAGTGAATTGGAAGGTAATATCAACTTTGTGTAGTAGATTAATGACTCAATTGTGTTCTACAACGGTGGTAAGTCAATTGAGTTCTGCAATTGTACTGAAGATGGCTTAGTGTTCAATTTCAATGGTGGATCTTGTAACTATATTCTATTTCTTGAAACTCCAACTAATTAGATTTGCTCCAAAGAAGATAATATAGACTAACGTAGATGTTCTATCATTAGTATTGTCTATTCAATCAGTATCGACAAAGGCATGAAGATGAAATATGAGTATTCACGAAAAAAACTTCAATTAAGTCACTTTAAGATATCACAGTATACATTTTAGTGTAAAACAATGTGTAGTGGAGTGTCAATATATAAATTATAAATTTGTTGATTGCAAATGAGATGTCCAGATGTACAAGAGATAAATACAGTAAAGAATCAAGTACTTATCGACACTATATAAAATTCATAGTAGGCCTACTATTATATAATTTGAGTAATTCAACAGTAGAGAATAGAGTGGCAACTTATTTAGCATTCTACGTATTCGTATTTGATGATAGATCTTGAATGTACTTTTTTTTTAGATATGAAAAATCCAAAAGATATAAATGTTGCTTTTTCTTACATAAAATAGCTTAAGGTTCCTAAATCCTTAATAAAGAATCGATCTATTAATTTTTTAAAGAATTATTTAATCTTCATGAGATTAATATCTATGATGATAATGTTATCCACATAAATCAATAGATATATAATACTTCCTTTTGGTTGTCATAAAAATAAAAGATGTCAGACTTGGAGTTGACGAAACCAACTGAAGTAAAAAATGAGTCAAGTTCAATATATCAGGCTCTTATATGCCTTGCGTATGCTCTAATCGACCTGTCCGATCTTGCACCATGTAACGTTGCTTCATGCTTCCCGAGTTGCTCTGTACCATGCGACACCACCTCGGACAACCTTGTGCAGCTATCTCGTATGGGTTCAAGGTGTTGTGCCGAAGTAGCACGTCACCTTAGCTCCAAAGCATCACGTCGGCTCTGACATGGCGGGAGACTACGGTAATGGGGATGTCGAAATATACCCTATCACCAAGGATAACTTAAGCAATTAAATACTTTGGGTTTTTGAAAGTTTGAGATTTTATAAAATAATTTTTCAAATGGTGACTAGTGTTGTAGGATTGGGATGAGCATATGATTGATAATGTAGACTATAGTTTGAAAGGTTACTGACCAAAAGGTCAGTGGTATATATACTTAGTGTAAGAGGATGAGACTAGTTTCAACTATATGTCGATACTTTCATCAAACAAATCCAACTAGTGGAATTGTGTGTGGTGGTGACTTGGGATATTGTATATTATATGATAAGAGATAAGTTGTTAAAGTTTGATATTCACTTCATCATAGTAAATTATTTTAATGATAGACTAAAAGAAGTTCTCGATCATTATTTCAAAATGGGTAAACATTCCAGGAACATCATATTTATATTTGAGATAATATAACTATGTACATTTAGTAAAATAATCTATGAAAATAATATAAAATCTAAAATTATCAAAAGAAAGTGGTCGGAGTATAATATAAAAGACCATGTAAAAGAAAGTAATGAGAAATTAGTATCATAATGAGTTTTATGTTCTACTTGATTTGGAGGTTGAAAGAAAGTAGTGAGAAATTAGTTATTAATGAATGGATGATGATGAATGACTAAGACAATGATATCACACATCGATTGAAACATTAATTGAACTAAGAGCAATTGATTGTGTGATTTGTGAAGCCGATGATCATTCATAGATGTTATCTTTATTCTGGTCTCGAACTAAGAATGCCCTCATGGCCAGATCCTTTCCAAGAAATGAGTCAAGAAAAAACTCAATACATATTATTTTATTTATAAAATTAAGAGATAGAGATAAGATTTGATGTTAGATATACACAAAGTATCATCAAATGTAAAAATGTTTGTGTGAGTTAAGTATTATGGAACCAATATGAGTAATAAGGATTTTATTACTGTTGAGTTAAGTTATTTTTTGAGTTGTCTAGATAAAAGTTGCCACCATGATTGAAAGGTTGATAGTATAATAAGGGATTATGGTTCTTTTATGTCTCCTATATGTTTATATACGACATGTTGTTCGATCTTTTATTGAAGCTCTTATTATTTTAATTATCTTTTTTTTTTGAATTTTGATTGAATTAAAGTGTGATAGTTGGTCCATCATCGTTTCTATCATTTTAGATATGTTTCATTATTAATCAACTTATCATATAGTTTTTAAAATGATATTGATAAGTTATATACCCAAATTACTATCGTCAATTTTTTATATTCGTCAATTAGACAATTGAGTAATTTTTCATTATTAAGAGATGACATATTAGAGTCAAATTATTTGTAATAATTTTTATATTTTATATATAATCAACCAGAGTACTTTTTTTATATGTTTTCATCAAATAGATAAATCGTAACTAAATTAAAAATATAATAAATATAAAAATATAATTTTATATTTTAATGATATTCTATCAGAACACACAGCCTGAGCTCCGTAATCCCGAAGCTGCAAGTGGTGGACGGGGGCTGGTCCTCGGAGGATGAGAGTCGGCGTTCCCGTTCTCATTCCGAGACCGACGTCGAAGGCAGCCACGATCAAGTGCCCGTGGAATCCGGCGGACGGTGGTCGCGCAACCCATGCTCGCCATGTGTTCGGTGAGGTGCTTCAATGGCCGAATTATTTTGAGCAGCAGCAACATCAATCATGGAACTCGATGGTTTGTTCTCTCCTTGCTACGAACCATTTCCCATCAGATCCAAAGAGGAGAAAGAGAAGGTGGTGAGCGCATGTTTTGGATGATAGCGTATGGTTCGACATGTCTGATGCTGTGGTGGGATTAGGTGTGCGGACGAATGAATAAAGATGATAGACTTCGAGCAGCGCAGCTCTAATGGGACTGATGGAATTCAAAGAAATTAGGTGTATACCCATTTGGTTGATTGGAATGGCATCATCCAATTGATCTAACAATCCAAACTATAACACCCAATGATATATCAACTCATAGACTTTTAAGCGATCGAATGCCATGTGTGTTGCATGTGCATACAGTGGGCCAACGCTGAATCCAAATCACTTCTAATCATTCACCTTTCCTAGATTTTAAATGTATTCTTTTAAGGAAAGGACTACTCTCTCTCTCTCTCTCTCTCTCTCTCTCTCTCTCTATATATATATATATATATATATATATATATATATATATATACATTTAATTTGATGGTTTAAAATTTCTGCAGCTTGTGAAAGTATACATTTAACGGTGACAGCGGCAACCCATCTACCGCCATGGAGATCAATGCTTGGTTGCTTCAAATGGGCAAGGACGACGCCAGCCTCCTTGAGTTACAAGGCATTTGACTTTTCTTCCCTCAGCTACAGCCAACTTAGCTTGGCGAAGAAGACTTGGAGGTCGCAGGCAAGCCCTCACCATCAACGTAGAGTTCAAAGCTCAGGGCAAGTGGACACGCGATTCGGAGCTGGAACCTGGTTCCTCGCCTTTGTGCGGCATATGCTTGAGCTCGGTGGGCCTTAACACGAGTTTAATATCCGTCCCAACACCAGACCAAGGACTCCGATGAAAGAACCCGTCGTTTTCCTTCTTTGTCCTCTTTCTTCCTTCTCTCTACCACTCGAACACGCCTCTTCCTAATTCCTGTTGCTTCTGCCGCCTCCTCTCCTCTTCGGCCCACATGAGATGCGATCGCCTGGCCGGAGAACGGTCGTTCTCTCATCGAGGACTCCGGCTATGAAGCGCCCGCTGCTGAGCAGCGCCCGGAAGCATGGCAGGAACCCCGTGTCCGTTTTCCTCTTCTTTGTCTTGATTCTCGTCATGTTGATGTACAGCGAGGACTTCAACTCGATCGCCGAGTTCTCCCTCAGGAATTCTAGAGCCAAGTCCCAGGAATTGGCCCATCAAGAGCTCGCTATAGCTAAACCAAGACACGAGGGACTTATCCTCGATAGCACAAAGGTAGCAGAGGAGGAGGCCGAGGAGGAGGAAAGGAAGGAGGAGCGACCGGTGTTGCAGAGGGAAGCAAGCGACGCGATTGCCAGAGAACAACCGCCAACTGACGAAGAGGGCCGCCAAGAACCCGAAAGGGAGGGTGCAAGGGCATCGGTGACCGTCAACGTGACGCAGGTGGCCCGGTTGCCGTCCGCCAGGAATCAGGGGCACGAGCAGCAGTCTGTCATATCCGACCAGCACAAGTCGGAGGCGAAGCCGCAGCGCGTAGTCCTCAACGTGCCGGAGACTTGCGACCTCTTCGAAGGCCGATGGGTCTACGACGACGTCTCCTACCCGCTTTACAAAGAACACGAGTGCCAGTTCCTGACGGAGCAGGTGACGTGCATGAGGAACGGCCGCCGCGACGACAACTACCAGAAGTGGCGGTGGCAGCCCCGGGACTGTAGCTTGCCGAGGCATGTACCCATCCTTGGTATCAGTTCTAATTCGTCCTACTTTTGGATTCCTTATATTGCTTGAATCTAATTGATGTTCTGGATTTGATTTCTGTTGATGTTCATGCAGATTCGACGCGAGAGTGCTGCTGGAGAGGCTGAGAGGGAAGCGTCTCATGTTCGTGGGGGACTCTCTTAACAGGAACCAGTGGGAATCGATGGTGTGCTTGGTCCAATCCGCCATCCCATGGGGCAAGAAGACTCTCACCAAGAACGGCTCGCTCAACGTTTTCAGAGTCGAGGTAGCAGGACTAATCTGCACCCGGAATTTCTTGTGGATCGGGTTACATTTAGACGAGGTCTTTGATCCTCTTGCATGATGGCAGGATTACAATGCTACGGTGGAGTTCTACTGGGCGCCGTTCCTGGTGGAATCGAACGCCGACGACCCCAGAATTCACAGCGTCCCGAACCGCGTCATCACCAATTCGATCGCCAAGCACGGGAAGCATTGGAAGGGCGTGGATTACTTGATCTTCAACACCTACATCTGGTGGATGAACACACCCAAGATGACAGTCCTGTGAGTACTAATCTCCACCTGATGACTTCGAGCTAATTGTTGCGCCGTTCATGTTGGTCCGATGACGAGCTTCCAATTCCATGGCAACAGGCGAGGATCGACCAAGTACAGTAGGATCGAACGGGCTGCAGCTTACAGAAGAGTCCTGAGAATATGGGCGAGGTGGGTGCACAGGAATGTGAATCCCAAGAAGACGATGGTGTTCTTCATGAGCCTGTCCCCCAACCACATGAGGTTAGCTCCGAAGCTTCCTCTTCCTTTCGCGGTTCACTGAATCCAGCTAATCAGAGTCACATCATCACTTTTCTTCCTCCAATAGCTGTTTCAGTGAGAACAGCCAAGGAGATGTCCGCTCACGGTCCATATCCGTGTGCTGAGCCACACGGTGCTCGGTGGTTCTCTCCTTAATTATGGAGTAATCTAGTCGGTTAAGGTGTCTGATATCATCTCGGCCGACATTGAGGGGAGGTTTGTCTTCCTCGCATGGCCTGATGCGAGAAACACCTGTCGTCATATGAAGTTGACTTTGTCAGGGGGCGTAAACCCCGGTTTCCGTGGTCACCACAAAGTTATCTTCTTTCATGCCTTGAACTCGAGTCTTTTGAGAGAAGAATTGCGTCAGTTTAGATGAGTGAGGAATCCATGGCTTGTTGATGACAACAGGAGCGAGGACTGGGACAACCCGGAGGGGATCAAGTGCGCGCTGGAGACGATGCCGGTGATGGACATGTCGCGCCAACTGGAGGTCGGCACGGACTGGCGGCTGTTCGCGGTGGAGGAGAGCGTGATCCAGTCGATGCGGCTGCCGGTGTCGTTCATCAAGATCACGGCGCTGTCGGAGTTCCGCAAGGACGCGCACACGTCGGTGCACACGCTCCGGCAGGGGAAGCTGCTGACTGCGGAGCAGCAGGCCCACCCCGCCACCTTCGCCGACTGCATCCACTGGTGCCTCCCGGGCCTCCCCGACACCTGGAACGAGTTCCTCTACGCCCGAATCGCTTCCCGGCCATGGCCCAACCAACACACACACACAAATCTTTCGGTCTCTCACCTAGTACATTGATTTTGGTATATCTTCCGCACAATTTTACCTTGTTTTGATTGGGGATTTGTGGGATGCCACTGAGTTGGGTTAGGTGACAGCAACACGACGTCGACCGCCTTTGAATGGTTGCCACCCACACGTCGTGATCGCTGTGAGCGCATGCTGTACGTCATGTGGTCACACGGCGGGGGTGGAAAAAGAATGCAGCGTAAAGAACCAAGAGAACGAGAGCGACACATGTTTTTCCTGTTTCTCTTTTTTTCTTTCAATTTCTTATTTCGTTTTTCATGTGCGAAAATTAGATATAGTTCGAATCAAATGTAGGTGGGAATGTTTGAGTGAATTCAATCAGGTTGTGGTCTGAACCATTGGGATTGGCCCAGTCTTGTTCATCATCTCTGGTGGCCTGGAATTTGGCAGACGCATCTCTCAGCAGACCGAGTTGAAAGCACCCAAAGTAATACATTATTGCGACATCAACTTGATCGCCCAACGAAGAGAAGGGAAGAAAAGTCGAAAGCGTTTGGCAACCGGAATATAGAATGACTGGCGTTGTCTGCCAGCCATTATTCAAGCGTGAAACAAATTGGGTGTAAGCAGAGAGGTTAATGAGGGTGAAACCATCATGAACACAAGTGATACAGCAAGAAAGAACAGCAACAAATGGTCTCACAGGATCACGAACGCCACAAAGTCGATTAAACCAAACCACGGACTCCATTGAAGCAGACCACAAGAACCACACACGTTCCCATTCAGAGGTCGGATACTGAGACGAATGTGGCACGAGACGACCCCAACACTAACAGACGCAAACCCCAACCCACGCCCACCGGCTGCTCCTCACCCCTACATCCACCATCCCTCACTTGGTCTCGTCGACGTCGCCGCCCTCGCGCATCGCCCCTCCGACTCCGGTGCTGTGCCCGCCCTTGCGCCCCATCTCCTGGTACCCTTCCGTGCCCAGCTGCTCCTTCCTCGTCTGCCCACCGCGGCTACGCCCTGGACCCGATGTTATACCATCGCAACAAGATGACTCAGATCGAAGAAGCTTCAAAACAAGATCAGCCTTCGTGCACGTATACCTTCCGCTAGGTGCTCCTGCGCCTCCAGGCTCTTCCCGCCCGTTCCGCCGGGGACGACGGTCTCACCCTTCCTCGCCCTCTCGTCGAGTTCGCGCCGCTCCTGTTCCGTCGACATCGATCCTTCTAACTCGCACCTTTAACGAGAATCTATGTCAGGTTGTGGCCATCATAAATAGAGACGGAAAGACCACGGGAGATGGACGGAGAGCGTGCCGCGTACGAGTTTACATGGACGAAACCAAGGGTTCATGGTTTCTGGTGGCGACACGTCGGGCGTATGTGCAGGAAACAACGACACGAATCCACTGTTTGCATGACCGAGGGAAGTCCTGAGAAGAACAACACCTACTAAACGTATTTTAATGCCACCGGGACTACTGTTTTGGGCTGGCCGAGGTCGAGAACAGATGCCGAACTTATCAAGGCAGTGTCTTCCTGTGATGTGTCTTTTTCATGCTTTTCCTTCCCTCGAAATGAGATGCCAGATTTGATTCTAATGGTCAGTCAACATTGACCGGTCCGGTCTTTCTCACGTCACGGGTTATGTCCCCTGACATGCACCGACTCATGACCAAGAAAAGCAGCGGGTGCCTGCTCGGCGAAGGTTAGCCGCTATGTTTTGCTGGTGCAGTGTTTTTGCCTATTTGTCTCGCTTTCCACCGGCATGTGGCCCTCCTCATGTTGGCAGCCCGCAGCTGCTTCCCGTTCCATGCGCTCTTCCTGTGGTTATGTGGATCTTTGTCCCATTCCTCCGTTCATAATGTCACAGGAAGAACTTGATGCGACCTAATTGAATGAACGCCAATCTCATGACCTGCTAAGCTGACTCGAGTCACATAACTAAGGCCAAAATGTGAGGCCTGCGACCGAACCCTACTCCCAGAAAGGGAAAGTAGGCGTGTTCACCAACTGGTATGCCGGCGAGGACTTGTGCACGTCTCCTCCTGTCCCAGACTTGGCCAACATGCGTCGTGTGCTCCTGCTCTGCATCCACAAGCCATGAATCCCCCGCCCACTTAGCCCACCTTCTCTTCTCCAACACGGTCCACACCCAAACGACATCGATCATCCACATCATCCATGCCAGTATCCCCCCACCGAGTCGACTCAGCCTCCACCTTCATCCTTTATATAGTTGGCCCCTCCCAGCCTGCGTGCTGTTATCCAACACTGGAATCCCCTCTCTTCCAGAGTTCAAACCTTCCTCAAATGGAGCGCTGCATTGGGAGCTGGGTCAGGGGAAGCCCCGTCGGAGCTGGTTCCTTCGGCACCGTCCATCTCGCCTTGCACGAATCCACCGGTTACGTTTCTGCCGTGAAGTCCGTCAGTCTGAGTTCATCTTCTCCTGCTTCCGTCAGGTGTTTGGAGAACGAGATCCGAATCCTCGAGTCCCTTTGCTCGCCTTACATCGTCACCTACCTCGGCAACGACACGAGCCAGGAGCCTCGTGCCGGTACCTGCCGGAACCTGCACGTCGAGTACATGCCCGGCGGCACGGTGGCGGGTTCCGCTGCGGCGAAGGGTCGCTCCATGGACGAGCTCCAAGTGTGCGCTTACACGCGCTGCGTGGCGCGAGCACTTCGTTACCTCCACGACGTCGCCGGAGTCGTGCACTGCGACGTCAAGGGCCAGAACGTCCTGTTGGGCCGCGACCGGGGCGTGGCCAAGCTCGCGGACTTCGGCGCCGCGTTGAGGATCGCGGGCGCGAGCGGGGTCGGAGACGGGCCCAACTGGGTGCGCGGGACGCCGCTGTGGATGGCGCCGGAGGTCGCCAGAGGGGAGTTGCCGACACCAGCGTCGGACGTGTGGTCGCTCGGGTGCACGGTCATCGAAATGGTCACCGGAGCACAACCCTGGCCTAACATGGCCACTGAAGATGCGGTTGGAGCTCTGCTCAAGGTCGGCTGCGGCGACGAGATACCGGAATTCCCGGCTCGGCTGTCGAACATGGGCCGGGATTTTCTCGACAAGTGTTTGAGGAGGAACGCAAGCGAGCGGTGGACGGCGGAGCAGCTACTACGGCATCCTTTCTTGGCCGAAGAAGCTGCGATCGCCGATCCATCGCCGCGAGGCGTTCTCGAGTGGGCTACTATGGAACTCCACCACCACCACCGCGACGACGACGATTATGCTAGCTGTAGCTACGATCACGAAGACGACGAGGTGATGGCTTGCGCCAGAGGAAGAATGAGGGAATTGGCTTCGGACGGAGAAGTTCCTGGTTGGCGTGGTGATGACTGGAAGCTGGTAAGGGACTCGGACGAGGCTAATTCGGTAAACGACATGGAGGAGGAGATTCTTGTGGAAGGGATATGCCAGGAATGTTCAAGCGTTCGCAGTGTTGGTGAGCCAAGTGGGGTTGGGTTGTTCGATGGAATCAGATGCTCTGCTTCTTCTTGTTGCTGTCAATGTCGGCGTTGTTGCTTCTGTGAGTGTGGCTTGGGCTGGCAGCATGGGGTTGGAATGCTGGGGAGTTGGGTCTGTTGCAGTCATCACTCGTTGTCACAACCAGTGGAAGTCAATAAAACTCGAAACTTTCCATTGTTATTTTTCGTTGTTTCGGTATGACCCTGCAGATTCTTATTCCTTTGTTCCACACAATAGCCATGGTTTTGGGTCGAATTCGGTGCCTTCGATAATATTTAGGAGCATGCTTTCGTTCGGTGAAACTTGGTTATGATCCGACCACACGGAACTTTTTTGGGTCGCATCATTGGAGTGCCGCGGAGCGAGTCATGGACGTGTCGGAGCATGACAACGTTGACTACCGCAAAATGAGGGGTGGGAGTCGTCGAACTCATCATGTTGGCTCATGATTTTGCTGAGTCAAAGCGAATTTACACGATTCCAGTTAACGATCATTGGTTTGGTTGACCGCTCGGAGCGTGTGACGCTCCTCGAAACATTAAAGAACTCCGAAACGATCGGCATCTCTCTCGTACTGCTCCAGTTTCTTACGGTTCGAAGGGCTGCTGATTTAAGAACCCTCGGTTGGTCTCATAATGCTCCAACCATGCAGCTTTCACTCGTAGATTGGGCCTCACATGGTTCGCATTACATATAGATTCATGTTCGTGTTTTGAGGTCTTTAGGAAGGAAGATAGCATCCGAACACTGATTTATGTTATTTTTGTCGACCTATAAGAAAAGAACACAAAAAGCTTCCATCAAGAGAAAACACCATTGCCGATCAGCTGTGGTCTCGGAGGCAGGCATGAGATGAAAGTGCTTTGCACTTAATTACATGATAAATATATCGGCAACTATGGGCTGTTTGATTTATTGTTTCCACTCGAGTGCGACGACTTCTGCTGCGGATTTGGTGCCCTGCTGCTGGCAGAGCAGACTCCGGAGCTCCACTCCAGCAACTCTTTGCTGGTGTCATCCTTGTGCACGATGACCTCGATGAAGCATAGGCAGCCCCGCTTCCACCCCATCGCCGTCTTGATTGCCTGTACCAGCTTGTACGTTTACCTTCGTGGATGGCGTCCGCCAGGCCGGTGTAGTCCCAGTTCTTGATGACATTGTAAGGCCCGTCGTGGATCTCCACCTCGATGGTGTGCCCGCCATTGTTTATGAGGAAGACGATGCTGTTCTGCCCGCAGCGCAGCATCGTCGACACGTCCTGTGCTGTCACCTGCGGTTCACCGCGCGCTTAACGCGTCACAACCCCCACTGACGCACGCGCCACATCACAAACACATCGCATCGTGAATCGGAACGGGTACCTGAAAGCTTCCGTCGCCGATGAAGGCAATCACACGCTTGCTGCCCTTCACGGCCTGCCTGCGCGGAACCCAGAGTCGCCCCGACGGACCAGCCGATGGATCCGCACTGCATTTGGAACTCGTATCTGAGGAGCAAAAGCCAAGTTAGATCTTTCTCCGGTGAACGATCCAAAGAAAGCAGTATGCGTTCGTGTGAAGTGCATGCACCCGCAGGTCGAGGGCGCCTACCCGCAGCCTTCCGGCAACTTCAGTTTCCGGCAGTTGAACCACGAGTCGCAGGCCTCGGCGATGACAGCGGTGCTTCCGGACAGCATCTTTCGGACATGCTTGAAGAGCACGTTCACCCGCACCGGCTCCTTGGGCTTGCATTCCATCGGCTGGCCGTGGGGCACGAAGATGACTTCTTCTTTGACTTGTCTTCTTCTTCTTCTTCTCGAGGAGCGATGAGTATCTATAGGAAACCAGATGCTGTTTTGGTTCAAATGTTGGACTTCGCCGGTACCATTGGCCGTCCGATTGCGGCGCGGTCCTACGGTCAACTTGCATGTGAGACTTCCAAGTCTCACTTGTGATGTATGGCCAACTGCATGAACCATCAGCTTATTATCGATGCTGCATTACCACTATAGATAAACCATCTTAGATAGGTTCGAAACATGACTTATGGGTCCAATCGAGACATTGTGAGTCTAGACTTGTGCTCGCAACCTACCACATGACTTACATGCCTACCTCGGTAATCTGTATTATGAGACTTGGTGGCCAGCTTGATGACTTTTTTCGTAATCTGTATTATGAATGATTTGTAATGTTGTAAGATGGGTTTAACACTGCAATTTACTCGGTAAGTTAAATCATACTGTGGCGTAACAAAAAGATTGATAGCGGAAGCATAATTCATACAAACGTGGAAGAGGGAGATGTTATGCCCCCAACAAATTACGTTTGGATTTGGTCTTTCAAGGTGGGAGGAGATGCTATCTCCCATCCAACAAATTAAGTTAGGATTTGGAGGACAGACGATGAATAGTGTCCTATAGAAAAATCACAACCAAGCACTGATTTATGTTCATTTTATGTGTGTTCTATAGAAAAGAGCGAGCTCTCAACTTTCCAGGCATGACTCGGAAACCATTTCGCTGAGAAAACAGTATTGCTTATAATGACTAGTCGCACAGGCGATCGACGATAGTCTCGGACGCAAGAACATGAACCAAAACTCGACTTCATTGTATGATCAATACATCGGCAACTATGGGCTGTTTGATTTATTGTTGCCACTCGAGTACGACGACTTTCTACTGCGGATTTGGTGCCCTGCTGTTGGCAGAGCAGACTCTGGAGCCCCACTCCAGCAACTCTTTGCTGGTGTCATCCTTGTGCACGATGACCTCGATGAAGCACAGGCAGTCCTGCTTCGACCCCATCGCCGTCTCGATCGCCTCCTTCAGCTCCTCCTCGTGTCGCACCTGCACAAACACGGAGCTTAGATCGGTGGCAAACAGAACCCCATCGGCCTGTACCAGTTCGCACGGTCACCTTCGTGGTCCAGCACTTGCCCTCGCCGTTGTGGATGGCGTCCACCAGGCCGGTGTAGTCCCAGTTCTTGATGACATTGTAAGGCCCGTCGTGGATCTCCACCTCGATGGTGTACCCGCCGTTGTTTATGAGGAAGATGATGCTGTTCTGCCCGCAGCGCAGCATCGTCGACACGTCCTGCGCTGTCACCTGCGGTTCACCGCGCGCTTAACGCGTCACAACCCCCACTGACGCACGCGCCACATCACAAACACATCGCATCGTGAATCGGAACGGGTACCTGAAAGCTTCCGTCGCCGATGAAGGCAATCACTCGCTTGCTGCCCTTCACGGCCTGCGCATAACCCAGAGTCGCCCCGACGGACCAGCCGATGGATCCGTACTGCATTTGGAACTCGTACCTGAGGAGCAAAAGCCAAGTTAGATCCAAAGAAAGCAGTACGCTTTCTTCTCAAGTGCATGCACCCGCAGGTCGACGGCCCCTACCCGCAGCCTTCCGGCAACTTCAGTTTCTGGCAGTTGAACCACGAGTCGCCGGTCTCGGCGATGACGGCGCTGCCGCCCGACAACATCTTCTGGACGTGCTTGAAGAGCACGTTCACCCGCAGCGGCTCTTTTGGCTTGCATTCCAGCGGCTGGCCGTCTGGCACGAATATGCGGCGGTAGTTCTCGTACGCGGTGGTGTTCTTATTCAGTCGCTTGGCGAGCGCCCGGAGGAAGTCCTTCATGAGGATGCAGCCGAAGGTCGGACCGTTGGCTACCACCACGCGCTCCGGCTGCACGATGATGGCCTTCTCCTTCTTGAGGAGGAGGGAGTAGCCGACGGAGCTGTAGTCGTTGAAGATAGGGCCGACGAAGACGTAGGCGTCAGCGGACTCCACGATCTCGGAGCAGAAGGCCGTGCTCACAGCGCCCCAGTAGGTGCCGATGAACCGGGGGTGGTACTCCGGGACGAGCCCCTTTGAGGAGGGCATAACGGCGATGGGGTAGCCGCAGGCGTCGGCGAGCTCCACGAATGCCTCTCCGGCCTTGGCCACACGGATGTTGGGCCCTCCCACAATCACCGGCTTCACCGCCTTGTTCAAGAACTCCATCGTCGCCTCGACAGCGGCCTCCAAACCCCGCTGGTTGCTCAATCTGACAGTTCGAAGAACGGAATCGAAATCAATCGATTCGCGGATCGTAATCTGGAAAAGAGAGGAGAAAGCTGTAACGAGGATGCTTACTTGGGGGAGAGGAAGAAGGGGACGGGCTCGTGGCTGAAGGTGGGGTGAGGGATGGCGGGGAGGTTGCAGCTGATGCTGATATAAACGGGCTTGCTCTCCTTGAGCGCGGTGGAGATGGCGGTGTCGATTTGCTCGTGAGCGCCCTCGAGGTTGTTCACCACCGCCTGTCCTCCAAACATATCGGAAGAGCCACAAGATTCAAACTTTACACTCAAAAAGAAGCCAAAGATCGGAGTTTTTTTTTTTTTTTTGCCTTTTTCCTCTGTTCTTCGCGGAGAGATGAGAGCAAATGTTCATTACCTGGTAGCAAGTGACGGTCTGGAAGCAGCGGAGCTCCTGCGAGAAGTCCGGAAGGCCGATGGTGTGATGGAGAATCCGGTTCGTCCCGAAGTCGTTGGAGTTGGGGCCGCCGACGATGCAGATGACGGGGAGGTTCTCGCTATAGGCCCCCGCGATGGCGTTGAGCAGGCTGAGGCCTCCCACGGTGAAGGTGACGACGCAAGCGCCGACACCGCGGGCGCGGGCGTAGCCATCGGCGGCGTACCCCGCGTTGAGCTCGTTGCAGCATCCGATGAGGCGGAGGCCGGGCTCGGCGATGAGGTGGTCGAGGAGGGTGAGGTTGAAGTCCCCGGGGACGGAGAACACGTCGTGAGCGCCCACCTGGACGAGGCGCCGCGCCAGGTGGCTGCCCAGGGTCTTCTCCGGCGCCGAAGCCTGAACCGCTGGAGCGATGGGGTAGCAGTGCCCCGCCGGAGGGCTGCCGACGACGCCGTTCGCCTTGGCCTCCACCGCCGCATCCACCGACCCAATCTTGGTTTCCATTGCTAACGAGGTCGAGAAAGAGTGGGAGAGCGGAAAAGATGTCTCTTTCCTACGCTGCTTTACTTCTTTGACGTGTCTTCTTCTTGAGGACCGACGACTATTTATACGACAGAAAAAAAAAAACATTTTTCTTAAATATCTTTAATTATTAGATCGTCTTTATATTTTGTGGGCGATTCGGTGGGGGCAAAACCAGAGGCGACTTTGGCGTCAATCTTTAATTATCTCGGCCGTCCGATTGCGGCCCGAATTGATTGCATCGCAGTGTCGTTACCCTCCCGCCTGACTCGAAAGCTTCTCCGTCCCTTTCGGCTACGTTCGCAAAGGTTACCGCTTCCTTAGGATGCGCGGAGTGAGGAGAACGCGACGATATTCCCATTGTTGGAAACCACGTCCCCCCTCTGAATGCGAAAATGGTATTATGGCGCACAGTGGCATTTCCTGGCATGGAGATCCACTGGAAAGGGTCAGCAGAATGCTGGTGGGGTTGGCATATAATTAAATGGCATGATACATTGTATTTAATATGTTACATTGTTGAACACGAGCTGACGCCGATGGACACTGTTGATGGCATGAGTTAGAGGAATTATAATTACATATGTTAAACATTTAATTTGATCGATGATTCACATGACAGAATTTGGTCGGCAGAGGTCGAGCCCACAAGTCAAACTGGCAATCCCGTAAACGAGATACGTATATAATAAGCACACGGTTTACTCTGACGTGGTGACGTTGATTTCAGTGTTCCTGCAACATGAAACGCATGCAGCTCATACGTGCTGCAATTTCCTCCATTACATGTTCTCATGTGTTCCACGAAAGATTTCTGTCGACTTGAAACCATCTCCAAAGATTTGAACCACAAATATGCATAAGTCCACTCGCGTACTTCATGGAAAGTTTCAGATTAGGCAAAGGCCAATAAGATGAAACAGCAGAGGCACGAGATTCATATCCTTTGACCTGTATGTATCTTTGGCTCATCAATCGTATCAGACTTCTTCAGGTTCATCTGGTGAAGATTAGAAGAACTCCTAAACCTGTCAACTCTAAGCCAGATTTGATTGTTCACCCGGTGACGATAGTTCGCATGTTACACGAACTTGTAAGTCTGTCAACTCTGAGTCGGATTTGATTCCGATGAGCACACTCGGGGAAAGAAGACACTTGCTCTTGCGTGTTCATGCAGTCCATGTCTCCTAGGAAGGAAATCATGATTTCCAAAAACAACGTCACCCGTTGAATCTTCCGACATCCCCAGCTTCATCAGTAGATTGCAGCCCCCTCGACAACAAAGTTACGAAGGCTTCAGCTTTTTTTCTTCCTCGTAATCGTTCATCTTTTACAGTATAAGTACTTTCTCTCTCTCTCTCTCACGGGAGAAGGGGTTCGGTGAGCGGAGCAGAAGGCACAGATGCGGAGGAAGAAGAAGGTAGTTGGGTATTGACAGCAAACGAACCTGGAAGATAGGTTGATGACAGATGTATCCCATGCATGCATGCATGCATGCATTGCAGAACAAGGAAGCCAATTAAACGACACTTCAGATGAACTGCAGGAACTCGGTTCTCTTCAACCAGGGAAAACAACTACGTTAATGATCGAAAATGTTCAGAATGACTGTAAGAACAAGATCGAAGCATTCCACACCATCTTCTGACACAAGATTGAAGTATTTACACCATGTGGTTCTATTTCGCCATTGCGACTGCTCCGCATCAGGTGATATAGCACAGAGGGGCATCCCACACTGTACCGTAATTCTCCGGACACGTTGATGTAACTGAGTTTATTTATAGAGCTTATCACTATGCATGAAACATGAGGGGGATAGACATCGACGCCCATCTCTTTATCTGCTGGGCTTCCAAAGCACCAGCCACCAAGTGATCTTCCTCTCTTCCTCCCTATATGCTATCACACGTATTCCTTTTTTTTTTTGTGTTTTGGTCAAACTCAAATTTTGATCGAATATTATCCCAATTCAAATTTGATAATTTTAATTAGAAAAATACAATAAACTTAATTTTATAATAATTATTAATAATATTTAGACTTCATTACAACATACAATTAGTGCATTCTAGTATATAAAGACTGATTCAGGTTTACTAATAAGTCATTAGTTGATTCCTTAATGAAAAAATTGATTATAACTTTTTTAATATTATAATATTTGATAAATTCTAGAATATATATCCCCATTATTATTGATAAAATATTGGTCATGATGAGTCATTTTTATGTATTTTATTTTTAATTCTCTTTCCTATTTTATATATATATATATATATATATATATATATATATGTTTGGAAATGATTATATCCCTCTAGATATTTAGAACATACTTCCTTTAGAATTCATCTAATAAATTCTAATTAATAACTTCTAATTATGATTATTGATTATTTTAAAAATAAATATCTTGAGGATTATATTAAAATTTATAATAATTTAAGATTTTAAAAATTAAATTTGATAAAAAAAATGATATAGTCGATACCTCGTTATCATGTAACTGATACTTCATCGATACTTTGTGCATCTTGATCGACACTATAGTATGTCGTGACTAACACCTCCTCAATTACATGTTCTTAGTATTTCGATCACATATGACATTATTCCTAGGATTTTACTAACAACATGATTCCAAAAGTGGTACTATAAAATTTATTCTTAGGTGTGCTCTTTTTCTTTTTTCTTTTTTTTATAATATTACTAATTTTGACATTCTATTAACACTTCACCTATTAAACTAAGTTAAGTATTAAAAGTAAATACAAAATTCACAAAATTATTTGTCGTAGGGCTGCTAATATCGTACTAAATAAAAAGAAAGGACCGGTGACTAGACATGTTTATTACAACTGTCCTCTTGTGCTGGTTTATGTCACAAGCGCATGCGACCTAACACGTCGGACCGCAGGCCACCTGCCCTTCTTGCGCGGTTTCCTTCTTTATCTATGTCTCATAGGAGCCGTGGAATCTGCATGTGCTTCTCATATCTACCGTTCAAAATTAAATGCGTTCGCAGGTGGCTCTGACTAGATTGCTCACTCGCAAATAAATAATATCTAGGCACGCGCCCAGTGCGACGCCCAAATGGCCCTCACGCTTCTCCCGTTCCCTTCGGTGGGCCCGACTCAACCGATCCAGTAGATGACAACGCCGTCTGGTTCACGATCTCCCCCCTGCCGCTTCTCCACTTCTTTTCGTCCGTCGCGCCCGCTCCTCTCCTCCTATATCCTAATCTCCTCCACCCAAACCCTTCGCCGCCCTATCTCTCCCTCCCCCGAGCCGAAGGCGTTCCTGCGATGGGTACGAGCGCATCGAAGAATTCCGGCAGCTGCCATGGCGGCCGCGAGGGCCAGCTCTACGTCTCCCTCAAGATGGAGAACTTCAAGATCCGACGCGACCTCATCCCCCACGTCTACGGCTCCGTTCCCATCACAGGATCTTGGGACTTCTCCAAAGCCGTAAGATCATTGATCCCCCTCCTCTCTTTCTCGATCAATTTTGACGCATCTTGACGTTGGATTGACGCCTCAGCTCTCGATGGCGCGCGAGTCGGCTTCGATGTGGGAGCTCAGCTTCGTCGTGTCACCCGATCACGGTATGAGCGAGCCTCCCCCTCGATTCTTGGATCCGATTGCCTCCGCGATCATGTTTTCTTATTGCGTTTGTTTTGTCGCGTGGGCTTTTTCTTGTTGTTTAGAGACGCTGGACTTCAAGTTCTTGTTGAAGCCCAAGTACAGTAACGCGCCGTGCGTGGTGGAGGAGGGGCCGAGCCGGCTGCTTACGGGAGGGACGCTGGAGGAGGGCGACGCCAGGTCGGCGCTGTTCAAGATAGGTGGGGACGAAGAGGTTCTCGAGTATAAGGTGTTCATCAAGGCCGACATTGTGTCCCCGTTTGATCTTGCCGCCAGTTGGCGGGCCTATCAGGAGAATCTCCAGCCGTCAAGGGTGCGAGGGATTCCGGATGTCAGTATTAATGTGGCGCCAAATACGGGTTTGGAGGTACTCCTGGAACTTGCAGGGTCGAGATTGATGCCTTTTGCTTATCTTTTTAGAACATCATATTTGTAGGATTATGCAGTAGAACGGTAAGTCTCTTCAGCTAAAAGGTTGTCGAGACATTCATTGGGTATGTAGAATGTAATTCACTCAAAAGAAAACATTAGAACTTGCTTGTATGAAAGTTTCTTTCTGCAGCTTCACAACAACTTTATTTGATTATATGTAGTATGGCGACACCGTTTGATCTTTAGAACGTTGATGTTAAGTTGATAGTAGCATTGCTCTGATACAGGCATGAAAATCAGGTCAGGTGCATATGCGAGTTTCTCAGTTTGTAAGGCAGAAAAGTGATGAGGGTAGAACTGGGATACCTAGTAGAACAATAAGCAAAATGTATGTAAATTGTAGATGATGAATGAATAAGAAATAAGAAGTCTTATAGATGGAAGGCTTCTGGACATGTACCTATTATGACCGCTAGGCATGAGCTGAGTTTCTAGGCACCTTTTGTTGACAGAATATTTTTTGTGAATGATCTTCATGGAGACTGGTTTTGACTCGTGACCTTGCTATTCAACGAAACAATGCACTGGCAAAGGGCTTGGATGTTTATGATAATATCGTTTACAATGTGATATCTTTTATAGGGAGAAAAAGCAATTGCCGAGTGGAAAACTAGAAATTGTAAGACTTACAATTCGTCCTGCTTAGTAGTGATTATAGTCATTTCTGTATGGACACTGCATTTGGGTCTCTCAAACCTTAAATAGAGTCTAACCCTGTTATTTTCAACCTTGTCTAATTTCTGCTATATGCTGATTGTGAATGTTTTTTCATTGCTGCAATTTTCATATTTGTCATCTTTCCCAGCAGATTGGGCCAGCATCTCCTTTGGAGCTTGATTTAGAACATTATGTTGTTCCAGCACCATCTGCTAGTGCTGGTGTTGTTTATGCAGCTAATTTGACAGAGACACCAAGATCATTGCCTACTGCTGGAATTTTCTCTAAGAATGATGCCCTAAGTGGTAGTTCATATGGCTCAAGTAAAGCTGGTGTCTTTTCACTTGACTATTCTATTAGCTGTAAGGTACTTGCTTGCAACTCTTCTTGTAGTTCTGAGGTCTTGCATCAGAAACCTAAACAGCTTAAATAAATTTATAGCCTGTATTTATAATTGCACATTATTGCTTCCATTGGCTTTCTTGTCATAGGTCAAGTGCAAAAATATTGTTTAATTTATTTATGATGCACTGTCCAGTTATTATTACTTGTTTTTTTGATATTTTGATGATCTTGATCAAATTTTGTTTTCCTCTTACGTCAACCTTTTTCTCATTTGCAAGCTTTTAATTGCCTCCGTTACATAGATATTCTGCTTGATAATATGCTTGACGTCGACATGTACTTTCACCTTATTGCTGGTAACAACTATCATTCTCCTGTATGCTTGCTCAGGATCTGGATACTACAGTCTTGGATCCAGACTCAGATCATCCCAAATGTCCTCCAGCTCCTGGTATGGTTGAGTCAAAGTCAGTTGGCACATTTTCACCATTGCCAAAGCAAGATGGTCAAAAAGGACTCTTTGTCGATAGGGGTGTTGGCTCCCCTAGACTTGTTAAATCAGCTAGTGCAGGTGCATTCACATTTGATCTCAAGTTGGACTCTGAAACAAAGGTTTGTTCAAGCAGACAGAATCTTCTTGTTGACTGGTCATTTGCAAAAAATATCAACTGTCAGTTTCCTGCATGATTCTATTGGTTGTACCTAACAGTTCTGTTTACGATTAGTTCATCCATTTGTTCCCTTTAGCTCATTTTTCATTTTGATCTGTAAAAGCCTACTCTAGGTGAGTGCCTTTACTGTAATTATAGTGTCCATTTATTATTTCTTTTTCTTTCTTTTCTTGATTGCAGACAACTTAATTTGCTGTTTATCTATCAAAGTAGTCCAATGGCTGCGTGCTGTCCTACAGTAAGAATTTGTTACACTATCAACAAACACACACACAAACAGCAAGATGTGAATTTTAATGATGCTGCCCTGTGCAAGGGGGGTGCCCAAGCACATTGTCTTGGAAAGTTGAACCACAGACCACCAGGATAATGTCTTGTGGGAATGAATCTCAGAGTTCTTTTATTGTGATGCTTTAATTAAGCAGTAGAAAAACTCTTTAATTGTTTTTCATGAATTTCTTTTAACTATTCGATCAAACAGTTCTCTACAGAATATAGACATGTTAAAATTTGTTTTTCCTCTAGTCCAGAAGACACTGCTGCTTATTTTACTACACATCTGATGTTTTTACATATCTTTTTTATTAATTGGTAGAAGGGCATGCCAGCCGCAGCTGGAGCAGTTGCAGCCGCAGCTGTTGCTGATCAGATGCTTGGACCAAAGGAGGATAGTAGGTTGGCCATTGTGTTGGTAATGACATATAAAATGAAACTTATTTTCTTTTACTGTGGAAGTATTTGCTTAAACAGTGTATGCTGTTTCATGTATTCTCCATATTCACGGTATACAATATCATTTAGGTGACTGAATATTGACAAATGCACAAAACGAATATATAAAACTCAAGCCATCACATCCTTGTTTACATTTTATTGAAACTATTTGTTATGCATTCAATGACATGGAGCCACCAGTTTAATTTAGTTAAAGCTATTTATCCTATAACTTATGGTTATATGCAGCACCTCTTTCAGCTTTCACCATTCATGTACGGTTAATATTTGTTCTTTAATTGCTATTGCCAATACTTTGTTCTATTTGTTATGTTGTGATGCTACAGGTTGGTCTGCCAGCCCGGGGAAAAACCTTCACTGCAGCCAAACTCACTAGATACCTGCGATGGTTAGGTCATGAAACCAAGCATTTCAATGTTGGAAAGGTGAAGACTGTAACTTTTTACATACTGCCTGTTCACAAAGCCAATTAAATTTATTGTTGATCCAGTTTATAATACTAACTGCTTGTGTTGTGTTACTTGGCTAACAGTATCGCCGCCTTAAGCTTGGAACAAATCAGGTACAGTAAATGAGTGGTGGTCTACTTTTAAATGTTTATCAAGGCATTTTTCACATAATACAAGGCTCATATAAAATTATTTGCCATGTTTATTGCATTTGGATCTGCCTTTCCTTCCAGTATATATTTGGTAGCTTTATCTTGCGGAACAATTATAAACATGCATTTGATAACTAAGGTGTTGCTGCTGTTTCAGTTATGGATATAATATTTTCCAATAGTGAAGTTGACTAGGTATTTATGCTTAAGTTTTATCTTTCTTCCCTGGCCAAATAATTTGGTGATTTGCTTCTTGGTCTTGGTTGCCTTTGTTTTGATTGGGCTTAGAAAAAAGAGCTTATATATATATATATATATATATATATATATATTAAACCATATAACTTTTAAATTAGAAATCTTATATTTCACAATTAACATTATGTCTTTTCAGTAGAACTATTATTTTATCAAACTTTTTATCAATGGGTCCTGCATGAGTGCTGTACCTGGTAGGTAGTGAAGGAAGAGGAGGAATGAGAAAGAGTAAGAAGGAGAGGAGGTAGTGGAGGAAGAGGAACGAGAAGGAAGAAGAGGAAGGAGGTATAAGAGGAAGTGGAAGAGAAGACGTACCTGGTAGGTGACGATGGCGTGCTCTATAGGATTTCGCACTGGTCCTTCATGAATGCGAGATGTGATTAGGGCAGAGGCACACAAGCAAATGCCTTTTTTCTATATGGGCAGACCAGACCACCAGAAACAGGGGTCTAGCAAAACGACATTCCTGTTTCCATGCTCCTAAAATTGGTTGATATTTTTCATTTTTTATTCTGAAATTCATTGATAGTCTTGCCAATCTGTATCAGAAAATTTTAATTGGATAAGTTACATCCATTGTGCTTACTGCTGGTATAGTCAGATTTGAAGTAAACCACTGTTTTGGGTGATCAAGCAGCAGCAGAAAAGAGTTTATCTTTCTCCTATTTGTTAATAGTCTTGCCAGTCTTTATCTATGCATGGTCATAGACATGCATGACTCAATATTGATATAGGTTACAGGTCATCAAGTTTCGGCCTGTGTTATGTGATATGACATGATTTCTTATATTAAAGGGAAAACTTATGATCCTTTTCACCAAAATTGAGTAAATTAAAATACTAACATGGTGATGATTTACTTAGTTGAATTTCATTGTAGCGTGATGATGATTTTCTTGTCATTCTTGATGTTATTTTCAGATCTGCTTGCGTGGTACTATTCAATTAGGTGGAACTTGACTTGTGCTACATGATCCACCATGGGTATTTATTTGAAAGATGTTAATATGCCCGATAAAATTTATTTCTATGTTCAACTAATATCGATAATAGTTTTGCCCTGAAGTTTAAATTCGATTTAATTGTCTGATCTGATTTTCAGGTTTGTCATTTAGTACCATTTTTCCTCTCAAAATTTGTTCATATTCTTTTTCTCCGTGATGCTTTATAAATTAGAACGATTCATTATGCAGTCTGCTGATTTTTTTCGTGGGGACAATCCTGAAGGTTTGGAGGCTCGCAATGAGGTTAGCAACAAGCGATCCAAGCTGCTGCTTGTTTAATTTTCACTATCTGGTTACAACAGTACTGAACTTATTCAAATGTTGTCCCATATGCTTGTGGTTTTGCTTTCAAATATTTCAGCTAAAAATTTAAGATTGGTGTACCAATAATTAAATTATCTTATTGCTGTATATAGCCTTTTAGTTGCACTTTTGATCCGACAAGCTTGAGTGTATATACCGGTTGTAGAGAAATCTCCCCTAACTTTATCGAACTTTTTGCTGAAGCAAATAACTTCAACTACATGACTTACTTTGCCTGTGTACCTTCCTGTTATTCAATGTCTCTAGGTTGCTGCTTTAGCCATGGAGGATATGATAGCCTGGATGCAGGAAGGAGGTCAGGTATAGTGTTACTTGTTATAGTGATAAAGTGGCAGTGGGATAATTGGCTCTTATGTTTCTGGTTGTACTATAGGTTGGTATTTTTGATGCCACAAATAGCACCAGAAAACGAAGAAATATGCTCATGAAAATGGCTGAAGGAAAATGTAAGGTACTGTTTGTCTGCTACTCTTGCTGTCATCATTACTTCTGCCCTCTTGAGTTTTCATATTTGACCTCTGCTTCTAGGGGTCAAAATTTGCTCTTGCCAAGGAAGAACCTTGAGCTACAAAGATTGAAGTTCTCATTGGATATTCACAAGAATTAAATCTGGCCTTATCTTATAACTTTTAGCATGTGCATTTGGCATTTCTGGTGATATTCTTATGTTCAACTTAAAAATCAGTTTATTTCTCTTATATCCTAATTTAAGTTGCTTGTCAAATGCTAGGTATCTTAAAAGTGATAGTTGTATAGTTGACATGATTTAAATCTTGGTAGATTTTAGGCATTGCTTTGAAATCTTTAAATGTGAACTGTGAAGGACCTCAGCTCTTAGAAAGAATTCATAATATATCCGGCATGTATGTCATTGTAACATCATAAACAAGGATGGTGTATATCAACTAGCTTGTTGCCATCATGGGCCCTGCAGTTCATAAATCTATCTTCCATCATCGTGTATAATTAATTCTCAATCTACCATTTTCAAGGTAAATACTGATTTTTTGATTTTCTCATTTGTATGTACAGATTATTCCAACTTCAATTTTTATTTTCCATGCCCCTTGCATTAACATGCCAGTACTATATATGATGATTGATAATGGCATCAACAAGGTTTGCCTGGTTCCCAATTGAGAATTTTTTTCATCCTGGTGATTAGAGCTTATACAGAAGCCAATGCAGTTAAATTATTGTTGTTGACCTGTTTCTCAATGCAAATAATGTGTTTGTTCTTTCATTTCTATGTAGTTTTCTTTTTTATTTTTCATTTTCACTAATGACAGGGTGAATATATTCTATTGGAACTTATAACCAGAAGGCTTTTTTCACCATTTCGACAATTCTTGATCCTTTCATTTCACCAATCATATGTGGTTTTTAAAACGAAGAGAATATATATATATATATATATATATATATATATATATATATATATATATATATATATATATATATATATATATATATCCTTCACAAGCTTTGTACTTTATAATTTATATTACTTTTTCTGTCTTCTAATAAAATATATTAAATTGATTTTTATTTGATTGCTCAAATCTGTGTTGCAGATCATATTTTTGGAAACAATTTGCAATGATGAACATATAATAGAAAGAAATATACGGCTGAAAATTCAACAAAGCCCTGATTATGCAGAAGAGTGAGTGTTTTACATTTTTTTTTAGGTAGATTTATGTCCATATGCCTCAGATTAAATGGGTTCCGTTATTACTCTGCAGACCAGATTTTCAAGCTGGAATGCTAGACTTTAAAGAACGCTTAGCCAATTATGAAAAGGTTCCCAAGCAAATACCCTTTGTTCTACCTACATTTAGCAGGTAGCATCTTTTTGTTCATATGCTCGTTAAATCCAAAATGGATGATATATACTCGTTTATAGGCATATGAACCAGTGGAAGAGGGTTCTTATATCAAAATGATTGACATGGTCAGTGGACAAGGTGGGCAGATACAAGTGAGTTATATATAGTTCTCCTTTCTCTTATTTTTGTTATCATTTTGTGTTGCTTAGATATATTTCCCTTTACCTGAGTTACACCCTTTTTTTCGGTTTAAGGATTGGTTTATCACAACAACATATTATGCCAGTGAACATTAGGCTTCAAAGCATGTGGTTGTCATTGCTTCGAACAAACAGATCCATCAGTCGCAAGGTGCCAGCTCTGATGGTACCTGCCTCGGCATGGTCACCCACATTAATGATATTGCTTGACATATTTAAAATTCTATTTTACCTTAAAATGACTAAATTGCTCACCATCCATCATAAAATTGCAAGGGAAAATAATGCTCTTTCCAAAGACCATTGGCAATAGCCCATGCGAAGGACAAAATCTTAGCCATTTTAGATTGTCGGCATTAGCAAGAGACACTGTAACTTATAGCTGTATTTTTACCTAAATTGATTAGTATTTAACAAGCTCCATCAGTGTATACTTGGTTTGGGTAATGTTGTATACCAAAAAGTTGTAAGCCTCACAGACAGTACATCTTGGGTGAATGACTTTTATGCGTTTCTAATAATGTTTTCATTATCGCTCAACTTTGGTGTAATATACTAAGGTTTTTATTTTCGATTGAAATTTAATTATATTTTTTAAATTTTTAGTTGACCATCATTCCCTGATGACTTGAATCTTTTATTCAGGTTAACAACATCAGTGGTTATCTTCCTGGCCGAATTGTCTTCTTCCTGGTACATATGCGAATATCTAAATTGTATCATACACAATTTGTTCATTCTTTTTTCCATAGAATTGATGGTTCAAACATCATCTGCTCTTTGTTAATATTATGGTTATAGCAATGTACAAAACTGTCTGCCGCTGACAATATGTATTCTCTATCTATATGTGAGAGGAGGAAGGGAATGACCCACCCAAAATGTTGAAGTTATGTTCATTATTTTGTGTTTTGTATAAGTTGACAATGTCATAGAATTAAGTACAGGAGTATGCCTAAACCACCCATATACCAAACTTAAACCATTTTTTAATATTTTTAAAAGTCATGAGTAACCAACAATAGTTACAATTTTTTAGAAAAGCCATTGTCAAGTGTCATGGTATCCAGACTTAAATTGCAGGTGAATACTCATCTAACACCCCGGCCTATTCTCCTTACACGGCATGGTGAAAGTCGAGATAATGTTAGAGGAAGAATTGGAGGTGATGCAGTTTTAAGGTTTGCTCTCTTGAGCTTTTTAATATTGCCAAATCTACTGTATTTAGAATTTTAATCTTGAAATTACATGCTTAATAAAGCATCTTCTGTGTTAGACGTCCTGGTGGTATTAGTCAACGAACTCTTGCATCTTAATGAAAAGTGAACTTTTCTATTATTTTGTTATTTACAATGAAAAAATAACAACATTTTGTACATATCAACTATCTCTGGTCAGCCTTGATCTTGGTGTGTGCAGAAATCTTTGCCTAGAAGGTTGTACTTTTCATGTTGCAGTGCCTATGATCATGATATGGTAATAGTTCTATTAAATAATGTGTCTCTGATAAGAAGTGCTCAACCATATGTTCGTTCTTGCATTTCTATTCATTATAAGAAATATTGTAAATTTATAATGTTATTTTGATCGTCTGCTCACGTTGTTTATAATAATTGTATGTTATTCATATTTGACCCAGAGACAAGTTACGAAATTATATGCTTGTAGCTATGTGCATAAGGATCAACTCTAGTTTGTAGATATTGTAGCACTCAGACATTCGATCATGTACTTTATGCACGATCTTCTTCAAACTTTTGTTCTTCAAGATAAAGGGCTGTGAATTTGATTTGTTTCAACTTTTGAGCAGTGAAGCCGGTGAACTTTATTCAAAGAAACTTGCAAATTTTGTTGAGAAGAGACTGAAGTCTGAGAGGACAGCTTCTGTAAGAAAATCATTTGTGGACTTTAGTGCACATTCTTTTCTCATTCAGCATAGTTAGATTTTTTTCCTACCTGAACCTTTATATTGCTTAACTTTCTGAATTGCTTCTTTGTTCGTAGCTATTGTTGGTTTCTATCAAGCTTTAACTTTTTCCTTGTCTTTTAGCTGACTTTCTTTTTCTTTCTTTGATGATATGGGTAACTGATGTAGGATTAGGTAAAATAGTCATTTGACAACTTATGACATTTGTAAAATACCTGCTAAACTAATAAAATTTATTCAGGTAAAAAATATATTAATATGATCTGTCATCAATTTTTAGATGAAATTAAAGATACGATCATACAACATTATTTATTTGAGATCATATTAGAATTCTAAGGCATTAAATTCCTCTGCAAGAAGCAACTGTTCATCTCTTAAAAAGTTATTCATTTTTGTTCTGTGAATGACGTCATGGATCCATTAGTTTCATGTTTCCTATGATGTGTCTAACAATTTCCACTTTTGGAACCATGTAGTTAGATGAATAGTCACATAGCTTGTTGCTCTATCTTATTCATATAAGTCCTTTTCTTTCTTCAAATGTCTTAGATATGGACTAGCACACTTCAAAGAACTATATTAACTGCAAGTCCAATTGTCGGATTCCCAAAGGTATCTTCTGATGCTTGGATTTTAACTTAAAGTACTGTGCGTTCTTTTCATCTCACTTGCTCAAAATGTGATCAGTTTAATGTTATTGTTATTACTTATAGATACAATGGCGTGCCCTTGAAGAGATAAATGCCGGAGTATGTGATGGAATGACTTACGAAGAAATAAAGAAAAACATGCCTGAGGAATATGAGTATGCATCATATGAACTGACAAGTTTCAATGTCCCGAGTATAATCAGCATGAACTGAAGTCAGATATGATCTTGGGCCACAAAAAAAAGTAGTGTGAAATCTGAAGGCTTGATTTGAACCCCATATGCAATCAAGCTCTAGTGTGGTTTTGGATGGCTCTCCCTGTGTTGACGTGCTTCATATGACAAATCAACACCGCTAGGTATTAGAGGGAGAGCCTTGCATTATAGTAAAGTTATATCTTTGTGGCCTGGGTTCCATTGACAGCATCAAAGAAACAATCCCTCCGCTCATGGGGAAGCATATACTGACTACCAGTGGGGGAGCCTTTTGCATTGGTCTGCCTTCTTTTAGTGCCAAGTAGGAGTAAGATGGTGGAAAAATCCCTTAGATGGTTGAAGTTAGAGAGTAGAGTCCTAGTACACCACAAAATCGACTTCCATTTTTTATTGAAATCGAGTTTTTCTTCACAGAATATGTGAAATCAAGTTCAACTCATCACTCATTTTTTCACCTCTTTCTTCATTATAACCGATACCTTCAGAGACAGTTTCCTTTCACTTAAAAGAAAACCAGTTGACTCACTTATCACTTCTTTTTTTATTTTTATGCACTTGTTTGAATGTCTTGTAACTTCTTCCATGTTAAAATTCAGATCACGTAAGAAGGACAAGCTCAGATATCGATACCCTCGTGGGGAGTCATACTTGGATGTCATTCAAAGGTTTGCTCTACTGATCTAATTTGATTAAATTTTTTGTTTGCTATGTGCTTTCAACAGATAATCATATGTTAAATGTGTGCATTGACAATCTTTCATGCTCAGGTTGGAACCCGTAATTATTGAGCTTGAACGACAACGTGCACCAGTTGTCGTCATTTCTCACCAGGTAATTTGCACGAAGGCTTAATTGTCTATGCTTATGGATGGTTTTACTTGGAAAGTGCTGGTTTCTCAGATACTCCTATCTTATAGGCTGTGTTGAGAGCATTATATTCATATTTTGCTGACCGACCATTGAAAGAAATTCCTCACATTGAAGTAAGTGGTTTTCATTAAACTTTCTGAAACACATGAAGCATCCGTGGTTATACTTTTGCATTGAAGTTCAGACTAGGTTTAGACTAGTTAAATTTTTTTTTTTTATACCCGTGCAGGTACCACTTCACACAATAATTGAGATACAAATGGGGGTCATCGGTGTTCAAGAGAAGAGATACAAGCTCATGGATTAATTCATTTCCCGGGAGGTTGCATGTAGCTGGTCCTACCATTTTGTTTTTGTTTTAAGTAATTATGATTTTACATAGTGGATGTTGGCTTGAAAGCAAGCCTCTCCAAATCACTTTTTTATAGTATCATTTATCACCGAACAAAATAACTAATTTCTTCATTCAGAGCAATCTGCACATCTCCTTGTGTACTTTCTGCTTCTTTAGCGACGAGGCTGTGTATTTCATACTGATAGCAGGTAGCATTTCTCGATCAGATTAAAGAGGACACTGAATTTGCTGAAGAGATCCGGAGATACGGATGAGCATGATTGGTCATATATTCTTTTGATGTCATATATTATTTTCGTGCAACGCTTTATTGCTGATATTTGTTTTAGGCATTTGATCTTTTCTAGCTTTGTCTCACTTCAACTTTTTATTTATTTATTCTCTTACGATTTTATGTCATCGTGCAGTCATCGAAGATAGAATAGTCGGGGTTGACCATGCCATCCAGCTGGGGCGGCTAGCACGGTGATCCATCGGATGCCATCCGAAACAAACACACTATTTGCTGGCATCTTTATGCGGATTTAATTTTCATTTAGAAGACCAGTATCAGTTCGTATTTGGCTCATACGTTTTTGTTCTTTTAACATGAATTGATTTCTAGATGGATTCTAAATCGAAACCGGGCGAAGGCAGGAGAACTTTTTGGTTTCACGAAACCCCCCGGAAGTCTGAAATAAGCTGATCCGGAATTAACAATATTTTGCTGGTAATCTGAAGACCCGACCGACAGCTACCTACCTTCTTCAGTAACAAAAAAAACCACGGACAATTCTGCTGGTGGATCTATGTATTGACGGCTGGGCGGCGATGGCACACCAACCTACGCAAGAACCACATGGGACGAGCGACCAACATCAACGGCACTCCCGGCATTTCCAGAAATAAAATTAAAATTAAATAAAAATAAATAAGAAGGCGGAAGAAAGAGCAGCCGATCTCGTCTCGTTTTGGCCGAGTCAAAGAGTGGCGACCCATGAAACCAATCAAAAAGATGCTGCCGTCGCCTTCACGAGACTCTTACTTCGGACCCGCGTCCCCATCCTCAGCCCCAAAATGATGTCCACAAGCCACCTGGCCGCCTGTGCCGTCCCCGACAGCAAACCACTCATCCAACCAACCAACACCCTCTCCACCTTCTTCTTCTTCTTCTTCATTCCCAAAACCTCGAGCTCTCTTGCCGTTCGCGAGTCAATAGCCAGTATTTGCACGGCCCCCCTTCTCCTCAATTCCATGCGGCATCTACGACTCCTCTGACCCCCAGCTAGTGTCCCGTTCTTCTGTATAAAGGATCCCCTCTTCATGTCCATATAGCCTCCACGCTCTTCCTCCATTCCTGCAGCATGTAGTCGTGCCATTCTTGGAATACTCCACTCGAGCGGGTGGGAGCAGCCATGGCCAGCGCACCGGTTACTCGCAGTCGAGACGCCGGCGACGACCCTTACAATGACAAGGTCATGCTCGCCGCGGTAATATTGTTATCCATCGTCATCTTCTTCGTCTTGTTTCTCCACATCTACGCTCGGTGGCTGATCAGGAGGCAGCGGCCGGTGGTCAGGAGAGTAGTGTTCAGGGAGCCTCTCCATCTCCGAAGCATAGCCACATTCCCCGGTCACACGACCGAGATAAGGTTATCGATTAGTGGGGTCGATCCCAAGGTGGTGGCTTCGCTCCCCGTCTTCGTGTACAAGTCCCGGGAGCACGAGCATGGATTGGAATGTGTGGTTTGCTTGAACGCCATGGAAGAGGACGACAGCGGCAGGCTTCTTCCGGCATGCAAGCATGCCTTTCACGTCGGTTGCATCGACATGTGGCTGATGTCTCATGCGACGTGCCCTATCTGTAGGGCGCCGGTGGAGATCATGGGCGAGCCGGCTCAGGTGGTCGACGCTGTTTCGGTGGTCGTTCCCGTGGTGGTGGTGGAGTGTGAGGCGGCCGTGCAAGTCGAACCGAGGAATGCGACCGAAGAGTCGTGTGTGGTCAATGTTGCAGCAGCCGAGGGTGACGTAGGCGCTGACACATCGTCACTTGGTCCCGCAACAGCAACCCACACCATCAAAGAAGATTCTCCTCCTTCTTCTTCCTTTGGTTCTTCTCTCAAGAGGATGCTGAGCAGGGGCAGATCATAGTACTTAAACGCCAGCCACTGATATTTCAGTAACATCTCTGGTCTCCCTCCACCTCTGTGGATGATGCTAATTGACTCAAGGGATCATCAAGGACAGACATCTACCCGTTTTGGTTCTTTAACGTAGAAGATCAACAACCTTCTTGAATGGAACCAACAACTACTGTAGCTTTGAAGTCAAGTTTGTGGATCGAGAGCCTACTCCCAACTCCAGGAATAATTGGATTCTTAGTTGTGCGTAGCCTTTCTATCGTTTTCATCTTCTCCAACCTTTTGAAATGTCCATTGTGTTTCTTGGAAGCTCCAAGAAGTCGTTGTTCCTTCTCCCATGGTGTCCAGGCTAATAAAATTTTCCTCTAATATTTAATTATCTTAAATAATTATCAACAACATCTCTCTCTCTCTCTCTCTCCTTCTTCTTCTTCTTCTTCTTCTTCTTCTTCTTCTTCTTCTTCTTCTTCTTTGAGTCAAAGCATTCTTCAAAAACATGCATCTACCAACCTTGTTTCACTTGTGAAGGAGTAAAGACTAACAGTCTTATCAATGAACTTTGTCCAACAATTTTGTGAGGATATTGTACTAGTCTTCCAATTGCCGTGGTCTAATAGTTCATGTAATCAACCTACAACAGAGCAAAGTTCAAAATACCAAATGAACCAACGTGTATCGATCAGTATTTATCAGTAATTCTTCAGTCTGTCTTGATTTGTAAATTACCATGCCATGTGTCGGGACACCGAAAAGGTACCAGTCCAGTGAGCGACTGAGAGTAGGACGTAAAAAACTCAAAATCAAACATTAGCCAACTCCACCTTCTAATTGTAGATACTAGCCGCAAGCTATTCGCTCCGAGTGGAAACACAGGCAGCGCAGATTCGTGTCCACGGAAATCTTCACATTTTAAACCACGGACCAAGCACCAATTTTAGCTGCTATAGTGTATACCTCGTAGTCTTCAGAACTTTAACTTGAGAACAAGGTGGAGGCTGAAGGCAAGTCATCCTGATTTGGAGTGGATCCTGCGATGAAAAAGAGAATTGAAATATGCACTAATACCAATTAACAATAAATTGAGATTTGGCACCAAAATCCAAGCAGTAAGCATGGTGAAATAGATTACAAGATACAGATGAGCATAACTAGACAATGAACATGATATACAAACCGCAGAGATAACAGCAAGCTAGACTCTGACCTCATCATGTAACCGAACTTTTCAACTCGAGTATTCTACTTTGGTCGGGGACACGAAGAAATTAATCTAACTGAACAAAAGATATATAAACCTGCAGTTCATAAGAAAATTCTGGTCAATATGTGATTAGTTTTGAACATAACTCATGGATTTGAGCAATGTGGATTCTGGGAAATTTTAAAGCTTGGTGATGTGCTCTACTTCCATGACCGCTACATGTTTCTCGGATAAGACTACCATATTACCATGCTTAGACATCACATATATCTACTGAAAGTTAAACAAAGATCTAATCATGACAATCTGACTTGCTTGCTAAGAACAAGACCTGCATTTCATCACCAAGGGGTCAGTAATTCTTTACAATTTGGTGACTTCCTTGTCACGTACGTAATTCTTGGTGTCTGTGCACAAATGCAAATTGAGGATTGCACAGGCAAGAATCTTTTTTTCTCAAAGGTTTCTGGTTAATCAATTAAATTGTGATAAAAATTAAATTAAGTTTGTCATGTCTGATTTAACATCATAATTAAAAATGACTAAATATCACATGGTAAAATGTCATGGTTCAATTAGACTAATGACCAAATAACTTATACACAACAAGCTAAACTGAAAAGGGCAGCCCAGCACACCAGGCTCTTGGGACCTTACCATTACAATTAGAATGTATTTCCATGTCTTGAATCCTAAACAATTAGGCAACAAAGAGACAACCTTATGAACAACTTTAAATGAAAAGAGACAAATAATTATTTTAACAACTTCAATGACACATACGACTGCAGACTGCGTTTAAGAATTAAAGTTCACCCTGTTAATCATAGAGCCAATGTCAGGCTACATTATTCTTTATGCATCATATCTCTTGGTGCAACCCTTGTAATTTTTCATGGACGGATCATAGACAAATTCTAAATAGACAATAACAGTCCGAGGAAAAAAAAATCCCTTCGAGAGAAGACATTATGTGTATGTTCCCTTTATTTGGAAAATTGATTTAGTTTTCAGCTAAAAAGAAACAGCAAAGAAAGATTATCATTGGTACCACGGACATTTAAAATCATATGATTAAGACCTGCAGACGAGAATCAAGTTCTTTTAGGACATTCAAACTAACTTTGGTATGTGAGGCTGTTCAAGAAGTCTTAAAGAAATTGCTTAAGAGCAACGGGGAACACTAAGTGCATACTAGCAAGGACAATTCTTCTTGGCATTGAACATATTAAAAGGGTTAAATGTAAAAACCTTGGGAAGAGATATCAGGGCTCCTCAAACGTGTAATCCGTATACTCCTCCCCTGCTGTGGTGCCATTGGGAACTCTGTTGCTGTTGGTAGCATTGGAATAGGGCGCATAAACCGTTACAGGACTCCCACGAGAATGCCTATTTCTTGCAATTGTACTGCTCCTGGTGGCCTTTGTGCAAGCCTTTCGTCCCTGAAATGAAGCACATACAATATACCAGTGGTTAGAAATAGTCTCTCAAATCTTCCAAGAAACCAGTGGCATAGACCAATTACGTACATCTCATTGCAAGATTGTGAATCGAATGTTAACACATGTATAGATCAACCTAAACTTCAATTACTAACACACAGTAACAAAACGGCATTTGTCAACAAAGATGCCATTTTTATCAAGCAAGATGAGTTTTTTTTTTTTTTCTTTTAAGAAAAGATGAGGGAAATCAAGAACATGACTCACCTTGCCCATACACTTCTCCAAGTGAGGAGCGAACCGTCCGGCCGTGACGGGTCTGCCGCAATTCATGCAATTAAAAGTCTCGCTGGCGATGGCGGGATGCGTCTGCCCGAAGATATCGACCACGTTCTTGCTATTGGATTCACCGCTGCTGCCAGGATCAGCTACCCGGGCCTGCGCGGAGAGCCTCAGCTCCTCCTCCTCTTCTTCCAGGTTCCGGTCGAGACCTAGTCTCGCTATCCGGTGGCACTCCGACGCCACATCCACAATAATAGACTCCAGGAGATCCTCGAAACAACGAGAGGCATGCTGCACACCAGAAGGATACCCCAATCCCCTGCTTAGTAACACAGATCATACTGTGGTGTTCAAAATTGAGGATCGACCCGTTCATGGGTAACCTGAGATCGAGGGGACGAGCTGCCATCGTTGAGCGCAGACATTTTGGGAACAAGGAGGCTAATTTTACACAAGAAAACCCAATAAAAGAAGTTACGCACTCGATCAACGACCGAGAGAATGCGGTTACCAAATCTATAGCTCAACGATGGCGTTGTACCTCTCGGCGGATCCCGACGATGGCAAAAGCACCTCGATTTCAATCAGATTAGGGAGAAACAATAGCGGGGACTCCGGATCTGTTGCTGATGAGACCAACCGCCGCCTCTCTCCACGCCCACAGCCGAAGGAGAAAGCAGAGAACAGAAGGAGGACCGGAAACTGGATTGGCACTTGGAGAGCCAAAAGGGAACCAAAACTATTTTCTTGCGGAACTTGCTGCGAGTATTAAAAACAACATTAAACCGAAAACAGCAAAAAATGCTTTTTTCTTTCACGTCTCCCACTTTCAGATTTCTTATTTGCCCACGAGATCCAGAAAACACGACGGAAACGTTTTTGAAGGCTATATATATATGTATATGTATATATTAAGATCAGCGGAATTTAACGCAGTCTTGCCATCAGAGAGGTAAATAGGGGATGTTATCGGATCGGATCCATCCATCAGATGAATTCAATCCCTTATCGGATCCAAAACTAAAACTAAGCTTACGGAACACGGTGATGATCAAATTCGGAGACTTAGGGTCGGATTTACGGTTCTAGTCTATCGGGTTTACGGGCTTCGTTAACAGACCTTAGAGGGCTTTTGTTTGAGCTCTTAAATGTAGTCCACGAACAGCCCATTTAGCAACTGGATCCGAACCCAATAAGCGATCCACACGCGACTGAAGGCATTTCAAAACTAATTAGGGTTTCATCCTCCCGCCCTTCGGATCACTTCCTCCCCGTGACCGCTTCATAAACCCCCCACCCCATCCCCTCTTCCAAGTCTCCCCACTGCTTCCTTCCTTCCCCGTCACCAATCGCAGGGAACGAAGCGGCGATCTCGGTCAGATCTTGATCTTTTTCTGCGATCCCGGGAGGCGGCACATCTTTACTCCATCCCGACCAGTATAGAGGGTAACGCCCCATGATGCCTGGTCTAAGATATCTCTGTCGCTCCCTTAGATCTGTTAGATTCAATTTACATTTGAGTTAATCTCTTCGTTTCTTGTGAGTTTCGGCCTCCTGCGACAGACAACGCAGTAGGCCTACTGTGATTTGTACGACTGCAGTCTGCTTCACTTTCCTCTTTTTTTTCTTTTTACGTTCTTTGGTTAGATTGTTTTTGCTTATTGAAGTAAATATTGCTATGCATGTATGAATATACATCAATGTAGGTTTGGGTTTTGGTCGTTTCGGTGTGGATTCGTGATTGTATTTAGTTTCAACTTTCATGTAGAGTTTGGTGTTTACGCTTTTATCTGTCAGAGTTCATATCATTGTTGACAAACACAGAAACTTGTCTGGTAAGGTTTGTGGAATATGCTAGATGGGAAATTTCATATGCCAGATTGACAGAATTTGTCATTGTTAATGGGTGCATTCTGATAGTCAGATTTATTCAAGTACTTATCTGGTAATGGTTCTCCTGTGTAGTGTGTTTTAGGTTGTTGATGAAGTTTCTTCGATTTGCTAATATCCTCTATATGTTGGTTTCTGTAACCTTTTCTAGCATCATAAACACAGCGATGGAGATAACCCAGATCCTGTTGTCTGCCCAATCTCCTGATGGGCAGATACGAACTCTCGCTGAAGCAAATCTTAAGCAGTTTCAGGAACAGAGTCTTCCCCATTTCTTAGTTTCCCTGTCCGTCGAGCTATCAAGCGAACAAAAGCCTCCTGAATCTCGAAGACTTGCTGGTATTATTCTTAAGAATTCTCTAGATGCAAAGGACACCGTTCGTAAGGAAGAATTAATTCAGCGATGGGTCAGTGTGGATCCATCCATCAAAGCTCAAATCAAGGAATCCTTGTTGCGGACGCTTGGATCAACAGTGTCTGAAGCGCGACACACTTCTTCGCAAGTCATTGCTAAGGTCGCATCCATCGAGATACCCCGACATGAATGGCAGGAGCTTATTGGCCAGCTGCTAAATAACATGACTCGACTAGATGCTCCTGCACCTTTGAAGCAAGCAACCCTGGAGGCACTGGGGTATGTCTGTGAGGAAGTTTCTCCTCAGGATTTGGAGCAGGCTCAAGTGAATTCTGTCCTCACTGCTGTTGTGCAGGGCATGAACCAGGCAGAACATAGTTCTGAAGTCCGTCTTGCGGCTGTGAAGGCACTCTATAATGCTCTCGATTTTGCTCAGACTAACTTTGATAACGAGGTAGAGAGGAACTTCATCATGAAAGTCATATGTGAAACTGCTCTTTCTAAAGAGCTGGAGATCAGACAAGCGGCATTTGAGTGTCTTGTTTCTATAGCCTCTACATATTATGAGTTCCTAGAGCCTTACATGCAGACCCTCTTTGATTTGACTGCAAATGCTGTGAGAGGAGATGAGGAGCCTGTTGCTCTTCAAGCCATTGAGTTTTGGAGTTCTATCTGTGATGAAGAGATTCAAATTCAAGAGGAGTTTGGGGGAGATGAAGGTGGAAGCTCTTCCCTCCATTCTAATTTTGTAGAAAAGGCACTTCCTTTGCTTGTGCCATTGATGTTAGAAACACTGCTAAAGCAAGAGGAAGATCAGGACCAGGATGATGGTGTTTGGAATTTGTCTATGGCTGGTGGGACCTGTCTTGGACTTGTTGCAAGAACTGTTGGTGATGCAATTGTGCCCCTTGTGATGCCCTTTGTGGAGAATAATATAACCAAGGGTGAATGGCGAAGCCGGGAGGCTGCTACTTTTGCATTTGGGTCAATTCTTGAAGGTCCGTCTACTGAGAAGCTTGCACCACTTGTTCAAGCTGGACTTGACTTCTTGCTGAACGCAATGAAGGACCAAAATAGTCATGTCAAGGACACAACTGCTTGGACTCTTGGTAGGATATTTGAGATCCTGCATTCTGGGACCAGCGAGTATCCTGTTTTAACTACCACAAACCTTCCACGTATCATGTCTGTGCTATTGGTAAGTATCAGAGATTCTCCGAATGTGGCTGAGAAAGTTTGCGGGGCCATTTATTTTCTTGCCCAGGGTTTTGAGGATGCAGATTCTAGCTCATCGATGCTCACACCTTATCTTGGTGATGTTGTTTCAGCTCTCCTTTCTACAGCTGATCGTACAGACACAAGCAATGTCAGGCTTCGTTCATCTGCATATGAAACAATGAACGAGATAATTCGATGTAGCAGTACACCTGAGACCTCAAACATGATTGCCCATCTCCTTCTTGAAATCATGAATAGATTAAGCAAGACTTTGGAGCTCCAAATCGCATCTTCAGAGGACAGGGAAAAGCAAAGTGATGTGCAAGCCCTGCTATGTGGCGTCCTGCAAGTGATATTACAGAAATTGAGTAATTCAGATGAGACGAAGTCCATAATCCTTCAATCTGCTGATCAGATGATGACCTTATTTCTGCAAGTTTTTGCTTGCCGCAGTTCAACCGTACATGAGGAAGCAATGCTTGCGATTGGGGCCCTTGCTTATGGCACAGGTCCTGAATTTGCAACGTACATGCAGGAGTTCTATAAGTATTTAGAGATGGGCTTGCAGAACTTTGAGGAATATCAGGTCTGCTCAATTTCGGTTGGTGTTGTTGGTGACATCTGCCGTGCTTTGGATGACAAGGTTCTTCCCTATTGTGATGGTATCATGAGTCAACTTCTAAAGGACCTCTCCAATCCTGTGCTTCATCGGTCTGTAAAGCCTCCCATATTTTCATGCTTTGGAGATATTGCTCTCGCAATTGGTGAGCATTTTGAGAAGTATGTCCCGTATGTGATGCCAATGCTGCAAGGAGCTGCGGAGCTCTGCTCTCAACTGGATATAAATGATGATGATATGCAAGAATATGGTAATCAGCTTAGGCGAGGTATTTTCGAGGCTTACTCTGGTATACTTCAGGGGTTCAAACGTTCCACGGCAGCTGTGATGGTTCCTTATGCAAGCCCTCTTTTGAAGTTCATAGAAGCTGTTGTCAGGGATAAGAATAGGTGTGTAGCTCACTGATGTAATTTTTATCCATATTTTCTTGTGACATTTAAACATGATATCTTTTCTGGTGGCTGTCCAGGGATGAAGAGGTAACTAAAGCTGCTGTAGCGGTGATTGGAGATCTTGCAGACACCCTTGGCCCAGACACGAAGGTCCTGTTTAAGGATTGTACTTTTCATATGGATTTATTGGGAGAGTGTTTTCAATCAGACAACGAGCAACTGAAGGAAACTGCTACTTGGACTAAAGGAATGATCTACCGAGTATTAGTTTCATGAGTTGAATCCATTTTTCGCAGCCAAACATTCGCTTTTTAAGATTAACAGGGTCAAAAGGTTTCCACTTGGTCTTCAGCAGTGTACCATAGGTTCTGTTCTCATGTCATATCTGTTTCGTGTTCTCGGCAGTGTTTGTGCCACTTGGGGATAGAATATGATGGATGGTCGTGCTTGAACTTGGTTTATGATCCACTAGTTTGTGGTCAGAAAAAAAGAATTATGCTGCATAAAATTGCCTGAGATTTTGCGACTGTACTTTGTGTTCTTTGCTGACTCTTTGTTTCTGCTAAATTGATTTGGTTTTTTATTGTGAAACTTTTGCATGTCGTCTTCGTAGATCCGGTTGGTTCTTAGATGTTAGAATTAGGGAACAGTATTCAACTGTGCCTAGGAAATTTGTCTTTAGTCTTTTTTGCAAGGATGGTTCGTTGAGTTGAATTATTTTCATGGAACATCAGAATAAATAGTTAGTAAATGATTGGGTTTTTAAAGAGTGCCAACAATGCATTAGAATGGATGGATCGATCATTATTATTTATTTATGTTTGCTTGTATAGTCATTTGATAGTATGCTTTGTAGGTCCTTCATAATTTGAATGAGGTTATTTGATCTTATGTGGTTATGTATCATTAGTGTATTTTATAATATTGTGTACAAGGTTATAAATAAGATGTTTGATGTAATATTTATATATATTTATGTATTTCAATTTTATTTATAGTTTATGTACCATGTAGAGGGTTTGTAGTATGCATCACAATCTCATTTTGATTGGCTTTTATGATCATTTCAAATTTATAAACGTATATTGTGTATAATCATTGTGGTAAGATTATCCAGGTAGTTATTTTGGTGATTTTCTAGTTCGATAGAATAATGTAAAATATCAGAGGTAAGATTATCCAAGTAGTTGTTTTGGTGGTTTTTTAGCTCGATAGAGTAGTGTAAAGTATTAGCTAATAAACTTTGGTTGTTTTTTTATCGTTTTAGGTTTGTAAACATATGTTATATATAATCATCGCACAAAGATAAAATTACTTGAAAATAGATAGTACGAAGTGTCAATAAGCACAACATATAGGAGCTTCCTGAGTGGGACATGGTTAGATGGGCCTTTGGGATAGCGTCTAAAGTTGGTTCGCTATCGTGTTCTACAATAGTATTATATGGGCACTTATGAGGTCTTCTGGTTACGACAGATCACCTTAGATCATTTATCGTGTCATCGTTCAATGCTTACGAAATTTATATATATAATTTATATTATCTATTAATATTTACTGAAATGACTACTTGTGGATCACAAGCTAAATATTTTCTCTAATCATCTTCTCAATTATACGTCTTTAAAGGACTATAAGAGATTTCAAAAAGATTGACTCAAATAAGATACCGTACGATTTAGATAAAACCAATTGAGTCTGGTAGGTAATTTTCATTCGATTTAGTGTTGGATTTGATAATGTTACAAAACAAAGTTCCATCAGCTCTTTTGTCTGGCGTCCATTGGCGGCAAGCGGAGGTCGATGAAAGAGGATATTATCATCGTTAGGAAGAACGATCGAGGAGATCACAACAGTGTGAACATTTTACACTTCTGTAATCTCAAGAAAGATTACATTTCACAATGAACGATTACAACAGTATCAAACAGGATTACCATAAGCACAATGAACGATGAGACAGTTTAAATCTTCAGAAGTGTGAACATTTCACAAACACCTAGCAAACGAACATTTTGCAGGAAATACAACACCATGCCTGTACATTTCTCATTTCCATGTCATGGTAAAGCATTCAATACATACAGCCAATACAACATAACCACTTCCATTCTTTAGTTCCCTTCGGAAGATATAATCTCGAGCTCAGCCCACCACAGTGGCGACACTTTTGGAGTCGCTCCATCGGGTGGCATTGCTGTGATGTCCCTCATTCGCCTTGTGACCTCTGCCATTGTTGGTCTTTCCTTGGCCTCTAGGTGAATGCAGCAGCATATTACTTTGCACAGTGCATCACAAGTTTCTTCATCGAAGGATTTGAGAGTCGGGTCGATCAAGTCTTTGAAGGGCTTTTCACCATTTAGAAAGCACAAAGCCCACTGCTCAAGTAGATCGTCCTCCTCTGAGAATGGAAGCCGGCCTGATAATATCTCTAATAGAAGTATGCCAAATCTATGCACAATACTCTCTGCGTCTGACAAAGGACTTGAGCTTCCAGACCCTGATCCAGTATCTTTTGATTCACTCCAGAATTGCACGTCCGATACCTTAGCAGCATAATCATCTGTTAGGTAGATGGTCGATGAGTCTAGACTACCGAGGATGATAGGAGGGTTAAGCTGATGCATGTGCTCTAGACAATATGCTATTCCCATGGCAATCCTCAGCCTCGTCCGCCAGTCCAAATGCTCTGCTTCTTTTACTGCAAATTACACCGAAGCCTGAAAGCAGTGCTCGCGATCCCAAAAAATAGCAATAAGATTGTTTTATGAGAGACTACAAAATGACGATATTATAGAAAACCTGGCCATGGCTAATCAGGAGATCTGTGCTATATAGCTTGAACTACAGCAAGAAAAGTAAACTATTCTTCGACTAATATGTTTTCTAGTGTATGTTAGGTTTTACAACAAAAAAAAATGTTACCATGTAGATGTTCAAAAAGTGTCCCATTCGGAGCATATTCAAACACCATCATCCTGCTGAAAGGCTCGCTTTCCTCACAATACCCAAGCAGGTTCACAAAATTCTTGTGGTTCAGTTTGGAAAGCATTGTAACCTGATAGACATGGCCAACTTTCGTTAGTTGGATGCCATAGGCACTACAATATGTTTTTACTGAGAGATGCTAGTAGAATGCAGCTCACCTTTTTCCTAAATTGAGTTTCGGATTGCTTTGACCAATCCTTTGCAGATTTGACCACAGTTGAAATCACTGCAATTTCAACACCACTTGATAATGTCCCCTTGTATAGCATGCATCCTGATAGGGAACCAATGATATTGCTGAAGTCTTCACAAGCTGCTACTAGTTCGGACCGTTTAAGTGCAGGTACGCCTACAAGTTTGAGCAATATTTTGGGTTTGGGTAGGGAAAATATAAATGAAACACAAATAGCAGCAAACAGAAAGTACGAAAGAACTACCTGTCACAAATGCTTTCTGCAATTGGCCACTTAAGCCTGTTGCCCAGGGTCTAATAGTTACGACCTTGTTGGCTCGCCAGCACAGAAGGTACACTGCAGATATGGCAAGTAGAAATGAAACAGCACCGGCTATCGACGACAATACCCACAATCTTGCATGTTTTTTGTGTGTGTTTGCTGCTGCTGCTGGACTGATGATGGGGGGTGGAATTAAAATGAAGACAGGGGATGGGGCAAGATCAGATTTATGTTGATTATATGGTACTGATGTTGGGGGTTCGATTACTGGTGCAGGAGCAGGCGCATGATGGCTACTTGGAGATGATGGGAGGGTAATTGATGGTGCAGATGCTGATGGTGATGGTGATGGTGAAACTACCGGTGCATGTGTTGGGTGCAAGAAAGGTAACCTAGAAGATGTGTGTGAGTTTTCTGGGGGCACAGAAGATGAAGATGGTCCAGCTGAAGGTGTACGTATATCGATGTTAGTCTTGTTTCTTTTACGGTGCCTGCCGTTATGCAATGATGCCGGTGCTGGTGTTGCTGCTGGCGAATGATTTGCTAGTTGCAGAAGTCTCCGAATAGTTGCATTTTTGAGGTTTCTACAACAGAAAAACAATATAAAGAAAGGTAGCACAAGAAAGAACATGCTCATTTCCACTAATAACATTTTTTACTATAGTTGTATCATGTATCATGACATAGTGGATTTCCAATCACAATCTCTCACATTCAAACTTCTAATAAGTTTCATCTTTAGTACAGAAAAAATATATGATATCACACAAAAAATGATCCTCAAAGATTCACATGAATCCAAATCAAGCTATTGCGATGCTTAAATCAGAGACCAAAATCAACAAGATTATGACTTTTCATTACCCCTGAAGACATTGCGAGACAATGGTTTCTCATGACTAATGCAGACATAACAAAATGATCCAA